>NC_064852.1:22904579-23229579 GCF_024139225.1 Suncus etruscus
GCCAACTTGGGACCGACCCAGGTTTAATTCCTGGCATCCCATATTGTCCCCTGAGCCTGCCACGAGTGATTTCTAAGCAAGGAGCCAGGAATAACCCAGGTGTGCCCCCCCCCAAAAAAATATACCACATCTAAGGCCACATGCCACATGGACACAGCACTGAGACTATCTATCCCTGCCATCAGGTGGTCCTCATACCTGGCCCCCGTGTGCCTGGCTATACCAGCACCTATATCTCAGAAAATCCTCAGACTCCAGAATCCCACTCTCAGGACAATGTCCAAGGGGGGGGGGGGGTTTGACACAAGATTGCTCCAGAGCCTAGTGTCATTTGCACAGGTATCCCCACCACTGGTCGCTTACCCCATTGGCCCTGTTCTTTGATCACTCACCTACCAGCCTCTCCAAGACAAAAGTGAGGAAACTCCAAAATACCATGTGTGCAAGAGATGGGGTCTATGGGAGCCAGGATCCCAAGTCTCCAAGGATATCAGCCAGCTTTCTGAAACTGCTTTGGTATGCCACCTTTCCAAGTGAAGAAGGACCGATAAGGAGGTCTCCCAGATATCCAAGCACAGGGCTGACACGGAGTATGAACACAGAGTATGGCAGCGTTCATATAGCATGCTGTCGGGCCTGACTCTCACCCATTTTCCCTACCACCTTTGAGAGTCCTCCCCACTTCACACCAGCTCTAAATTCCATTATACCCCAGCCTTGATAGCCAAAACTTGGTGTGGGATACCAACAAGGATTCCCCTCTCCTCTATTGTGTCCCCCCAGGCTTCTGAAGCTCCACAAATGCATGGTGAATGTAGGCGGCAGAGGATGGGGGCAAATGCAGTGGTCCCACCCTGGACAGAGCAAGACCCAGGAGGGTGGGTGGGTCAGGCCAGATAAGTAGACAATGGAGCTAACAGGAGGGGAGAGAGCCAGAAAGAATCTGATGGGCCTTGCATTCTTTCTGCACTCCTCACTTAGCTGCAGTAGCTGCCCTGTCTCACCTCAGCTCCCATTCCTGGTTCTATGACCACACGCCGGCTGCACAGTGCTCTGGGCTCCAACTCACACCCAGAGGCCACATCCAACCAGAGGTTAACACTCCTCTGCTGGAAGTTTCTGCTACCACAGCCTCAAATGGCTCCTCCAGGACACCCTTCTATGCTGCTACTCCCATGTATCTTTTCAGCATCAGTACATGGGGACAACCCCTAATGCTGACAGCCCAGTGGGTAGAGATGGTCTCTTTGGCTGCAGGGTCTGCACCCCTGTGGTAGTTCACCCTGGGAAGGGCAGTAGCTTGGCTGAATGAGGGAATGAATGAATGAATGAGGGAACAAATGACTAAGGAAACTAATGAAGGGCCACATTCTGGACCAGAAATGAATGAAAGAATAAATGAATCAGGGAATGAAAGAGGAAACAAATGAGGGAATAAGTCAATGAGGAAATGAATGAGGGAACAAATGAATGAGAGAAAGAAAGAGGAAACAGGAGAATGAGTGAGTAAATAATGCATATGGAAATAAATGGCGAAGGGAATGAATGAAGAAATGAATGAGAAAAAGGTAAATTAGGGAAGAAATGAGGAAATGAATTAATGACAAAAAATGAATGAGGAATGAATGAAAGAGAAAACAGATGAATGAGGGAATGAATGAAAGGGCCCCACTGCTAGCATAATCCTGACGCTTTGGCATCAGCCCTGTGGGCGGACTCTTCATCAAACCATCTCCTGTCACTCCTGCCTGCTTCTCTCACTGCTCTGCTCAAGGGCACCTCAAGCGTGATGGCAGCTTCATGCCAAGAAGATCCCAAACAGTTTGCCACCAAATTAAAATTTTAATTAAGATCTGAGCTTCTCTCTCTTGAGGAGGAAAAACGCTCGAAACCAAACTCAGCTGCCTGTGCCCCTCCTCTCTGAGCCGCACCCCTTTGCTGAAAGTCACCTCCCTCAGAGGAAGGGAAGCAGCTGGAAGACCACCTGAGGGTCTCCGTGCGCCCACCCCAGCCTGCATACCAGCTGCAAGCGTGGCCGCAATGGGCTGGCAGCTCCAGGATGCCGGATGCAGGATGGGCTCAAACACACAGCCTTGACTCCCCATAAGGGCCACGAGGCACCTGGGATCAAGCTCAGGGATCCCAATGGCAGGCAGGCCCTTTGCCTTCTTAAACACTCTTGAAGCTACATCATTCCGACTAGCAGATGCCAAAACTACTCTCTACAAGACCTGAGGGAACAGCACCGATGCCAGTACAGTTCAATCCAGGCCTGTGAGAGTGATAGGACAGCAGGTCCTGGGGACATGACAGGGTGCTGTGCTGGTTACATCCCACCAGAGAAAGGGGGCACAGTCCCAGGACTGGAGTCTCTCTACTACTCACAAGCACCCCTACTACTGATAGGAACTGAGGCCTCGGTGCAGCTAGGGGTCTGTAGGAACATGCACTGTTGGGTGCGGAAAAGGGCTGCTGACAGACACATCCAAAGCCCAGGATTCCCAGAGCTCCTGAGCTGGGGGTCCAGGGCACTGAACCGAGCCAATACCGCTCCCCACTGCCATACATCTGAGGATGGGGACATCTATTGGAATCCTACAGAGTCCTGCAGACAATGCAGTAAGGTGGTGGTAAGATCACAATGGTGAGTGGGGTTTTGGGGGCACTGGCCCAGACACTATCTGTCCCATGCATGACTGGAACAGTTTCTCCCACAGTGCCAGAGTTTGATGGGAACCATGCCTATGAGCTATCTCTCTGTACACAGAACAGTTCTGAGATACCACTCATCTCTGACCCAGTCTGTCCTGCTGGGGAACAAGGCCAGAGAGACCCCACAGAATTGCAAAATCAGCCCCATTCCATCATCCATGGTCACGGCCAGCCCTCCCACCATGAGCAAAGGCTGCCTTCACAAGGCAACCTGGTGTGGGGAAGGGCTGCAAATCTGGGTGGCTTCTACCCTGTGCCTCCAGACACAGATTCCAAAATCAGTGCTGTGGAGAAACCCTCGGAAAGCTGGAGTGTGGGGCTAAGCATCCGGGACTGTTGCAGGACAGATGGATAGACTCCATGGGCTGTCTCCCCAGAACTGGGTGGGAACCTGTGGACTCATCACTGACACTCAGTGTCCTACACCCCTGCAGCCAGGCCCCAGCCAGCATCCAGCCCGACCAGCTCCCAGGGTCAGGGTGCCCCGATGACATCTCCAACAGCTGCCCCTGGCTCCCTGGCCAGTGTGGGAGATCCTGGCACCGTAAAGTTGATCAGGCATTTCTGAGAAGGTGATCCAAGATGTAGAGGTGCCATGGGGCAGCAGCCTACTTGCTGCTGGGACACACCAGTGCCCTAAGGGGCCGGGGACAGCTCCTAGGGCTTCTTTGAGACAGCAGGAAGGCTTGTACCACCTGTGGGTGTTCCATTGCTGTGCAGGTGCTGGTCATAGGCTCATCTCGGAGAAAGTGGAGTGCTCAGGTACAGGGGCCGAGGAGGGACCCCAACCTTCAGCCCCACCATCAGGACAGAACCCCGCTGGCAGAGTAGCAGCTGGCATGCCAAGGGTGGGAGGTAACCAGCTCTCAGCATCTCATCAGGACAGAAACCAGCTGATAGAGCACCCCCAATGGCTGGGGCCTCGAGGGCCAGGGCCATTCAGCACAGCAGGGCCAGCTCCCAGGGCCCTGTCCTTCATGCTTATGTTCACAAGGGGAACATCCTAGGCTTTCTTCAGAGTTGATGCTTCTTGCTGCAGACAGGGGACACGTGGGATGGGATTTTAGGGTAGAGGGGTTGGGGTGTCGCTTTGTCCTGAAGCTTTTCATGATGCATGTGCAAATATAAACAGTTTTACACATGTGGCCAGGCATACAAATACATGCGAATGCACACCGGGTGTTTTATGCTTGGTCACGCACATATACATGTGAATCCAAACGCAACACATACAAGCAGGGACATGTGCGCTCGATCTCCATATATGGACACATGTATGCACTTCCCTAAATACATATGCAAACGGTCCCCCCACATACATGTACACATGAATACGTGCATAGCATCTTTTGGGAGGGATTGTTTGCTTTGAGCATGTGCATGAGTGATACACAATGATATGGAGATATGTCCACATAAGCATACAAACTCTTATGCACATGCAAGAGAGTATGCACAGTGATGAACAGGGGGTATTCCTGGCTCTGTACTGACGATTTACTCTCTGTGGGCTCGGGAGCCATATGAGTTGCTGGAGGTCAAACCCAAGTCAGCCATGTGCAAAACAAGCGTCCTCTCCTCTGGAGTGCTCTGAAGTCCTTATATTGTCCCTAAAGTCCTTATATTTCATGACAAAGATCACAAGTGAAAGAAGACCTGCTCCTCCCTTCCACCCTCAGGGCACATGCAAACAGTGGCAGAGGCAGGTCGAGATGCTGAAACATGAACCTAGAGCCTCTGAGCAATGCTCCCAAGGCCTGAGGAACAAGCTGAGCAATTCCAGGCCCCAGGATTCCATCAGGTTCTACAATGAGTTCTGGGATCGCCAGACTAACTGCTGGTACTCAGGGTTCTGGGGGCAGATGAACAAGTCCCGCTTAGCTTTTACTCCAGCCACAAAGCTCCACCGGAAGCTTAAATACTGTGACCGTTCACATGTACAAGTTCATAATAGAAAGAAACCTTTTTTTTTTTTTTTTTTTAATTTTGAGGCCACATGGAGCAATCGATGCTCAGGACTACTTTCCATCTTGGAGCTTAGAAATCCCCCGCGGTACCAGTGATGGAATCCGAATCCCGTCATGCAGAGTATGTGCTCAGTCCTATGAGCTCTCTCTAGCAGAAAGGTCTCTGCAACTTTATACCAATGCTCTATAATAAAATGTGTTCATTTTTTTAAAATATTTTTTTCATTGTTTATTTGTATGTTTATTGGTTTTTGGGTCACACCAGCTCAGGGGTTACTCCTGGCTCTGCGCTCAAAAAATTGCTCCTGGCAGGCTCAGGGACCGTATGGGATGCCAGGAATTGAACCCTGGTTCATCCCAGATTGGCCGCATGCGAGGCAAACACCCTACTGCTGTGCTATTGGTCAGGCCCCATAAAAGATGTTCTAAGCTAGAGCAACAAAGACTGACAGGTGCCTACAGAAACTTTTGTGACTCCTTAGACAGGACCACAGGTAAGGTAGGAGAGAGAAATATCTCTTTCACAAACCCATACAGAGTGTTGATACAGGTGCACACGAAAACATACACACATGCATGTTCACCTGTGCTCAATGCGCACACACGATCACATTACAATGAACTTGCTCACAAAAACACCCATGTGCAGATGTATGGGCATGAAGTGCATCATAGGCTCATGTACATCTACATATGCCCCCACATAGGCACACATACTATCATGCACAGGCCTACATTTGCAAAATACACTCAAACATGTCGGTGCATATATGCACTCAACACATGCATAGGCAAACACATACAAATGTGCTCCCACAATGCTCCCATACATATCCAGGCATCACAAACATGCACATATCTGCTCAAAAGCATTTATCTGCTCACATGCATACACACGTGTGTGTGCACAGATATGAGAGGGAGATATATATACACGGATCCCACTCCCTACATGCATGATCACTTAATATGGCCAGCAGTGATGGCCAGGGCAGGCACGGTCCAGACTCCAGCTCTACTACCCCCTTAGCAAGCTTTCAACCATCCAGGGTGCAAAATCTCGTGCCAGCACCCTCCCCACCCCCGGACTCTGGCCTTCTTTCTGCAGGCAGAGAGACAGCCAGAAGTGACAGACACAGAGAGACACTCACCACTCTGAGCTCTGGGACGGAGCGACTCAGCGTCCATTCCTGGCTGTTCACAAAGGCATCTGTAAATCAGAAATGACAAGTGAGACTCAGGGGTGACCAATGACACAAATGCCAACCCCCCACCCAAATCAGCAATAGCCATGGGGTCAGCTGATCATGAGGCACCATGAATCGAGGCGATCCCAACTCCCACATAGCTCCACACTGCCTCCACACTCCACCAGCCTAGACCCTCTGCCTTGTCCTTGGTGGCTGAGAGCCATGCTGTCTGGCTTTCCTGCGGCTCAGCCAGTGGCCATCGCCAAGGGCCATTCCAGAGCAAAGCTGCAACCTGGGTCAGATGACCACCGACAGATGCAACAGATGACAACAGGATTTTGAAACGTCAGCTGGTCACAGTATACCAGTGTCTGACGGCTTAAAGAATTACGGGATTACTTTTCCATGGTCAAGCTGGTGATCATGATCACAGAGCCCTGAAGGCTCAGCAAAACCAGAGGTTCTCAGCATTGTGGGATCCCAATCTGCTCCCCCCAAATCATGAACCACGTGGCCACCATGCCTGCCTCTCAACCTTTTCCATGTTCAGGAACACAGGTCAGTCTGATTCAAAGCAAGTGCCCTGCCCGTTATACTACCTCTCTGGTACCCCAGCATAATTTGTTGAAAAAGTTTTTTTTTGTTCCACTTTGTATACTCAGCTCCCTCAAAAGTGTCAACTTTCTTCCACCAATGTCCCCATCTGACCCCCATTTGCCTCCAACCCACCAGTCTACTTCTTACAGGGGAAGAGACCACTGCCCAGATACACTTCTTCTCCCAGAGGGCACCATGCACCCCATCAACATGGCTACAGGAGGCTCCATAGCTAGGAGCTCACCCAAGAGTATCTTCAGACATGACAACAAAGGACATAAGAGACAGGCATGAAACGGGCACATGAGGGCCCTCTGCTGGCAGCTCCATCCTCCCATAAATAGAGTTCATATGCGTGCTGATGTCAATAAAATCAAAGGAACCCAAGAACCCCCTATCATTCACAAGGAGGGGGAAGAAGGACCTGCTGGAGAGAATCACAGACTCAGGGAGGTCACGAAAGGGGCCCCCACCCTCAGGCTCCACCCTGAACCTCAGATTCCTCCCCCATATTCAGGATAAGAAACTGCTTCATTCCCAGCCAGACTGGGAATCACACTGGCCCATGGGGTTGCAGGGTCAGATGAGGAATGAGGTGTGAAGTTGGCATTCAGTAAACACCCGAGCTGACCTGAGAGATGCTGTGCTGAGCAACAATCAAAGCCAATGATGCTCAAAAGATGGGAAGAGATATGGAGGAGGATGGAGTGCCCTTTCCAAGCTGTGCAGAGCTGGGACTGTAAGGTGTCGGGGGATCGGACTCCGACCAAGCTCAGGTATAGCAAGCACCCCACCCCACCCCTGCCTGAGCTGATTTCCAGAACACTCCTATTGAAGCTTCCTTATCAATGGGGCAGAACGAGTGGCTCCATCCTTGCTCTTAGGCCCTTGAATATAGGTGTCGGGGCTGCCCAGGGTTGAGGGCTCTTGGGGGTGCTGCTACCAGCAGCTGCCTGCCTGCCACAGGTACTGCTTTCCTGGGGCCACTATATTCTGTCCCCAGGTTTCAGAACTCTAGATGGAGAGGGCATGGGTGCCCTTCTCTACAACGAATGAAAGAAATGGAAGGACGGCTGCTGAGAATATTCTCAGGTCATTTGCGATGTGTACAGATCAGGGACCCACTTCAGGAAGAGAGTGAAGCACTGTCCCTCCTGCCCACCCCCACCCCCCGTTCCCAGCTGCCTGTCGCACCCCTTCTCTACCTTCTCACGTCCCCCTGAGGTGCAGTGTTGCTACCCACATAGCTGCAATAAAGGCTCTTCCACAGCAGCTCCCCTGACCATGCTCCTGCACCCTATTTTCAGACCCTGAAAGGGCTCAGAGGCAGCAAAGTCTCAGACACCCCTGTTCCCTGAGAATCAGGTTCCTCCCACTGGAGGCCTTGCTCTGTGCCCCTTCCAGCACACAAGTCACATTTCTCCCCCCCAACCCAGATGTCCTACCCAGTGACTGCCACCCCGCAAACACACACTCGAAGCCACTTTCATTCACAGTCACCACCCTTCAGGGCACAGGAAGGCAGACATAAGGGAGAATAGACCTGAGACCTTTGGGGTGAGGAAGAAGCCCCCAACTCCAAGGAGCTCAATTTTATCTTTCTCCGAGGAATAAAGATGTTTTCCTGGGTCAGAGACTCTTTGAGCTCATCAAGGCTTCATGCTACCTCTCCCTGACCCCCATGTTCCAGCCATAAAGACAAGCCATTGTGGACCCCGATTCTTGCTCACTCTGCAAATGTATTTAAGAGCAGATGCACAAGTTCAACCAGGAAATATAAGTAGCATTATTCTGCCACCACAACATGTGTTCCTGGGGCTGAAGACAGAGCTTGAATGGGCAGAAGACAGGGCTCAACATGAGGACAGGTTTTACTTAATAGAAGTCTGGGCCTCGTCCCCTCCCACCATCACATGGTACCCAGATATCTCCAAGAGCAGGATCCAGCATGGACAGAAATATCCCCAAACACAGAGCCTGGAACAGCCCCCAAGCACCACTAAGTGTGCCTCCAAAACATACAAAAATGCCCCCAAAGGGCTGAAGTCATGGTACAATGGTTGGGCATTTGCCTTGCACGCAGTTGACCCAGGATGGACCTGAATTTGATCCCTGGCATCCCCTGAGCCTGCCAGGAGTGATTTCTGAGCACAGAGCCAAAAGTAAGCCTGAATGCTGCCAGGTGTGGCCCCAAAACAAAACTGAACAAAAATAAATGTGCTTCGTGCTCCAATTTCATAGCTAGATAGTTTCTCTGGAACCCCACCAGAGATCAGATGCTGGTGGCTTAGGAAGGGATGCACTTGGTTGGTGTGTTCCCTCCCTCCCCCACTCACATTGGCTCTCAGCATCCATCAGGGGTCATGGATGAAGGCACAGAGCCCCCTCACAAAAGCCATCCTCCCAGAAGGCCTCAGGGCTACTGGGTCCTCAGAGTGGTCTCTTCAGGTCCAACTCAATGTGAAGAATCTGGACCTTACAGAGAATCAGGGGCCAGAGCCATAGTACAATGCGGAGGGCATTTGTTTCCATGTGGCTGACCCAGGTTCAGTCCCCAGCATCAATATGGTATCCTGAGTCTGCCAGGAGGGATCCCCGAGCAGAGCCAGGAATAAGCTTTGAGCACCACCGGGTGTGGCCCCAAACAAAACAAAAACAAAAAGAACCGGATTTGAGACAGTACAGCAGGTAGAGTACTTGTCTTGATTATGTCTGGCTTGGGCCCCCCAAGTTTATCAGAAATGATTCTAGTACAAAGCAAGAAGCAACCTCTGAGTACCACTGGGTGTGGCAGCAAAGTATAACAAAAACAAAAAGAGCAGTGGAAGGAGGGTGTCCCCCGGGGGATTAGAGCAACAGCACAGTGGGGAAGGCATTTGCCTTGCGTGTGATACCCACCCATATAGACCCTCCAGGAGTGATTCCTGAGCAGAGCCAGAAGTAAACCACTGGGTGCGCTCAAAACAAAACACAAAAGAGCCAGATTTTAGGGGCTGGAGAAAGAGTACAAGTAGAGTGTTTGCATTTGTCTGACCTGGGTTGGTTCAAAGCACCCTATCTAATTCCCCAAACACCAACAGAAGTAATTCCTGAGTGCAGAGCCAGGACTAACCTTTAAACATCGCCAGGTGTGGCCCCCAAATAAAACAAACAATTAAACAAAAAGATTTCACAGCATGGCTGAAAAAAAAAATACCAGATTCTCTTTTTCAGCACTCCCACCTCCACATGCCGGTTTACTTTCTGGCCAAACATGAAGCCTAAGATAAGAAGCAGTAGGGTGGTGGCATGACAAGCTGGCAGTGGTGCCCTCTTACTTGGCCTATCCCCACCATGTGGGGCTGAGGGGCACTCTGAAGACCCTACAGCATGGGGGAGAGACATCTTCACGAAGAACCAGGGAAGCTGCCATGGCACCATAAAGGAGCATTTCATTAGGGTAACATGCAAGGTCTGAAACAACATGAAGGGACGCTTCCCTCCCTTACTCCTCCCAGGGACATGCGACCACTTCTACATCAAAGCACGAGCTAGAATCTGCACAGGGTCCTGGGAGCAAGAAGTGAGGAGCAAAGGGCTAGGGGTCCCCCGGTCCTTGACAAACAACAACCACATTCCAGTCACAAAGGCTAGTCTCGTGGCGGCCGATCTGGATTGGAAACAAATGATTTCAGTCATGAATGATGATGATGATGACGATGATGACAAATGGGAGGGAAAAGTGCCCATAAGCACGGAGACCTTTGTCTCCAACAAGGAATTCCCTGGGAGGGACTCATGTGAGAGGAGAGAGAGGAGAGCCAACTGCAGGGGGCATGCACCGCGTTCGCCCACATCTCGGAGACAGAATGGATGCTACTCTTCCCTCTATACATGATAGGGAAGTTGCATTTCAAAACCAGGCACAGGAAGAGATTAGCAACAGCAACGAGTGAGGACACGGGCCCAGAGCAGGGACACACAGCACAACCGTAAAATGCAGAGTGGCCGCTGGCGCCCCAGAGCCCAAAATAGCTTGCTGGACAGAATATTTTTGGGGTGCAAGTAAATGCAACCACAAACCAAGGTGTCACATGTTTCTGGAAGTAAAGCTGGGGGGCAGCATTGGCCTTTGGGGCTCCCCACAACCTGAGCCCCGGGGTGCAGATTCCCACAGCGCCTTCTTCCCTCCTGGGGCAGCAGAGGGGCTGGTGGCAGCCAAAGAGGGCGAGTTCTGAGTCCCTCTCTCCCCAGATTTCCTCCAAGTGCTGGGAACTCACCTGGGGAACAAGGGAGCAGGGACATTTGCCCAGAGATGGCCCATCCAATCTGGGGTCTGCGGCTGCAGCGATGCCCTCCCTTCGGCGGTGCCACCAGTGTCACCTATGACATTCGGTGCTGCCCAGGGACCAGACTGGTCGGGGATGAGGGCAGAGAGAGCTCAGGGTGATGGGCTGGATTGACGATGACCCACCCACCTTCCTAGAAGTGTCTGGGACTCTCAGCTTTCTGCAGGTGCAGAGTGGAAATGTTTCCCTCCTACCTGTGACAGTCAACACAGAAACGCCCCTTACCCCCCACCCCACGCTGAATGCTCATAGGGACACAAGCAGCCAATGACAAGGCTCAGGCCTGAAGGCTGGATGGGGCTTCCCTGGGCCAGGGTAGGGAAGGCGGGTCCCGCTTGCCCAGCAACAGCTTGGCCAATGAGATCGAGCCCTACCCCAGCCAATGAAAAGCCCCCAACACGCTCCAGGTTTCCACCAATGAGCTCCATGCGACAGGAGCTGCTCTCGAATCTGTTATAAGCAGGTTCTGGCTTTTACTCCAGGGAAGGCTGCACTGCCGGCTCAGCAGGCGTCTGCACAGTCCAAATTGCCTTTCTGCTGCTGTTCCTAAAGAAACCCCGTTTCCTTAGCAGAAGAGCATGCTTGCTTCTTTGTCTGAGGTCCTGGAGGTGATGGAGGCCACGGGCCCCACAACCTAGGAGGGAAGTTCCTTTTGTGGGGACTCTATAGAGCAAGGTTTTGGTACCCCACTTCCTGGCCTGAAAGCCACCTGACAGCTCTGGTCCTTCTTTAGAGCAGCCTTCAGCTCCCACCCTCCCCCAGAGAGCAAAAGCAGTGGTGAGGCAAGGCGGGTCTCAGGCCCCAATGGGTCAGCCTGTCCTGGACACAATAGGTGGTGGATTAGGATGGCGGATTAACTATACACAAGGGAGAACCCTGTGGCTCTCAAGTGCCACAGACCCCTCTCCATTCATGCCCGTTTAACAAAAAGCAGAGCTGGAGGATGGAGCTGGAATATTCTGAGACTCCCAATAGGCAGGACTGAGGAAACAACATCCACCCCCCTGAATGTCCCATTTCCCTTCCTGCTAGGGCACAGGACCCCCCCATCAAGCAAGCCAACTTTCCTGGGGTCCCTGACCCTTCAGCTCTCAAGCCTTCTGGGCAGGGCTCTACCCACTGCACCACCCACAGCTTTAGGGCACCCCAGTTCTTGACAGACAGCCACAAGCTGAATGCTTGCAGGACTAGCCTCCCAGCTCGTCCCTTCTGACTTCAGGTTCCAGACAAAAACGCGGGAAA
Source organism: Suncus etruscus (assembly GCF_024139225.1). Taxonomy (NCBI): domain Eukaryota; kingdom Metazoa; phylum Chordata; class Mammalia; order Eulipotyphla; family Soricidae; genus Suncus; species Suncus etruscus. The sequence goes on from NC_064852.1 coordinate 22,916,616, forward strand.
TGACGCACAAGGGTCAAAGAAGGAACCTGAAATTGCAGTTGAGCTTCTTTTAAACAACCTATTTATTCTCAAAGAATGGGATGCTCCTCCAAACCCTTAAACTGCGCGAGGATATTCACCGCCCTTCACCCTGACTTTTCTTGTAAGCCACAACGAAGTGCTGGGTGTATTTTTAGCTCAAAGCTACCACCGTAATCCCAACACAGAAAGAGGAGAGTGAGGCCATGCACAGAACAGGGAGGAGTGGGCAGAGAAATGAAGCTAAAAGCAGAGGAAGGAAATTTCTCACCAGTCTGCCCTGACAGCACCCCCATTCACAAAGCGAACCTGTCAGGTTGACCAGAAGTCCTAATTCAGGACAAAGAGAGACCTAGCTTGCAACCCCAATTTCCCCTCCCCTCCAAAGTCTCCTCTCTCTTGGGGTCTTCTCTCTCTCAATGAAACCCCCCCAGCCCACTCCCCACCATATCACCAACCCAGCATGCTAGAGGGGACTCAGATGGCTTTTATTTCTCATAGGATGGAACATTTCCTCTCACAATATCTTCCTAAATGTTTAGGGCACCCAGCAGGCCCCAGAACTCTGTGGTACTGTGAAGAGCTCAAATATGAAGAGGAAAGGGAGCAAATGTTCCTTTCTCTCCTCAGACATGAGGCAGGTCCCATCTGCAACCTTGGGAGCCCAGGTAACTAATTCCATGATGCTCTGCCAGGCCCAATGCTGAGCGTCTCTTTGGGAATGTGCGTTTTATCCCTGACTGACATGGCAGTATGCTTTATTGGTAGATAATACACCAGTCCCAGAGCCCGTGACCTGCTTCCATCCGAGCCTCCTCCAGCTCACTGTCATTGCCTAACTGGGAGAGAATGCCTCTCTCAGAATTTGGGGACCTGGAGCCCAGCTTCTATCTCAAAGGCACCCCCATGCATTCTCGGGAACATAGTACACACCATATTCTCACACAGGAAGCAGGTGTACACATTTTCACCATGGACACACACATTCTCACATGGAGCAAATATGAAAGATATGCACATTCTTACACATACTCATCCTCTCATACAGAACATACAGGCACATTCTGACATATGGAACATTTTACACACATTCTCACATGGATACACATGTTCTCACACATGGAGCACATTGCATACATTCTCAAATGGCATCCATACACATTCTCACACATGGACACACATATTTTCAGACACAAGAGCATGACCACACAGCAAAAGATGTATTCTCACACACACAGAACACATATACACAAACTCACGTGTAAAACACTCATACATTCCCATGCACATGGAACACATGTATTATTACAGACATGTAACACAAAGTACATTTTCAAATATGGAGGATACATACATTCTTATGAACACACACAAATTCGCAAATTAACACTTTCACACACGGAACACAATAGTACACATTCTTATGCAAATGAGACGTATACATATATGTATTCTTATGAAGTATGCACTCAGTATCACACTCACATTTTCACACACATGGAACACTGATCACATGCGTGTGCATGTAAACACACACATGCCAACCCTCCTGCCCACTCAGATACCCTCCACATCCAGGCTCCTCAAGTGTCTGGCACATCTGAACCTTCCAAGCGGCACAACTGGCAACTTCCTCTGTACCAAGCACCCCATTCAGGCTTGGACTTCCAAAGATGGTCAAGGTGACCCTGCAGCACATCTGGAGGCATGGTGAGGGTGACATCTCCACTGCAAGAGGCAGGCTCAAGTTGGGAGGAGAATAAACACACTGAAGGAGGCATTGACAGGGAGGTAAAAGGGCTGAGGGGCACGCAAGGGGGCTGTAAGGGGCTGAAGGAAACTGAAAGGGGCATGGATCTGGGCCTCTGGGATGCTTCATCCAAACCTCTTCTTCCCTTCTGGCATGAGCTTGAGTCCACCTGCTAACCAGCCCTGTGAGAAGGTGCCCCCCAACGCACCAAGGTGTCTCATAGCTCTCCGGGACAATCCAATCTGTCACCCCCAGAGGGCTGAGTCTAGAGCAGGGGTCTCAAACTCAATTTACCTGGAGGCCGCAGGAGGCAAAGTCGGGGTGATCCTTGAGTGCAAAGTCAGTAGTAAGCCTTGAACATTGGGGGGTATGACCCAAACAACTAAAACAAAACAAAACAAAAAAAGATTCCTCTAGGACAGGGCCACAAAATGTTGTACGGAGGACCGCAAACGGCCCATAGGCCGTGAGTTTGAGACCCCTGGTCTTCTAGAGGGACCACTTAAGCTGTACAGGAAAGCACTGGAAATGACAATGGACACCAGGGAGTTCCAGCATCCCACTGTCCATGCAGCTCTCATGCACTCCTGGATAGAGAACCCCAAGAACATCTGGACCTCTACCCCTAATATACACACTCTGCAGAGCAGGTATCCACAGTGAAGGATTCAGCTTCCTGCCCCAGAGAGACCATGAGGAACAACATAGCAAGGAGGGCACTAGCCTTGCATTCAGCCAACCCAAGTTCATCCCCAGTACCCCATATGGTCCTCAGAGCACCAACAAGAATAATCTCTGAGCATAGAGCCAGGAGTACCTAGCCATGAGCACCACTGGGTGTGGTTCTCAAACCAAAGAAACAAACAAAAAAAAAAGCCCCAAAACAAGAGAACTCAGGTCTCTCTTTGCCCAGAGGTCAATGTACTACATCTTATGATTCTACAAATGCCCAGACTCGTAGGTTCTTTCCAACGTTTGAGAGCAAAGAAAATGGATCTTTGTAAATCAAAAGCACAAAGGACTATATGGCCTGGGTTCAATCTCCAGAACTATGCCATCCCCAGGGTCCCTGGACAGTGCTATACCACCACCACCAATCCCAAAAATTGGGGGTCGGGTGGGGTGGTGAGGGATGCTTAAGTTAGTGTTTCCATGAAAAGACTGAAATAAGCCAGACATTCTCAGGAAAGAAACCTGAGAGCAGGTTCACCATTTGCAATTCCAAGCTGGCTGCTGGGAGACCATACATAGGGCTTAATTGGGGCTGACAGTTTTAATTCCAGAAAGAATCATAAACAGTCTGTAATATTTTCTAATTCATGGTGCAATGACCCTTTCTATTACAGGATGGCTTGCTAATAGGAGACAAGGACTCCAGATGATCATTACAGAGCAAACAAACAGAATTAACTCTTTCCCCCAATGAATCTGGGCCCCAAGGAACCTCTGAGAGGTTGACAGGTTATGGGGTAAGTAGGCCCTGAAGCCCAGATACCCCTGAAGAGACCTCTTGAGGGCAGACATGGGGAAACTGTAGACAGGTGAAAAGTAAAGCCAGGGCCCTGTTGGGCCATTTCCAACTCAGCTTCTTAGAGAGCCTTGAAGGTTGCACCTGTCGCTTCAAGCACCTGTGTTCTTGACATTCTGGAGCCTTCTCTTGAGAAAGGCCATTTTTTACAGACCCACCAGCAGGCATTCACAAGCTCAGCAATAGCTGGTCCCTGCTCCATGCATGATTCAGGGGTTCCCTGCTGACCAGCGGGGGAAGGAAGGGGGCTCTCTTCACTCATTTCCACCACCCCCTCAATCCAGACACAGGAAATGGACATAGATTTTCTGCTGTCCATTCTGGAGCTGTATTAACCCAATTACATAAATGCTGCCCATTAGGCTGGAAGCTGGAAGCCGCTGACCAAATCAGGCCAACTGGTCTGCAAAGCTGGGGTGGATCATGTTGTGCCCACAGATGCTGGAAGCAGGGAGCAGAGAACCACCTCTGCCTCAGATTCCAGGATTCCTGTGTCCTCCCAGGACCTCACAGAGCTCCTGATCCCTGCCTAGTTGGTGTCCAGCTCACTCCTGACCTGCACCTTCCCCCATTCCTGGGCTGGGCCCTGAGCACAGACGGACATATAGGGCCAAGGGTGCAGGCTTAGAAAAGGGGAGAACTGGGCAGGCAGGAGAGGGTGCCAGGCAGTGTGGGGGTACGGGCTTGAGCTGGAAAGGCCTCTGAGGAGCAGGTGTCAAATCCTTCTGCCGTGGCCACCAGGACATCCCTTCTGCTCTGAACCAGAGAAGTGGCAGGGGTTGAGGAGCCACGTAAGGGCCAGAGCCTGCACTGAAGGGCAGCCCAGCTCAGCAGTAGGGAAGGTTGTGGGGTGCTTTCCCATATCTTTTGAGATGGCCCTTAGGCACTGTGTGGGTACCCAGCAGGATGCCCCCTTGTGGTACTGTAGGCCACCAGACACTGGCCACAGTTCCTAGATGGACCCTCCCAGGCATATATAGTTGGGTTATGGGAGATGTCTGAGCCCAAGGCCAGCACCCTCCACGGTCAGTGCAACTTTCGCTAGTTGCGTCTCACACCAGTGCAGTCAGATCCCATGCATAGGCCCTGGTGATGGCACAAAGGTCACAAAGAAACGTATTTCTCTAAGAGATCCTCATCCATCAATAGAACTCCATGTTGGCAGGGGGCAGGAAGGAAGTATCAAGGCCAGTCAGGTTCCCTGGGTCCCAGTTGAGACAGTGATGCATCTCAAAATCCCTCGACCTCATCCAAGGCTAAAGCACATTTTGCAAAAGTGCTTGGCTCACTGCCACTTCTGTGGACGAAAAAGTGTCACATATGGCAGCACAGAGTCTTTTTCTCTGGCTGACCACCTTCTAACCAGCTCTAGCCCATCCTGGCCCCTGGCTCTGAAGAAAGGAAGAAAATCCTAGAAGAAAACCCTTGCCCAGGGGTCTGGCACCCAAGTCACCCCCTTCGAGAACTCCCCAGGCTCACAGCTTCATCACAGACACCCGCCAGCAAGGGCTCCTCATCCAGCTTCTGGCAGGTTGAAAATAGCAGCTTTGGATCCAGGCCAAAGCCACGGGCCAGGCCCGTGTGTTTGTAAAACTGGATTTAGAGCTCTAGAAAGAAAAGCATCAATTTAGGCTGCCCTGGGCCAATGCGACTAGGGTCGGGCCTAGGGGAGACTCTGGGGAAACCCAGAGATGCCATGACCCAAGCAAAGATGAATCTGCCAAGTGGGAGAGCAGATCCAGCACCCAAGCAGAGGACAACTGTCCAGCTCCGAGTCTGCCATCTGCTCAGATAGGCCTTAGGCTGTGTCTAAGCCAGGGCTAGACTCTGGTAGTTGCTATTATGGCAGCACCGGTGGTTCAAGTTTTCAAAGACAAGGGGCAACCTCCCAGAGCTGTCTCTTAAACACATGGAACCATTAAGGCCAGGCAGGGCTGGGTGCCAGGGGGAGCAGCCTGAGTCAGAAGCCACTCTCATCCGTAGTGAGAGCATAGGGGAAGGAGTCAAGGGACCCCAGAGTTTTACCTTTCCTAAATCAGCCGTTCAGTAAACTTGTTCCAAGTCCTCCGACATGCAAACACACAGAGAGAAACACAAAGACAGGTACCCCATACAGACCTGGATATACACACACAGACACAAGAATACATACATACAAATGGACACACAGTTTTGTATGCATACAGGCATACATAGACACAAGCACACATATAAATGGACACACAGACACAGAAACAAATACATACAGAGGCATGAGTACACACAGAGACACATGTGCAAAGATACAAACACATAGTCAGACACAGATACACAGAAATATAGAGACACAGAAACAGACATGCAAGCATGAACCGAGACACACGCTCACACAAAAACATACATATAGAGACATGAGTACACATGGCCAAGGAGACACATGTGTACACACAGACTCATACAAAGAAATAAACACACAGACACACGTGAAAACACACACATGAGATCCTGCACAGTCGGGCTCTAGCCTGAGAAGTGGGTCATACCAGGTAGAAGGCAGAGCAACTCTGACCTGTGCCTGTCCTGTGACATCCTACATGCTACATCCTACATGGGTTGTGACTATAAAAATTGGCGGCAAGGACAGGACCAAACCATGGATTGGCCTCCTGCACAGCAGGTGCGAGAATGAGGGCACCTCTGGGGGCCACCAATGCCCCAAAGGCCCTTGTTTGTCAGCCCAACCTCACCAAGGTAGAGACACAGCTCAGTACTTTCCAGGCATCGGTGAAGGTCTCCAAGGAGCTTCGAGGGATAGTGAGACACAAGTCCTCTAAAGTCATGAGACAGCAGCAAACAAGCCTCCAGTCACATTTCAATAGCCCACAAATTCTTCAGGCCTCAGGACGGCGGTTCATGAACCCTCCAAAGCCACAGGATAATGGCCTACGAGCCCCATGAACCACGGGAAGAGGCCCCCCATTTCAGGCTGCCCTCCACGGGTGGAACAGTGCAGTCACCCAACAACCATCGTGAGGCAAGCACGTGGGTCTGGTCCAGGGGTTCCAGCCTAGAGCCAACCTCCCTGCCCTTAGGATCCCTCCCTCATGCTCACTTGCTGTCTTTCTACCTACCCTCACCCCTTGCTGGGACTCTCACTCGAACCTGCCCTCCGTACAACATTTTGTGGCCCTGCCCAGTGAGGACAGATACAAGTTCCTTTTGGAAGAAACAATTTCTGAACTCGTATTCCCAGATGGTCACAATCATGGCAATGGAGCCCAAGACTGGGCTGGTAGAGAAAAGCCACCATGTGAACAGAGGGAGTTCAAAATCTACACGCCTTTACTGCTAGAATTTAAGAGAACCTGGTGGGCTGGCAGCCGTCAGAAAGGCCTGAGAAAAAGCCTTTCACACTCTGTAGCACCCGGCAGCCCCGGCTCAGGTTGGGGCCGAAACAAAGCTCCGCAGGAACCAGGACAAGTGGATGGCACTTCTCTCAGAATGACCAGAGGTCAATGATTCCCTTCCAAGTGCTCAGGGCATCTCAATCAATAAAGCCATTTCTGTGTTTATTGTTTTCCTCGCTGTGACATCAACTCAAATGAATTGCATTGTTTCAAACCATGACATACAGCGAACTCTTTCCTAGGACCAAAGAGATGATACAATGGGGTAAGACCGTTGCCTTGTACACAGCTGACCCCTGGTTCAAGCGCTGGCAGGGACTATCCCAGAGCAAAGCTGGGAGGGATCCCTGAAGACCAAAGCCAGGAGTAAGTCCTAGTCATTGAAAGGTGTAGCTTTTTTGTTTTGCTTTGTTTTTTGTTTTTGGGTCACACCTGGCAGCGATCTGGGTTTACTCCTGGATCAGGGGTTACTCCTAGCTCTACGCTCAGAAGAGCGTAGGCACGTGGCAGGCACGGGGAACCAAATATGGAATGCTGGGATTCAAATCACTGTCCTTCCACATGGAAGGCAAATGCCTTACCTCCATGCTATCTCTCCAGCCCCCAAAAGGTGTGGCTTTAAAAAAAAAAAAAAGAGGGGGAGGAGGACAAAATTATCTCTCTCTCCCCTCTCTCTCTCCTCTCTCTCTCCTCTCTCTCTATACACACACACACACACACACACACACACACACACACACTCTCTTTCCCCCTCCTCCCCTTGTCCCTCAAACTCCTTCTCTCCTCCCTCCTTCCGTCCTTATATTCCTCTAAATAAAAGTATTTTACTGCTCAGGGCCTGAAAGATAGTGCCATGGGTAGAACCAGGAGTAAACTCTGAGCACTGCCAGGCATGGCCGAAAAAGCCAAAAAAAAAAAAAAAAAAAAATATATATATATATATATATATATATATATATATATATATTACTCCTCCAAAACAAAAGCCTATACATCCTTCACCTAATTTAAAAATAAAAACACTGTGAAAAGCTTCTCATCCTCTTTGAAATGCTTGCTGTATTGGCAGGAGTCAGAGCTATCTGGAGAAGAGTAAAGATTTCCAGGAGCTAATGCTGTAATCTCCTCCTTCCCCAGCTGGTAAACTCCTATTGACCCTGTAAAACCCAAATCCTGAGTCACCCACCCACTTTCCCACTCTCACTGCACTGCATTTGCTCTCTCTGGTTTCTGCCTCCTAACGCTGGGCCTCTTGTGGCTCCCAGAAGGCCGCACATATCTAGCACCAAAGGCCTGGACAGATGCCCTGAGATAAGCATGAGCAGGCAGAGTCGGAAGAAAGCACCCTGCCCTCCTCCACCCCCACCTCCTGCCTGCATACTGCTGTTTATGTGATGGGCAGGAGGGCAGTCAGCTTCCCTGGAGACCCTGCACACTGTGGCCCACGGCCCCTGTCCACAACAGGAGTGGGGCCTTAGTCAGCACTCGCTCCTACTCCCGCTGCCAAAACACCATAGAAACTGTACAAATGTTTACGGGTGCAACAGGAAAAAAAAAATAAGACAAGAGCAAGAAAGGAAAGGAAAGCAAGCAGGGTTTGCCACATCCAAACCAAAGACATCAGCCAGGCTCATGGCATCTGGACAGCACTCATAGGAGGGGTTCTAGGATCTCTTCTGACTACTAAGACATCCCATGCCTTGTGAATGGAAAGTGAGGTTTCCTAAAGCGGGTGAGACCCACTTGAGGGGTGAGGGTGGGGGTCACTGGATGGCCTTGGCAGACATTAGGGGACACGCTTTCTGTTTACTCACTTAAAGTGGATAGAGTTCCAGGGAGGAGCTGAAGCGATAGTACAGCAGGGAAAGCTTGCACATGGCTAACTAGGGTTCAATTCCCCAGCATCCCATATGGTCCCCTGAGCCCCATCAGGAGATATTCCAGAGAGCAGAGTTAGGAGCAGCCCCTGAGCACTGCCAGGTATGCCCCGTCGCCCCATAAAAGAGGTAGAGTTTCTATTCAGGGCCCTGAGTAATTTATTTGTTTGTTTGTTTGTTTGTTTTGAAAGGAGGCAGCAAATCAAGTCAGTCCTCCTAGGAGTCTCTGATGTAAAGATCCAAAACATGCCTAGGCTCAAACAGGACTCAGGGAGGAAAGTCAAGATGTCCCAACAGGGTACAGAGGGTCTGAGTGAGGTGTTTGGTTTTGGCAAGGGGTAGGTATCATCCTGGGAGCAATCTCACACACTGAGGATGAGGGTTTTCTTCAGCTGCTCTCTTGGAAGGTTTATGAAAAGGGCTGTGGATTCAATGGAATTAACGGTAATAAGCACTTACTCTTGTCTTGTTCGGTTTTTAGTTTGGGGGGGGGGGTCACACCTGGACGTGCACAGGGCTTGCTTCTGGTTCTGTGCTCAGGAATTTTTCCTGGAGGGTCAGGAGATCATTTGCAATGCTGGGGATCAAACCCAGGTCAGCTACATGCAAGGCAAGCAGCCCTCCCCATTGTACTATCACTCCGGCCCCTGCTCGTAGCAGTTCTTACAGGAATCAGGGGGTCTCACTTTCCTGCAAAACTCAGCCTCTGCCTGGTGAGGAACCAATCAGGTTCAGAGACATCAAGGCATCCAGTTCATGTTTCATGTCATTGCTCTCCATCATGGCAAGAGTCTGCCCTGCCACCCTAACTGCGCCACAGAGAGTGAGAAGAAGGGCTGGCTGGGATAGTGAAGGTGAGAAGAGCTGGAATTGACGGAGTTGTCAGAAATCCCTGGTCAATTACTCAATGAAGGCACGAGTGTGGGTTGGGTCATCGATAGATCACTTTATTGCCATCATCAATCCTTTCGGACAGTGCTTGGACACTCTGGGGAGGCACTCTGAGGGCCGTATCTAGCCCTGGGCTGGACTCAGGGTGTTAGCAGCTAGCTGGAAGGTATGGGGGAGCATGTGCCAGAAAGAGCCCCCCCTGAAGTGGCCTGCAGATCTGCTTTCTAGGTGTTCTGTTTTGTACTGGGCTCTACCTGTGCCCACAGACTCTGCCCAAGTATCAAGTGCCTTGAGCCTCATGAGGACAGCAGCTCTGAGCCCCGGGGGGGTGGGGGGGTGGGGGGGGGTGGAGGAGCTGTCACATATCCGGGGTCTGTTCTGCAGGCATGGGGGCAGAATGTCTCCGTGCAAAAAAATACAGGTGTTCCCAGCCTCCATCTCAGCACCCACTGGGCACTGAGGAGCGAGCAAAGCCCATGTGCGGGCTCGGAGCCAGTGAGTCTGTACTGTAAAAGAGGCGGCTTTCAACTGCCCACCCTTGATTGTATGGAAGCTGGGAGCCAGGCCAGGTGCAAAGGGTTGAAAGCTCAACTCTAAGTTCACAGAGCCACCATGCCTCATTACAAGCACAGATACCTACTTGGTCTAACAACACAAAACCCCACAAGACAAAGCCTATTTTTAGGGGGAAGGACTCCCACGCAATACACAGGAGGCCCAAGGGGCCCATCCCAACAGTTCAATTCCATATGAAGGGAAGAGGATGGTCCTAATCACTAGGAACCTCCAGGCCACACCTGATGATGCTCAGGGGTGTCCAAGGCTGCACCCCGTGATACTCAAGAAACCACGTTGTGCCAGCAATTGGATCAGGGCTGGCTATTTGCAAGGTAAGGGCCTTAACCCAATGCTATCCCTCGAGGCCCCAAAGGAAATTATTGAATCCAGTTACTGTAACTCATTCCTTTAGTTATTTGCCTTTAGTTCATTCATCAACCCGATCTCTCAAAGTCTGCCCAAATTAAGAAAAAGGAAAAGATAAAAAAAAAAAAAAGAAAGAAATGTGCTCCGAAGATCTCATTTCCTCTGATTCCTTTTGTACCTGAAACTCACATTTCTTTTTTGGTTTTTGGGCCACACCCGGTGACGCTCAGGGGTTACTCCTGGCTCTGCACTCAGAAATCGCTCCTGGCTTGGGGGACTAATTGGGATGCTGGGGATCGAACCCAAGTCCATCCTGGATCAGCTGCCTGCAAGGCAAACGCCCTACCACTGTGCTATCACTCCAGCCCCGAAACTCACATTTTAATATAGCGTCCATAGGCTGCTCATGGGGAGTTATCACATCATGGGCCTTACACAGCCCAAATGTTTCAATTCAGAGATGCCAAGCGGTCTCCAAGTAAACATTTGATTCAAAATGTTTTGGGACTTGGTGGCCAAACCTATTCATTCTGCTGCGGAGGTTTGTCCCAGCTGCTATGTCATGCTGGCGTGTGACCAGGGACTGCTGGCTGGCCTCTCTCTGTGTTGGTGTCATGCAACATTTGGGATGGGAAGTGGTTTGGGCAACACCTAGCGGTGCTCAGAGCTTACTTATGTCTTCCTGACAGTACTGGGGTGTGGGTGGGGCCATATAGGGTGCTGGGGGATCAAACCAAGGTCAACTCCATGAGAACCAAGGCTCTTAACCTTTTCACTATCTCTTGCAACATGTGACCTCTACAAACGCACAAATTTCCAAGGCCATGCAAGCTTGCTAGGCCCCACCTGCAGCTGAGCAGCTCAGTAGTGCTTGGTTCTGGGTGGCAGGATGCAGAGCCTTTTTAGCTGGATTCTAAAGCACACCAGTTCACACCTACATTCATTCCCCAATCATCTGTTCCAGCAACAAGACCAGCAATAAAGGATGGGTCATGCACATCTGAGCCTCCTTCACATATAAGATCAATTTGGGTAGAAGAGATGGTTCCTCTCCTGGTACCCAGGCACAGGGGTTTAGGACCCTCATCCATGTACCTGTGGAGACCCCAAAGTGGTGTCTCAATCCAGAGCCTGAAAAGGACAGGCAAGAAGGAAGAGGTTGGCATCACCCCCAGGATATACACTGGCCTTCTCTCCTCTGGGGCATCAAGTGAACTGCCATACCGCACCCATATTCTGCTGATCCAGTTCTGTGATCCACCCGCCTGCCGTCTAGGGGATCCCTCTCCAAATGCTGCTGCCTCTTTAGCAGGAAGTAGACTGCCATAGCAGAAAGCTGGCATTCTCAGTCCCATCTGGCCCCACCCCCGCCACTCTCCCTCTCATGAGTCCTTGTCTGGAACCCAGGCAGCTAATTACTATTTTCTGCAAAACCCCTGAGAACAAAGATGCAAGCCTGCTATTAGCGCTGCGACTCTCCCATCGGAACTCACACACAACAGCGGAACTGCTTGGCTTTCCCAGAGCAGCTCCGGGTGTCCTTTGCCAGGGGAAGAGCTGGCAGGAAACAGACAGGATGGTGGCCGGAGCCACGCCTGGTGCCCTCCCAACCAAGAATTCCAACGCAGGTTACACGAAATTGTTTGCAGTGGCTGAGACCAATGCCAGCCTGCCAGCTAGACACCCACATCGCCTCATCTTTGCAAATGCAACCTGGTTTTGAACACAGCTGCACATCTGGCTGGCTGGCTGGCATCCGCACTGCACTCATACTCCGAGGACCCTTAAGAGCCTATGAAAGGTGGATAGCACATTGCCTGCAAGGCTCCTACCCAGCAGCTCTGTATGGACATGTCCTAACAACACCCAGGTTGCTCCGTTAACTGGGGGGGCATTGAGGTATCCACTCAAGACAATCCTCTCTCCAGGGGTGGAGAGTGAGTGGTAGCAAAACCGCTCATCAAAATCCCACCCTGCAGGCCTGTAATTAATTCCTTTTATCTCTCAGCAGCGGTGGGTAATTAAAAGAAGGGACCAGAAGGGACAGGACTACCAATGTTTCAGCACCTAAATGCACAGGGATATTTGGATGTCCCTGCCCCACACCAAATCCTTCTTCCAGATGGCATCCTAGCAGGTGAAGCAGAAGGGGGTCAGTGTCTGTGCAGTGTCTAGAGGACTTTGACTCCCCCCACAATGCTATGGTCAAGGTTGTCTCTGATTTTTTGGAGAGAAGGCAGCCTCTCAGTATCTGCCTGTGGAGCCTTCTCTAAAGGGTGGCTGCTGGGAGGGGCAGGCCGGAAAGCGCTGGCCTGGGATGGGACGGGGGGTGTATACTGCCAAGACTGAGGGTCTTCCCAAACAGCTGCCACCTGGTTGTCTACTGCCTGCAACCCAGACCAGTGGACAACCCCTCTTGAAATGGGGTTCCCTGGGAAGCAGCCAAATCCAAATCTACCCAAGCTCCAGCACAGCTCACAGATAGGGGGACTCGCCGGGAAACCACACCACACCACTACAGCCAGGTGGAGGATAGAAATGACCCTGTGACAACAAGCTTCTGCCCAAAAAGCACCAGCTGCTCTGAGTGGGCAGCTGTCGTTTCAGCAAGCAAGCAAGCAGAGCTGTTGTAGAAAGGCCTGAGGCTGGGCCAGCCCCACCTGGACACACCCAGAAACGGGGCTCTGAGGCGCGTGAACACAAATCACTCCGGAAAAGATTGCAAGAACCACCGTGCCCACTAAACATCTGGGGGGTAGCTGCCTGCCGCCAGCTGGGGAGAATCCCCCCGCAGTAGACAGGTCCCTTCTCGGTGAAGGACCCCCACCCATTCTCTGATGGGCCAGGCACAGTGACAGTCCCCATGGCAAACTCCCACCAACATGCCCGCTGCCCACCTCTGCAGGGGGACCCATCGATGCTCTCGCCGCTGGAGGAGTGTGCGTCCACTGGGGGCCTGCGCAGGCTGCTGAAGTAGCCGCGAGGCCGCGAGGCGCTGCTGCGTGAAGTGGGCCCGCCGGGCGCACCGTCCCTGCGCGCAAAGATGCCGCTGAAGAAGCGCAGCAGCCGGTGCTCGGAGGCGGCGCCGGCCCCAGCGGCGGCCGCGGCGGCCCGGGCGCGCTCCAGCCGCTGCAGGTCGCTGTTGTCCAGCGTGCGGTTCTTGCTTTTGCTGCGCTCCCAGCGCTCCAGGTCCGAGAGCGCGTCGTTCTTGCTCAGCACCTCGCCCACATCCAGGGTGTTGCGCTTCTCCGAGGAGGCCGGCTGCAAGGAGGTGGTGGCAGTGGCAGCTGCCTCGACTGGATCCAGGGCATCCCCCTCGGGGTCAGCTTCAGCTTCGGCCTCCTCCTCATCATCAATATCATCATCATCATCATCGCCTGGCAACCAGGCCAGGCTCCCGGAGCTGCTGTGGCGTCTCCCGCCGCTGCCCATGGCCGGGTCCCCAGGGGGGTCGGGCCCGCTCCCGAGCCTGAAGCTGAGACTCCGTCGCAGCGGGGCCCCTTGGGTGGAGACCTGCTTCCCAGCCCTGTCCTCCTCGTCGGGGCTCCCGGGTCGCTCGGGCGCGCAGATGTCCAAAGGCCCCGGGGGGCTGCGCGCAATGCACGGGCGGAGCCTCCCCAGCTCCAGCTGCCCGGTGCTGCGAGTGCGGTAAGTGCGCAAAGGCCAGGCCAGCGGGCCGCCGCTGCTGCCGCCGCCCTCGGAGTCTTCAGCGGCCTCCTCCGCCTCTTCCAGCAGCTGCTGCTGCCCGGGCCCATCAGAAGTGCGCACTGGCCGGGGCCTCCGGGCCGGACCCCCTGCTAGCTGTTCCTTCCTAACCATGGTCACGGAGATACGGTAGACGGTCTTTCGGGGAGGCGTCGTCCCGCGCTGCATCGCGTCCGCCGGGGGAGACGCGGGCTCGCCACCGCCATCCAGCAGGTACATGTTGCCCCGGGGCCGTGGCCACTACGCCGCAAGCAGCCGCATCCACGCGCGATCGCCCGGACAAGGGGGCGCGCAACAGCCGCGATGGAGAGAGAGAGAAGACAGAGAGATAGAGCGGGCGCCGAGCTCAAGCTGTGGGGATCGCGCCCACCCGCCCGTGCCCCGCGCGGCCCGACTGCAAGGCTGCGGGCGCGGGGTGCAGGGTGGGCGGTCGGTCAGGCGCGGGGCCGGCCGCCGCGCGGGCAGGTGCGTCCGCAGCGCGCGGGACCTGGGGCGGGCGGCGGCGCTCGCGGCTTCATTGTCTCCCGCGCAGCGCGGGGACCCCCCGTGGCCTGGTCTAGGGGGACCCCTTCTGGGCACTCCCGTGGGGGAGGCCCCGGCCCGAGGGCAGCTAGCTGAACCGGGCTGGGGCTAGACGGAGGTTCCCAATGGAAATGCGCGCCGAGGCGGGGCGGGCCCGGGCTGGACGTGCTGGAACCTCGGGCCGCGCGCCCCGCACTGCACTGCCGCCACCGGGTCCGGGAGCGCGGCGCGGCGCGGCGGAGCCGAGCGAGCGAGCGAGCGAGCGAGCGCGCCCGCTCCAACAGTCACAAGCGCCGGGATGGAGCGACGCCGCGTGGAGCGGAGCCTCCGGAGCGAGGGGCCCCGCTGTAGGGCTGGGCAACCCCTCCTCCATGCACGCTGCTGGCTTGCAACCTACCCGCCGCCCTCCAAAAGAAAGTCATCGCGCTTTAAAGGCTGCGGAAAGATCTAGAACCTTTGCTGATTTCAGCTTTCAAAATAAAAATAAAAAAAGCTGGGGAAGCTTTGGGGATCCTGGTGTTGGGGGTGGTGGTGGTGGTGGTGCTGTTGAAATTTAGACACAGGTGTATGCATGGCCAGAACAAAGCAGAGCCCAGGAGGCCAGAGTCCGACCTCTCTCCTATCTCACCCTGCAAACCAGGCGCTTCTTCTAGGAAGGCTCTAGGAATTCAGAAATCTGGTGCTTGCTGGAGCCTAAGGACTATATAGATTATGGTGTCCAGTAGAAAGGCAAGACCAAGGCCAGCAAGAAGGGCCTTTTGTAATTTCCTCTGTGTACTGGCTAGTGGGTAGCAGGAACATGGTTCCAGCTTTGAGCCTTTCCATGCTGAGGCAGCCTGATGGGCACCTATGTGTCAGAATGGGGATGTCAGTCCAATCTGCCTTGTAAGTGGGGCCCAGATCCCCCCAGAAGCCATATGGGCCTCAGAGCTGATCAGCACTGCAGCTGTCCACAGAGTTCAGAAACAAGTGCTTCCACTTGTTTCAGGATAGAAGGATGCTGGGGGTGGGGGTGGGGGGCTTGTCACAGGTGACACCAGGCCTGGGCTAACCTGTGAACAAAGAGTACCAGGAGCTGCCAGCAGGCTGGCAGGAAATGGGGTGCTGCCTCTGGGACCTCTTACAAGACCCTCCTTTATTTGTGGGGTCATTCCTGGCAGTGCTCAGGGGATCATGTGATGCTGGGGACACTTGGCCAGGTCTCCTAGAGACAAAGCCCATACTCCAGCTCATGAAGCCATCACCCAGTCCTTGAATCTGGATTGGTTTTGAAATTTGGGCAATAGCCAACGATGCTAAGGGCTTGTTCCTGTCTCTACTCAGGGGCCACTCCTTGAGGGATTTCAGGGGTCCATAAAGGATACCAGGGGTCAAACCAGGTTGGCTGCATACCGAGCAAGCACCTTCCTCAGTGTACTATTGTTCCAGTCCCTTTTTTATAGCTGTCACTGGTGCCCACTACACTGAGTATGGATAAGGAGGAGACCCAAGGCCTCTTAGGAAGGAGATTAATGGCAGAAAATTCTGGGTTTTGCCTCCCTTAAAGGAAATAATAAAATAAACCACAAAGATTATGGGGGGGGCGCCATAAACTCTCTTAAAGCTACTTCAGTCAGCTCAGTGGCTGAGCTGGGTGAGAAACATGAGGATGGCTACATGATACCTTGCACCTGCCTGAACCCCCAGGATGCTTGGGGGCCCAGATTCAGGGTTATTGGTGTGTCTGTGGGTTCAAACTCTTGGGTGGGAAAATCTGAGAGGAACTGTGCACGAGGGGAGTACAGTGTAAAGGGCAGAGGGTGTGTATGGGGAGTGGACTGTGCTAGGGGTAGTGGGAATAGGGACATGGGGTGCAGCATGCGTACTGGGGGGTTATAGGGCTGTGCATGTGGAGGAGGGCTGTTGGGGTGGTAGGCAGAAAGCACTGTCCCTTCTGGTGTAGCCTGGACAGGGATGGGGACAGGTCAGCCCTCCATGACACTGTGATCCCTCCCTGGGCACACTTTGGCCTCTCATTGCCACAAGTTTCAATGAAAATCCCTTCCTGACCCAGAACTGGCAGCTGCCAGCCAGGTGCAGGGGATGAGGAGGAGGCTTTCCCCATACCTGATGACCCTGCAGGCACCTGAGCAGGGTACCTAGGCATCCCCCAACCATGACCATTCCCATGCTACCACGCCATTTCTTCTGTCTGAGTGAATGTCATGGTGTGACCCGTAGACAAAGAAGAAACAAAGATGAGCTGGGTGCTGGGCTCCCCCACCACTGAATTCAGACACTGTCCGCACCTCCCAGCAAACAGTCATCCATATTTGCATTTTTTTTATTTCATTCCCAGGTTCAGAGGATCGCTGTGAGGCTTGGAGTGAAGATTCTCTCTGTCAAGAGGCTTGAGGAGCGGGAAAAGCTGCAGGTCTGTAAAAAAGGCGGCACTGAGAGGGCCGGTCTATGTCTGTGATCTGCATGAGATGACCACATTCCAGAGTGAAGCCAGCAGACAGGCAGGCAGAGAGCATGGAGCCAGCAAAACAGGCACACAGGACTCTGCTGGGGTGCCAGCCTGGGGCACCTCTCATGCTCAGGAGATTCTTGTTTGCTCGGAGCTCCCCGCCTAGGCCTCCAGAGCACCAGGGAATCCGGAAGGCTCAGGCTCCTGTCTTCCAGCCTCGAATCCAGGCCAGACTTTGCACTATGCTGCGGGGAGGGAGGGAACAGGGCTGCAGTGTAGACGGTTCCATTTCAACCACCCAGTGATACAGAATCTGAGCTGACACTGGAGGAAGGTTCTGGCCATGCAGCCGGCTGCTCTCTTGGGTTTGCTGTCTGCAGAGGAAGCACCCAGTTCCCCCTCCACCCCCAGTCCACCACACCCCATCCCGCTCCCAAACTCCCCCACCCCCGCACAGCCCCAAATTCCATAAAGGAGCAGCCCAGGGCCAAGCAACTCTCCCTGCGCTGCAGGGTACATGGGCTCTCCCTGTCCAGAAGACAGAGGCTCAGACAGAACCTGTCACTCCCAAGCCATAATCTCCTTTCGGTAGCCAGGCTGCCCTTGGGGAAGTCTGAAAAGAGCCCCCCCTCCACGCCATGCCACCCTGGTTTTACTATGCATCACCATCTTGGCTTTGGAAGAATCACACGTGGTACCCACTGGCGCTTTAGGGCAGATGAGGCCACAGGCCACGCCGGAGGGGTGAGAAAGATGGGAGACTCTTCCACCCCTGCCCCCCCTGCAGCACCATTCCCTAAGCCCTCTCCAGGTGCATTTAGCACCTCCACCAGCACCTTCTTTTTAGAGCCACCAGGATTAAGAACCTTATTCCAGAACACCTTTGCCTGTTGGCTGAACTGCACACTGAATCAGGCTGGGAGGCAGGTCAGAGAGAAAAGTCTGAGAAAAGCCCCTTGTTTCTCTGGCACATCACTCTGTGTGGACACCAGAAGACTCCGAAGCAGCAAGGGTGTAGGGGTCACGTAACTGATCCACGGATTGCTGTATGGGGCAGACACGCCTGTTTGGGTAGGGACACCTATATGAAGGCACACCAGTATGGAGCGGGCACACCTGTTTGAGGTGGGCACACCCATACAAGCAGGCTCATTTCTTCCGAGGTGGTGGGTGTTCGCTTTCCAATTTTTCTTGCGCTATTTTACCCCTCTAGCCCCTTCTCAATTCCTGAACTAAGTCTGAAGCCTCTAGAGGAGGTAAAGCCTCCATGAGTGGCACCAGGGCAATGAGTCTTGGATGAGTCTCTGAGACACAGAAATGCCACCACCCTGATCCCCACTCATGAGGGCAAAGAGGTGAATTTCTGCTAAATTACTGAATCTGCCCTGTCTTGAGAAATATCCTGAGCAAAGACAAGGCAGAGGCTATGGGGAGATGAGAGCACCTGTGGGAACTCAAACAATGCTTCCCATTCCTGCTGCCCAGCCCTTCGCACATGGTAGAGGGAACCCCCAAGTCATGGCCAGGAAGCTCCAGACCAGGCTCCAGACCCAGAGGTGGTACCCCAAAGTGAGTCACCTGTCTAAACTCTCCAAGGTGCATTGAGCCAGGAGGCAGATGTAAAACTGCAGTGGACTCGGCAGTCCGTGACGGGCCTACAAGGACCAGCCTGGTGTCAGGTGTGCCAGGCAGTGCCGGGCATCACAGATCCTGTCCCAGGTGGGTCAGCTACGGTGCCTCAAGATGGAGTGAGGGTGACGCCTCCCAGAATGCCTGTTGAATCCTTCTTCCTTCCCCTCCTCCCAGCTTCTGTTTGCTCACTGGTGGGCAAGGACCCTGGAAGGCCTCGCCAGCCCCACCGTCTGGAGAAGACGCTCCCCCCACACCAAATACCTCACAGGGATTCTCTGCCTTCCAATAGTTTCCTGGAAAAGACTTGTTGCATTGAGGTGCCTGCAGCAAGGCGCTCCTAGTGGGTGCCAACATGGGAAGGGTGGCAGGGCCATCAGCCAAAAGTCACCTGGGTCCCCACAGCCTGAGCATGCAGCTAACTCCACCTGCTGGTCCCATTAGTGTCACCAGCCCATGGAGGGAGCATCCCAGGAGAGAAGGGACTACAGGCAGTGCAGGGGTGAAAGTGCTGGACCTGAGTCTTCCCAGAAGGTAGGTGCCCCATCAGCCCACGTGGCTGAGCCAGGCCCTCAGCTCTCATTTTCTCTCAATGGCAAGAAGATTACAGTTTTGTTTGCCTCAGCAGAGATGGTGGGCGATCTGCACCCCTCCACAATGGACACAATGTCACCCCCCACAGAGCGATGACATTGTAGTGCCCGGAAAGCAGGGAAGTGGGCCCCAGGACCAACTGAGCTGATAACAGGCAGGGAAGTGCCTTCTCACTGGCCACCGCACAGCACAGACGGCAGGGTGGAAAGGGGGAGCCCTTCCGCAGGAAACACCAGGGTTCAGGGGGAGCCCCGTGACTGTCCACCACCAAGCGTGGCCTGTAAGTCTGCACTGTGCCCCTAAACCCATGCCAACTCCTCCAACACCTCCTCTAACCCGATCGGGGCTGCCCTCCATCACAGTGTTTCCCAACCCTGCAGGGATGTGTTCCCCCACCTAATCCGATGGGTTCCAGACCCTGCCATCTACCTCATAAGGGCCCAACATTCTAGAACCATCCCTTGCTAGAACCATCATAAGCTGGCTAGGCCAGAAAAAGACATGGCCAGCACAAGTCCATGCACCCCCACCCCTGCTTCCTGTCCAAAGCAAGTGGCATGGGGTAGGATCCATACCCCTAGATTCAGTCACCCCCTCACTGCCTGGGCTTGTCCTTGCTGTCCTTCCTGGGATCTTTCACCCCCAATGCTTCCCCTGGCCTCCCCAGAACCTGCCCCTAACCCAGTCTTGTTCTCCATCTGACATGCCACCTTCTGCCTGTCATCTCCTCTGCTAGCTAACTTTCCAGAATGCTCCATTATAGTTGGGGGAGAGGCATTTTCATGGCTCCCCTACCACACTCCAGATCCTTTCAGGGACATCTATTGTGTCCACTCTGGCCTCTTCTCTGTCTACCCCAACACCCCCAAACTTCTCTTCTGTCTACCCAACACTCCCAAACTCCCCCGAGCTGGTCCTGAAGTTGGTATGTTCAAGCCATGCCTAGATGGGAGGAAGGGTCTGAGGGTTGTACAGGGCACCCCTAACATCACCTGGAAGCTGGCAGTCCACCCCACACTATCACTATCCTCCACACTATCACTGATTCTCCACTACCCTCCTATCTCCCCCAATGTCCACCCTCCCTGCACCATCACAGAGCCAGCCTCAGTTTCCATCAGAGTGACTGGAAGCAAGTTGATCTTTCCCAAGGTAAGTGCTAGCCCCGCCCACTCCAGAATCTGAGGGGAGAAAAGGGCATAGTGCCAATAGGGGGGTGTATTGCTTGTTCAAGGGAGGCTTAATGACTGAAGAGATGGGACACTTTCATGAGGCTGACCTCATGAGGCTAACTAGCACCTCATATGGTCCCCAGGACCTGCCAGGTGTGAGTCCCAAGTGAAGAAAGAGCCCAGAGCACAGCTGGGTATGGCCCCAAAACCAAAAGGTTTCTGGGGAACACAGAAAAGGTGATGTTGGCCCCATAGTTGGCCCCACAGGTGGGGACATCAGCCTGAGCTTGGGGTGGGGAAGGAAAAGGGGTACAGAGATGGTATGGAGAGGAGTGGGGTATAGAAAGATGGGGAGGGGTTGAGGTGCAATGAAGGGTGGGGCATGGATGAAATACAGGGAAGGGAAGTTGAAGAAGGGGTTAGGGCAGCAGGGCCACTACTCCCCTAGGTTGTCCTGCCCTGTAATCTTGTCCCCCTGCACCATCACCCCAGAGCAAAGGAAGAGTGGTGCAAGCTTACCCCATTTCAGTCAAGCCGAGCGGGAGACCCTGAGACACAGAGATGCACCTCATGTTCTGCCCCATGTCCCAGAAGACCCAAAGGCCACCTTACATACACACACACACACACCCCAGGTGTGTGAACACCACATGGGCATCCCTGGAAACTCCTGTTTATGAGAAGAATATGGCTCTGGGAAGAATGTTCTGGAAGCCGGAAATGGCTCAGCAAGTAGAGCTCGTGCTGAGGAAGTGTAATCCTTGGCACAATTGTCCAGAGAAATGGCAGAGACCCCCAGCAGTGCATCCAGCTGCTCTGGATAGGACAAAGTAAGTAAAGGCAAGCATCTACCCCCAAATCAAGGCAGCAGTTCACGGGCAGTCAACCAGCCCCCCACCTGCTGTTACCTGCCTATTGGCCCCCTCCCAGAGGCATTCTTGCTGTCCTGCTCCTCTGCAGCACATGACAGAACAGCAAAGGCCTTTAACCAGGGGACACACACACAGCAAACAGCCAAGGCAGAGACCTTCAATCTTTGATAAAAATCACACTTTCCCCAACTGTCTGACCAACGGGTGGACAATCATGGTTGCCTTGTACTCCAAAAAAAATGATTTGCCCCTAATGAGGGAGCTCATTGGGGCTCTAAACCTCCAGGTCATCCCATGGGGCATGGACACCCCAGCCCAGCCTGATTAGCACCAAGTTCACCCAGACTCCCCAGAAAGCTCCCTAGTTTGCCCTATCCTAGCAGCCCACTCCCCTTCTCAGTGACCTCATCTCCTCCTCTCTTACAAGATGCAAGGTGACCACAATTGCCTATTACTTGACCAGACTGATGGGGAAGGTACATCCTAGTGAGCAAGTTGAGGCCTTTCGGGGAGCATGTGAAAACCCTCCTTTGTGCTGATTCAAGTGGAACCAGCTTGGACTTCAGAATGTGTGGAAGTAATGTATGATTCCGGAGCATACCTCCCATGGTGTGTGGCACAATCCAAGGTGACCTGGATTGTAGAGGGCAATGAAGCTGACCAGAAAGGGAACAGAGATGTAGAGGGCCTGAGAGACCTGAGGAGAGTATCCTTAGCTCCACAAGTATTGGGGTGGAGTTGGGGTGTTGAGCCACACCCAGAGATGCTCAAGGCTTACTTACTTCTGGCTCAGCACTTAGGAGTCACTCCTGGAGATGCTCGAGATGCCAGGCAATGAATCCATGTTGGCTTGTGTACAAGGCAAGAACCCTCACTGCTATAATATTGCTCCAGCCCCTCCACAAAGACTTCAATGTCCCCAGAAACCAACCCAAACCCAATAGCTGCCCTGCATCCTGACCTCCTTATAAAGGTTCCTCATGTAACAGGGGACCCCTCTGATGTCCACAACGCCAGTGGGTGCTCCAAGAACTAAGAGGCAGAGGCCTCGCCCTCCCACTAGCTCCTGTAACTTAATTAATTCCATGTCCTCGGTTCCGGCATGAATAAATTTTCAAAGCGTATGTCTGCTTTTAAATCGATGCTGACCTTGTTTGGAACGAACAAATGTTTCTATTAACACACAACTTGGAGAGAAAAAGAAAAGAATGGGGGAGGTCGGCAATCTCCCGGAGTAATTAACAGTCTTTATTCGTGAACCAGCTTTGTTTGAGATGACAGAACCCAAACGGAAAGTCAGCTCCTTCCCCCAACTCTATGACTGTCAAATGAGGTGACTCTGTCCTGCTCAGCCTGGCCCAAGAAGAAAGGCACAGAACTGGGGCCAGAGAGACAGTACAGCGGTAGGGCATTTGCCTTGCATGCAGCCGACCCGGATGGGACTCGGTTCGATTCCCGGCATCCCATGTGGTCCCCCAGGCTGCCAGGGGTGGTTTCTGAGTGCAGAGCCAGGAGTAACCCCTGACCGCCATTGGGTGTGGCCCAAAAACCAATCAATCAAGTTTAAAAAAAAAAAGGCACAGAGTTGCATCAGAGGGCATTAGCCCCAAGAAAGCATAGGAGCCCCCATCTCTGTGTAACTCCCAGATGGGATTTAAGTACAGCCACACTGGGATGGGGGTAGGGGGTTGGAACCCAAAGTCTCATTCCTGACATCAACCTCTCCACCCCCGCGGATGCCTGGGGATGTCTGCATCCGTCAGGTCACCCATTCCCCTTGACCTCAGGTGGGGACAAGAGACACAGCTGTCGAGAGGTTTCCTGTCCTCACTAACACCTGTAAAGAAAGCCATCCATCCAGCATTTCCTGCCTGCATCATGTCTCCCCAAAGCAGACCAGGAACAATATTCAGGTCCCCTCTGAACGCTAAAGCATCTTCCTGCAGGCTCTTCAGATTTTTCAGAAAGTGACAGGGATTGTTCTCATGTACAGGCCTCACTGGGGGCCAGAGAGAAGAGCACAATGGTTAGACCACTGGCCCCACATGCAGTTGGATCAAATCCCTGGTACCCCACAGTTCCCTGAGCACTGCCAAGTATGATCTGAATTCCTCCTCAAAAGTGGTTCTGAAGTTTTGTGGGGTTTTTGGTTTTGGTTTTGGGTCACACCCAGCAGCATCCAGGGGTTACTCCTAGCTCTATGCTCAGAAATCACTCCTGGCAGGCTCAGGGGACCATATGGGATGCCTGGATTCGAAACACCAACCTTCTGCATGCAAGGCAAATGTCTTATCTCCAACCTGAACTCAGGTTGGCATTTCCAATACTGACTTTCCAAAATCTCCCTGGCCTCCTGGTTGGTCTAACCAGAACCCTGTCCTTCTCTCCCTACTGGAAAGGTCAGCCCAGGACTTTGTGAGAAGGGGCAGCCAGGGAATCCCTTTTTACAGTCCTCACAGTGGCGCATGACACCCCCCTTCCAGATGAGATAAGGGTTTAGATGCAGGAGATGAGAGTTTTAGAGCCGGCTCTTGCAGGATAGGCATCCATGGGGGTTTCTGCCTTTAGACTGTTCTCTTGGGCAGTAGTTGTGGCAGAGGTTGTATATGCCCATGGCACTGAGCTGAGCCAGTAACAGGTCAAGCTGGTGAGCTGGGTGGGGGTCCTTGACAAACAGGGGTGAATGAGCCACACGGGAAAGCAGAATATATGCACAAAACCAAAACCAGGATGCCCTCCCCCCACTCTCAACATAGCGGCAAGAACAAAGGCCTGTTCAGGTAATGATGCCAGCATGCATCCCGCTCCCCCTCCCAATACCCTCTATGGCCCACACCTCACACTTAGCTATGGCTTACACAGCATATACTGCAGTGTGGATGTCAGTGTGTTGAATCATTGCTGAACTACCAAGTTCAGGGCCAGGGAGGTGAGGTGGCAGGGAGGGCACTTGTCTTACATGCGGCCAACCCAGCTTCAATGCCCGAATGTCTTCAATGTCCCATATGGTCTGAGCCTGCCAGGAGTGAATCCTGTGTGCAGAACCAGAGCAACAATGGATATGGCACCCACACAAAAACAAAACAAAAATATTGAGTTGAGACCAAGAGTCCAGAGCCCAAATACCCAGGAAACAATGTGCCAGAGCCGATTGGAAGAGAAGAGTCTCTCTCAGGGCCTGAATCAGGCCTGACCTTGCTCTCCAGCCCCCAGTCCTAGAAGCGAACCCCTCAGTCTGAATCATCCGAGCTAATCCCAGATCCTGAGGCTGAGGATCTTCCATCAAGTGAAAGGTTCTCACTCCTGGCACCATTCTGGGAATTCAAAGACGGTCCTCCGGATCCTCTCTACCCACTCAGCAGCTTCTGCAGGTACTGCATACCCAGGTCTGAGTGTTGTCCAGGTCACAGCACTTTACTTGAGGACACCAGTGTGTCTGCACAGGAGCCCTCCTGGCCTTGTCTAAAGGGCCAACAAAGGGGGCCCAGACCACACTGAGGCTAGTGGAGATTCAGTGCAGCCTTCATCCCACCCTCCTGTTATTCACAGACACCCCTGCTTGGACCTGGACCTGTAGAATTTCATATTACCACCTAAGATGGCTCCCTAGACTGAGAGCTGCAGCTGAAGCAAAGCTGGTGGCTTGTCATTTGCAGAAACCCTCTTCTTTTCTGTACAGAAAATTGGTGCTTTCCTTGAGACCAACTTCTCTGTGCCTTGGCTGCCAGGGATTCTTCAGTTGGGGGGGGGGGGAATGTGCTCATTCCAGGGAACCCCCAAGGACCGCAGAAGCGAGGCATGCCCAAGCCAGGAGGAGTGTCTCATGTTCACGTTCCCTCCTTCCTGTGGCCCATATGCAAACCCGGCCTGGAGGAAACAGGCCCTATGCAGACGGATGAATGGATGGACACAGGAATGGCATGTATAGGGGGGTGGGGAGAGGAGGAAACAAACCCACAAACACCCTTCACACCCCTCCCTGCAGAAAGGTGCCCCCCCAGGCTGGCTCAATGCGTAATTTCACTTTCTATCATCTGATCTCAGACACCACATTTGTCCTAGTGCCCTGCAAGTTGATCCCAGCTGGATGTGCTAAATGCAGCCGCTGCCCCAGAAACTCCAAGAATGACCGAGAGCTGGGAGTGGAGGGCGCCGGAGCCTTGGCCTAGAAGGCGCCGCTAGGCCACTAGAATGGAGCTGGCCCCACGCCTGGGCTTCACTTTCCTGACCAGCCCTGCATGGACACACTCCTCACAGCCTTTCTGTCCCAGGGGCTCCAACCAGGCTCCAGGGCTGCATCTCAGCAGAGCTGTCAGAAATGCAGGCACCCCAGACCCACAGATGTGACTGGGATGGGGTGGAAGTGCAAGCAGCAGCCTAATGTCAGCCTTGCACACGAGGCCCCGGGAAAGCAAAAGGACTGAAGCTGGGTCCTAATGACTTTCCTTCTGCCCCTTATATAAGGGACTCAGTGGCCACCAAACTCCTGGCCACTTGAGACTAGGGTGGGCAGAGAGCACACCCGAAAGGAACAGAGCCAGGAGGGAGAGCCCAGGGTGGTAGCCTGTCAGTGCCAACAACTGGCACCCAGAGACTTCTGGCTCAGGGTGCAGGAGTGGGTCCGTGAGCTCATGGAACATTAGGGTCCATCTGGGGTCCAGTCATAGCACCAGGCAAAGCCTTCCAGAGTGATATAGCACTAGAATCATGGCTTGGAGGAAAAAACCCCTTTGCACGCAAAAAATATCGGGCGACACTGCTTCACTGGAAGTCCCTGGAACCCCAGATTCTACCAGATGCCCTTGTCTAAGCCCCTGGAACTCTGCATCTAAGCCCCTAGAATCCCCGCTTTAAACCCTCAGAACCCTGTCTACAGCAGACACCTCATCAAACACTTTTGCTACTGCTGTTTGCAACCCTGAAGCAGACAAGAGGAAAATGGGGGATTTGGATTTGTGACAATGAGCAATACAATGGGGACAGAATAGTGCGGGGGGGGGGGGGGGGGGAGTGCAGATGAGGCCACCATGAGCCACAGGGTTCCTCCCACAGAACCCTTACAGACAGGAGGCCTCCTGTGTGAGATATGGAGTCCCTGCCACAGTGCCCCCTGCAGAAGGGAGGCTGCCATGCAATCTGGGGTTCCTTCCACAGTCAGCAGATAGGAGACTGCTGTGTGATGTGAGGACTCGCCCCATTTTTCCGGGACAACTCATGTTCCTCTCTGACCCCGGTATGAAGCCACAACTTCCAGGCTTTTTCTTGGGCTTTCCCCGATGAGCTTTGCTGGGAGGAAGGGCTCAGAGAATAGAAAACTGAAGGTTGAGTGTAGCCCAGAGACAGGGTCCTGGTGAAGGGCGGTCAGGGGAACCCAAAGTCCTTTTATATAAGTTTCACTTCCCAGTTAAAACCTCATCGTGTCTGCCAGCTGTGGTGAGTCCAATTCCCTTAGTGGAAGTGTCCGGGTGTCTCAGGGTGTCCCGGTCCTTGGGTATCTGGGTCTCACCCTCTTCCAGCTGTGCCCACCACTACATCCTTCACCTACACAGCCCACTGGCCCTGGTGTCCCCCTCCCACTCTCTGCAGGAAGGTGTCAGGATGTCCCCTCGCACACTGGGTTTTTCTTCTAGTAGTAATGAGAACACTGTCTAGAGCTTTGGACGCCACCATCTCCCTGGTCCCCTATGTCTGCACAGGCAATTGTCAGGTCCCCAGGGTCAAGTCCCAGGGACTATCTGTGGACAGTTAATCCAAGATAAGACATCTCTACCCACTACTGCCTGGTGCAGTTGAAAAGACAGATACACATACACACACAGATAACGACTCACAGATGCACATTCACAACACACAATCACACAAAGACACCCTCATGCAATGTATACCCCTGCATACACACGTGCATGCGCGCACACACACACACACACACACACACACACACACACACACACACACACACACACGCTCAAATGGAAAAGGCCTGCTTAGTGCCCATGTGGTGGCTGAGGGCAGAGGGAAAATGGCCCCCAGTCTGGAAGCAACCTCAGGGTTTGCTCTATCCAAGAGAAATGACCCTACCCATGCCAAGAATCTTCCAGAAAGGCATGAACTCTGTGTGACCTCGTGACACTAGCCTCAGGGCTGCCCCGGGCAGTACTAAGGCATACTAACGATGGCTGCTCCCAAGATTAGAGCAGGCTGAAGTCCTGCCTGCCCAGCTCAGGCCTGTCATTAGCCTGTCTGAGAGGGCGGCCTGGAGCCCATTGCCCCACCCTGGGCTCACTCACTTGCTGCCTCTCCGAAATGCCCTTGCACACTTTCTGGAGTGGGGCCCCAAGTACAGAACCACTCCCTGCACCTCATACTGGTCAGGAGTGAGGAACAGGGATATAGGGGGTGGGGAGGGGTGCTTGGCCTTAGGTCACACCCGGTGATGCTTGGAGCTGACTCTTGGCTCAGTACTCAGAGATCACTTCTTTTATTTTGTTTGTTTTTGGGCCACACTTGGCAGCACTCGGGTTATTCCTGGTTCTTCGCTCAGAAATTGCTCCTGGTAGGCTGAGGGGACCATAAGGAATGCCAGGTGTCAAACCCAGGTCCACCTGGGTCGGCCACATTAAGGCAAATGCCCTACCGCTGTGCTATCATTCCAGTCCCAGAGATCACGCCTGATGTGACTCAGGGCACCCTATAGGGCACCAGGGATCTAACCAGGGTGGCTTCATGCAAGGCAAGTATCATATTTCCTGTACCATCTCGCGTTGGAAGCCAAAAGCAACCCCTTGCTCATTCCTGGCCTCCCTTGAGCATCAGCACTCTAGATGAAGCCAGAAACCCGGGAGGCACTAAGGGGTGATGGCATCATAGCCATCATTGGATGGCAGGAAGAAAAATGCCAGGATGAAGAGACTTCAGTCGACTGCACAGCTCTAAATCACTGGCACTACAGAAATGAGGACACGTAAATGGCAGGACAAACATGGTGGCCTAAATTGGGGGTAGACAGGCGGAAGAAACTCAAAGCCAGGATCTGTGGATCACCCCAATCCTGGGGCTCATACTGAGACTTTACCAAGCAGAGTTCTGCTCAGGGGATGGCCCTGAGCCACCTCTTGGGGTGGGTCTCTGTCGTATGTCCAGATAACTGTCCTGCTAGAGGATGACACTCAAGGAGCAGTGGGACC
Source organism: Suncus etruscus (assembly GCF_024139225.1). NCBI lineage: Eukaryota > Metazoa > Chordata > Mammalia > Eulipotyphla > Soricidae > Suncus > Suncus etruscus. The sequence continues at coordinate 22,945,117 of NC_064852.1, forward strand.
CAGGGCTCAGGGTCACTACCAGAGCTAGTGACAGCCATGGGGCTATCCCTACCCAGGTCCCAGTAGATGAATGCAGGGAAGGGCAGGCCATGCTCATGGGACTTCAAGAAACTTCATGGCTCCGGCCTCAGGCATCTCTTGGAATAGCAACACCTGAAAACCAGTGGTGTCAATTCCGGACACTGCTCAGTGACCAGCAGAAACACTGGCACCTCTGTGTGTGGGAACAAATCTATATGACCCCATGTTAAATCTATAACCCCATGTTAGGGTTAGCTAGTTTTCACTCTATCTTGCCCTCTTTTGGAGGTGGGCTTTGTTTTCCCAATAAAGGCTCCCTGGGAACCCCAGAGGGGAAGCCTCCATCTTGGCTAGCCGTTCTTCTTTGAGATGGAGCTGCTAGCTGGTGGGATTCAGCTTGCAGTGTAGGTTCCTGGTGTGTGTGTGTGTGTGTGTGTGTGTGTGTGTGTGTGTGTGTGTGTGTGTGTGTGTGTGTGTGTGGTTTGGGGTGTGTGTGTGGTTCCTGGTTTGTTTGTATATGTGTGTCTATGTGTGTGTGTATTATTTCCTGCGCCAGATTTATTACTGGGTTTGCATCTCTCATCCTACCCAGACTGGGGGCATGGGAATCTTGCTCCCTCCCTGGGGCTTGTGAAATACTCAGCCTAATATTCCACACCCCTACCCACCTAAACGGCAAATATTCCTGCCCCTTCAGAAGAGAGGGCACCCAGGCACAGAAAGGTGAGTCCTGTGTGCTCCCCAATTTCTGCCCTGTTTCATGTTCCTGTTCCATGTTCCATGTTCCTATTCCTACTCCACCCTTCTATGGGGGAAGCAAAGTAGACCAAAATGAAGACACACTCTGCACTCTCAGAAAGAAAGATGGTCACAGTTGGAACCATGCCAGGTCCGGCTGGGGAGCACGGGATCAATCTCCCATGTCCCCAACCTAGACTGCTGGTCGGTTGCATTTGGTGGCTCTAGTTTCCGTGGCTAATCTGCACCAGGGCCACAAGGAAGGGATCTGGGGGGAAGGGGTGGGAGAGACAGCTTCTGCCTCTTCCAGAGGGTCCCTTCACTGAGAAGTATGCACCCTGCCTGTTGGCAGCCCTCGCACCCTGCACCCTGAGGCCGCCAGGCTTGCATGCCCACAGTGCTATGTGCCAGCTCGGCTGTGGGCCTGTCAAAATATTGTGTACTGCCGCCCACCCGCTTCGCAGCTTCCCAGAGTGTGTTCACCATCTGCCCCCACAATCTGTGGCCGCTGCCACTGGTTCCTGCATCCTGCCACAGCCGCAGTCCAGGCAGGGAAGACAGTGCACCTCATGTTTAGGAGCAAGTAAGGGTAGGGGGGCCCACGTTGCCAAAGCAGTGGCATTCAGAAGCGAGAGGGGGGTCTGGTAAAGGACAGTGACTCAAAGCAGCTTGGACCATGGGGGTCACCTGGCACTTACAGGGGCATAAGGAGCATCACCCTTCCTGGCTCTCCAGCCCCCACACCAGATTCCACACCAGACACAGACTATAGGAACAGGAATACTCAGTTTTTAATATGATGCAGAAAGGCTCAGGCTCAAGGCAAGCTGGCGACTCTGGATCTTTCTGTTGTTCTGTTTTCTGCACCCCGAGATACAGGTTTGGCACCTGTGCTCAGACCTCCAGCCCTGAGCAGCAGGCAGGCAGGGCACTTCCCCCACCCCCATCCCCGGGTCTTGGGACCTGCTACCCAGGACCACTTCTTGCAACTAGGCATGTGGATCAAAAGTCAAACTTCCTAGCCTGGAGTCCACCCTCGGGCACTGCTGTTCCAGAAGGAACCTGGGGAGAAGCAGATACTCAGTGAGTGTCTGGGGCGTCAGCAATGCTGCAGAGGACATGCTTCTGACTACTGAGGAGTCGGACGGGGAGCCTTTCATGCTCAGCTGGACATCTCCAAGAGTACTCCCGGCACCCTCGGGCCTCTAAGAGCTCCAACCATGTAGCTCCTTCTCCTGCTCTATGGTGGTGTACAACCACTTCAGACCAGCAGGGAGTCATAACCAATAGGGTCTAACTGTTTCGTTCTGACATGGGTTCCTAACCCACAGGATGTAACCGTGTTGCTCTGATATGGTGTCCCTAGCCACATATAACGAGGGTATAACCGTGTTATTCTAACACAGTGCCTCCTTGCTCCCTGTCTGCCCAGTTGTCCTCACTGAAGACCCCTATAGGGTAGCTGTGCTCTCAGAACAGGCCCCATCTTTCCCTCTCACTCTGGCATCCGCATGCCTTGTGCCCAGAGGACACCCTGACTCCAGGGCACCAGGCCCACCCACAAGTCCACACCCACTTCTCCCCCAGCTCCACTGGAGGTTCCCCCTTACAACTCATAGGGCCCAGATGGACCCCGCCTCCCTGAATAGATCCCATACCCAGTTCTCACTAGAAAGACAGAGGGGACCCCCATGAGGCTCCCTGAGCTGTGAACTTCTCCAGGACATTCCTCCATCAGCTCTCAGCCACGTACGGGGTCTCGTGCCCCTTGTCCCATTAGACACAATCCCACATGTTCTGGAGATCCCCAGGAAGAGTGTGGGGCACCAGCCAGCCATGGCTGTAACCAATCACCTCTCTTCACACCCCCTGGCCTTGCTCTTCCCTGTGCTGGGAAGCTGTGAATCCCTCTGCCCCCCCCCCCCCCCCGACTCTGCCTGGGAGATTCTGGAACATTTTTTTCTGGTTCTGACCTCATCCTCATGTCCCTCTGGCCAGGACTCAAGCATAAGTTCCAACCACTGAGAAAACTGCCCAGAGGAACATCCCACTCTCGACAGCACCATGGCACACCCCAGCAGAATGGGGCTCACGCAGATGACACTGACCTCCCAAGCACTCTGGAATGTTCCAGGGCAGGGCAGAGGGGAACGAGAGCACACCATCAAACTCTCCCTGTAGGTCTGCCGTGTGTCACCACGGGGGGTTATACCCATCTAGGGAGATTCCCAACATGGACTAAGGAGACAAGTTGATCTATAAACTGCCCCAGGGAAGATGGAGCCCACTACTATACGTCTCCTTCATAAACACACACAGGAACATATATGCTACCATACATGTGTTTCCACACATATGTGTACATACATGCATGCCCACACAGAATCCAGGTCCAGAGAAGGACAAGGCAGAGTGTAGAGGTCCAGACATGTCCCCCAGGAAGCAGGGAAGGGTGAGCCCTTCTGGGCAGGCACCCCCTACATCCAACCACCCACCCACCCACCTGTCCTCACTTCTGCTGTCAAAAGAAACATGAGTGGGGGGCCGGGCGGTGGCGCTGGAGGTAAGGTGCCTGCCTTACCTGCGCTAGCCTAGGAGACGGACCGCGGTTCGATCCCCCGGCGTCCCATATGGTCCCCCAAGCCAGGAGCGACTTCTGAGCGCATAGCCAGGAGTAACCCCTGAGCGTTACCGGGTGTGGCCCAAAAACCAAAAAAAAAAAAAAAAAAAAAGAAACATGAGTGGGCTGGAGACAGCATGGAGGTAAGGCGTTTGCCATGCATGCAGAAGAACGGTGGTTCAAAACTCGGCATCCCATATGGTCCCTGAGCCTGCCAGGAGCGATTTCTGAGTGTAGAGCCAGGAGTAACCCCTGAGCGCTGCTGGGTGTGACCCCCCCAAAAAAAAAAACAAAAGAGAGAGAGAGAAAGAGAGAGAGAGAGAGAGAGAGAGAGAGAGAGAGAGAGAGAGAGAGAGAGAGAGAGATGAGCTTCCAGTCACACAGACATGCACCGAAAATCTGTTTCAACACAAACCAAGAGTCCAGGGTTGTGTCCCTTCTGACATGGGGAGTGGGCAGTGAGGGTATCTGCTTCCTTTCCCTGGCTTGTTGTCCAAGTTCCCAACTTCCACGCTAAGGCCTGGACATATTTGGGTGCTAGCATATGGAATCTCCTGAGAAATTCTGGGATTAAATGAAACTCTGTAGGCCAGTTCCCAGGGTCTGACAGATTGGGGGATGGGAAGGGAGAGGAGACAAGAGACCACGACAGTGGACAGCACCTTTACTGTGTCCCCTCCTCTGAAGTTTTCCTGGCACAATTTGCTAAATATGAGCTGAGTCGTGTGGTGTTTCAGAGAAGGAAGAACACGGAACTCAGGTTCTTTCCACGGGCAAATCCTCAAATGGAAGCTGCTTCCATGTGCTTGGAAATGGTTATGGGATGAATACACAAGATCCTGGGATAGCACAGGACAGTCAGGATTGTCTAGCCCCCGGTACTCCGTGATCTACAGTGGCTGTGTGGGAATCAAGCAGCTGGAAGGCACCAAGACCACATCCACACAGCGGCCCCTCAGCAGGCCCATGCTAGGAGCACAGTCTCGTGCTATGCGCATCCCCAAACCACACTAGACTGGCACACTGGGTGGGTTGCAGATGACACTCCCCCAAATCTGGCCCTTCTCTCCTTCCCAGCCCACCTTGGGAAAGCTGGATGTAGCCACATATAGTGTCCCAGGCGGGGGCACACCTTTCCCTGAGTATACCAGTCGCACATCTCTGGAATCAAAGGATCCGCCATGGGGTGTCAGGGAAAATACTGGGGCAGGCGGTTAGTGGGCATCTAAGTCTGCCTAAGACACAGCTGAGGTTGTCACTAAGGCAGCAATTTCCAGAGCAGTGGCCAGAGCCCCAGGACACGGAAACATCAGCCACAAGCCACCTCAACTATAACACTTGCTTAACCTCAACCTCTCCCAGCTCTGATAAGGAGAACTTTCTTGGGCCGGAAGATGACCGAACCAGCTTCTCCGCCCCCCTAATTCTGCTCTGGGGCTCCCCCACTGTGTCCCTCCATGTTTCAGGAGTGTTTTTTTTTTCCTACAATGCACTTAGTCCTTCCAGCTGGAGCAAGACTCCCCAGGGGAGACGCCTTGGCCTGCCAAAACCAAGAGCAAATGTTTCCCCTCTTTGCTGTGAACCCACAAATGTGGGCCTGGCCCAATCCCCGGAGGGGTGGCGCAATTTGGGCTTTTTAGTTCATTCATAGGCGGGGGGGGGGGGGTGGGGGTGGGGGGGACACTAAAGATTCATGGAGGGGTACTAAGGATTCCCATGTGCTGGCTCCTCACACCCACCAGGGGCAATACTGGTTAGCAGAAAGATGAACCATGATGGCCAACAAGTCTTTCCCAGGCTCTGGGGAGCGGTGGGAAGCCAGCCCTCCAGTGGGATAGAGCCCCAGTAGGGGGAAAGAGACTAATGATGGGGGAAGGACCTTGGCAGTGAATGTGGCTCAGGGGGAGCAGCAGAACCCACAGGCTGCCAAGAAATGGACTCCCGGCGGGTCCCTCACCCCTCTAAGAACAGGGATGGGGGTTCTTGACTGATGACATCTCGGGATTGAACAAAGTTGCCCCCAATGACCTGGCATGATAGGGGTTAGAGGGAGGAGGCAGTCCCTCAGGGAATCCCTGCAAATTTCCTCATGTGCAAGTGCCTGGGAGGGTCCCCACTGACTAGTGGACTGCCCAGAACGAGAAGCACTTGGAATGTAGGGGAGCACACTAAATGAAAGGGGGGGGGACACAATGTGGAGGAACAGTCCCTAGGTCTCCCTCAGCCCTTTACCTGTTTGGTGATGGTTGGGGTCTGGGCCCCCTTCAGTGGGTTGAAGATCCCTGCCCTCTCCCTCTGCCTTTCTTCCTCTCCCCTTCCTCGTTCCTCCTTCTCTCCTGTCTTTCTCCCCACTCCTCTTCTCCCCGCCTCATACAGGGGCCAGAGGCAAACAAGGTTCTGGCCTGCTTGTGCAACAAGTGTCTCCCCAGACACAGAGCTCAGAGTTGGGGGTAAGGTCAGGGGACACTTGAGCTCCCGAAAGGGCTTTTTCTTGGTGTGAGTTCAGGCTGTGGGAATCCACAGAGGAAAATAAGGACCTCAGATGAGTTGGACACTTTCAGGGAACACAAATGTGCATCCCTAAAATAGCCCTCCTGCCCTAAACTGGGAATAGCCAGACTGCATCTGGGAGAAAAACTGAGATTATCTCAGTTTTGGGTCATCTGGGGTCACTCCAATTTCCACAGTACTAGTACTGCCTCTAGGGAGTCACTCAGAAGAAGGGGTCAGGGCAGTTCGTGTGCATTGTGGGCTCAGCTCCCAGACACATGACCCGCCAAGAGGGGGTGTTGGGGGCTCCACTGCCCATTGCTGAGCCCTTACAGCACCAGCTTCTGGAGAGAGGCCTCCTCTCTTCGGGCGCCTCAGGTTCCCATGTGAATGACACAGGTTAGTAATGGGCCACCAACAAAACCCACCCTGACTCCCAGCCCCTACCAACACCCCCATACCTCCCACAACTTCTACCATGAGCCAGCTCCACAGATCCACAAATGTGTTGCCTGCAGCCACCAAGCCTGGCTGACCCCTCTGGGATCACAAACATACATGTATGTGTGCATGGTACACATACAAATGCCCATATGTGCACATGCAAACATTCACACATATGCATGCTCACCTACACATATATATGAATGTGTGTACATATGGGGCTCCAGGCACCCCAGCACCAGACCACCACCTGCCCCACTTGTCCACTGGCAAGCTATAGAAGTGTGTCCAGCAAGCTCAGGAACATTCCAAAAGTCCAGTGACAAATGAGCAGCAGTCAACATGGAACCCGACAGGGCCCAGGATTGTGTGTGTGTGTGTGTGTGTGTGTGTGTGTGTGTGTGTGTGTGTGTGTGTGTGTGTGTGTGTGACTGAGCAGCAGTCAACATGGAGCCCAACAGGGCCCAGGATTGTGTGTGTGTAACTGCCTGGAAGGTGAAAAGATGTAAGCAGAAGGTCTCTCCCAGATTCCCCTCAATGACCTAGGCTGCTCAGAGGCCTCTACTGGCCTCAGGCACCCAAGTCAACCCCCCAGAGCAGATGGGCTGAGGCTCTCGGACCCGAAGCCAGAGCAGCATATGCTCATCGCTGTTAATCATGGCCTCTCTGCGGCCCAGAGCAGCCGCCGTCACAGCGGGTCTACCACAGGGCTGAGCCAATTATGCCCATTCGCAAAGGAATATTCTGCAGTAATTACCAGCTTATTTTAAAACGTGGAACTTCTCTGGCCAGTGTCATCTGGAGCGATGGTGCCGGTCTGGTCCCCTCTCCGGGGCAAGTTTTCCTGCCTCTTTCCTTAGAGTCCGCCTCGAGTCCTTCCCAGCCTGCATCTTCGCTACTGAATTCACAACACCCTTCCCCATTCTATTTACTTGAGAGGATGTGAGAAATTTGGCTGTGATTGTAGATTTGAGTGCTGGGGTTCAGATAGCACTGAGAGGCCCCCTTTCTCATCCTGTGATTTGCCAGATTATCAGGGAACTCAGCTCTCTAGGGGCAAGACAGTAAGAGGTTCTATCCTGCCAATTCCTCTGCTCACTAACTGGAGATATAGAGGATCAATTCCCCACCACCCAGCACATCTGGGAGAAGAGCAAGAGTCCTGGATGAGGACGCCCCGAAGACAAGCCAGCATCGAGGGGAAGCCATTGTGCCCCTACCCACCCATCCCAGCACTCAATGGCAGCAAGAAACAGAGCATGGGAAGCCCAGGACAGCCCACCCCTGGATTCTCTTGTTACCCCCTAATCAGCTGCACAAGGGAAAACAGTCCGGCTGAGTCTTACTCTCCTTATGCCGCATTCACAGGCCCCGTGAATCTCATGGGGGATCCAAGACACCCCACTTCTCCCCATAGCACCTGCATGCGACTAGCTCTGAGAGTGTATCTCAGTTTCCAAGAGCACAAAGGCGAGGCCGCCCATAGATCACCGGAGGGAGGGTCCAGGAACTACCGAGGCTCCCGGAGAGCTCATTACCGGCTCGAAGCCCAGCTGCTGTGAATGAATTAACTGCAGCCCTGGCCCCTGATTAGCAGGGGTGCTCCGTGCTGCCACAAAGCATCTGATCCGCCCCCCCCCACACCCACTTAAACAGGCCCCATCCTTTTGAAAGGTGCCATCAATTAAACGCCTGGAAAGAAAAACTGGATTAAGCCCCACACCCAGCACCCTCCCAGCAGGCAATAGCATGGGCACTCTCACTGAACAGAAAGGTGGGAGCAGTGGAGGCTGGGAAAGCCTGGAGGGCGATGGGAGGAAGTGAGGGTGCAGAGACCGTTGGGGATCACCCTCACCACAGTTAAGGTGCCCCCAGCAGCAATGCCTGGGGGCCCCTAAAAGTGTCAGTGCTTCCATTCTGTGTGGTGGTCTCTGTGTGGCCGATGGGCAAAGAAAAGGGCACAAAGATTATACAGGGGCACAAAGTGCCTGCTTCAGAGGTCAAGGAGAAGGTGGGCGGTCAGTTATTGCTGGCAGGAAACTCCACCTGTCTGAGATTCATAGTATCATCAGTTTACCAGTCATTGCACTGCAGCTCTTAGCAGAAGCCTGGAGGAACCTTTTGATCTATTTGTTCAGTCTCCTTCTGGGCAGGTGAAAGCACCCCCGAAACCCTAAACCCTGTTCAGTGAGTACATCTGGAGAGGGCCTGACACCAAGGCTAGACAGCAATCTTGGGCTGTGGGCCAGGGCCAGTCTTGGTGTTCCACATAAGCACCCTTCAGATGCCATGATGGGCACTGCCTATTCTCCATCATTTCTGGCACGGTACCTTGGGGTGCTGTGAACCAGTATGTATGCTCAGCACCATGGCCCCTCAAAGCCTCCTCATTGCTCAGGAGGACAGGGCCAGCCACACTGAAGAATGAGGTTGAGCCCCCAACTGAGGTGGCTTGTTGAAGTTGGCCCCTCTCTAGCACCCAGATGAGTGTCCAGGCTGCAGGGGGCAGTGACACCTCCCAGTGGTCATGCATGGTGGAGCTCTGCCAGGCCCTCTTTCCGGATGGGCTCCAGGCAGCTGGCGAGGAATCGGGAGTGGACAGCTGCAGAGTCACAAGTCACAGGGATCCGAGCCAGAAGCCCCGCAAGGTTATTGCAGGAGCCAGCAACTCCCCTCGTTCAGAAACCAGCACAGCAATGGGTATGCAGAAACAGGCCAGCCGGGGGAAAATGGGGTGGACCTAAGGCTGGAAAAGGGGTATAAGTGGGGTGAGTCTATGAAGGGTCAGGTGGGGTGGTGGGGTGGGGTGGAGCTGGAAATGGGGCAGGGCAAAGGTTGGGCAGGGAAGGGCAGGCAGGGAAGGGGAGGTGTTGCAGGCTGGCATGGGCAGGAGCAGCAGCCTTTCCAGCTGGTCCTCCAGTCTGGCCAGAACTGCCCCCCACCCTGTCTGATGAAGGACAAACTACAGGGTCACGACTACAGGTTCACGGGGGTTCTGAAGTAAGCTCCCCGTCATCCAAGGGCTCCTCCACATCAGCCTTACCCACCTAGGAGGGGCCCCAGGAGCATCCCACAGTAGGTGGGGTGACAGTGGGCAGCTTTCACTTCCTTTGGGCCATGCATTCCCAGAAGTCAAGTGACCCCATCATACAAGTCTGTTTTTCACAGAAGCTGGCTGCAGGGATGTTCAGGGGACCCAACCATCAGGAGACAAGGGTCTCTACCTGAGAATGGGGAAAATGCAGTTCTTGGCAGTGACCCCTGCTGCTGAGACAGCAGGTGCTGGTCATGGATCTAGAAAGGTTCCCCCAGATCTAGAATGTGGTGCTTCTTCAAACCACGTTTAAATCACCTTCTACCCCTATAATCTCATCAAAAACAAGACACACCTGGGTCTCACTGGGTCACAGCCTCTGAGGGACCCCTGAAAGCCCCAGTCATCTGAAGGATCCCTGCAAGCTCCAGATCAGACCAGAGTCATAAATATCAAGAGCTGTGTGGCCGGGCCCCCCACCCCACCAAAAGAATCCCCATTTACCATGGGCTGAAAATGGGAAACCCCCGATGTCTGGCACTGTGCCACTGTCTGCTCCAGACTTCCCAGCACCCTACCACACTTCAACGTACCCTGGGAAAAGAAGGGCCCTGCCCTCAAGCAGGAGATGTGGTCGAGACCCCAGCCGTGAGAAGATCTACAGACATCCCCATCATTTTTGGAGCCCACTGCAACACTCAAAAATAGACCCAGCCACTCCTAAATGCTGCCAGCAGCTGGTCTCTGCTAATTTCCTATCAATCCTCAGCTATAAATATCTTGCTGCTGGCAGGGGACTTACAGGGGGTTCAGCGAGCCAGGAGTCCCCAGGGGCCCCTGCAGCAGGCGGGGTCCAGCTCTGTGGCTCACGGCCTCCACCTACTGGCAGCAGCTGGAAATACGCTTCCAGAAGGTGGCGCCTGACCTAAATCAAGGGCTGGTGCCTGTCCTACAAAGAGCTGCACTTGTCTCCGGCAAGCTCAAAGCCACAGGTGTAAGGAAAGCCAGGTAACAGCAGAGCTGTGCATGAGAGGATGCTGTGTCTAGACTGATGCCTGCAACTGCTGTCCAAACTGGTGGCTCTAGGCCAGCCTCCCATACTGCCCTACCAGCAGCTCCATAGTTTAGCACTGTGCCCTGCATCTGATTTTAAGGCATGGCAACATGCAGATGAGATCCCCCACAAATTCTGAGTTTCCACATCCTCCTTTGGTGGGGCAGGCAGGCATTCAAGTTCCCCATTTCCTGTGGCAATCAGTGTGATCATCCCTCACATCCCAGGATGCTTGGAGTGGGAGAGAATAACTGCAGTAGGTGCTAGCCTTACATCCCATCAACCTGGGTTTGAAACCCAGCAGTGCATGGGGGTCCCCTCACATCACCGAGAGTGATTCCTAGGTACAGAGTCAGGAGTAGCCTCAAAACCCCAAATAATAGGTCAAATGAGTCCGCTAGAAATCTTTGTGCCACATCCTAAAATGTCCCCTCATAGGGGAAAGCTGCTCTTTCTTGAATCACCTACAGGATGGCAGCAGGATAAGGGGTTCCCCTCCATGGAGCAGAGTGGAGGGGAAGAGGATGCCATAGCTAAAAATTCCAGAACAGCAAGGGCTGGAGCCACTGCGGCTGGCTGCCTGCAGCTTTCTTTCTCAATGTGTGAATTTTCTCGATGCCTTTCATTATAATTCAACTGACATTAAAGAATTAACGTTGATAGCATCTATGTACAAGGTTAAGACTGCACCAACCACCCCACCGAAGTGCTCGAGACCTTCAGCCACCGTGAGGCTAGTACCTAACTGCCATCTTCTCCATCACCAGAAGGGGGCAGCAGTTACAAGTCCAGTAAAAACACTGTCATACGCAAGTCAAGTATGCAAAGACCTTTTGGGAACTAAAGACACACCAGATTTTTATTTTACTACTCAAACCTCCACAACCTTTTGATCACTCTAAAATATACCATGAACGGGAATTTACCTACAACAGAAAGCTTTAATTTTTACATTTATCTGTATCCCAGAGACCAAAGATTACAACACTGCATTGAAATCTCAAGTCCAAGTCCGAAGGCAGTCTACTCACCCTTCAGCTATGCCACTCACCCCTGCATGAAGTTCCCTTACCTGTCCCACTCAGAGGCCCCCAAGTCGCCTGTCCCCTTCTCCCGTGCAGAACAAGCCTTCCTTCACCTGTTTGATCAGTTCCATCAGCGCCCACAGAATGTTCCAGAGAGCATCATGAAAGCAGGGGCATGGTGTCAAGTCCTCAGAAACCTGAAGCCCATAACCATTTTCTCGTTCCCAGCAGGCACCTGGCACCCTGGTGCAGAGATGGCTCTTACTTTGCATCTCATCAGTGAACACTGGATTGTCTCTCCCTGAGATCCGCCCAGTACCTCCTCTGGGAGGGCTGCAGGCCCTGTCCTGTTCTGCTCCGCCAGCAATGCTCCATGGGGCTGAGCAAAGGAGACCACTGGTGGAATGAAAGTAGCTGCTTCTCATGGGTTGTTTGGTTTGGTCTGGTTTGGTTTGGTTTGGTTTGGTTTTCTGAGAACGGATTAGACCACACCCAGCAATGCTCTGCCCTCAGAAATCACTCCTGGCAGGCTCCAGGACCATACAGGAAGCTGGACATTGAACCCAGGTCAGCCACATGCAAAGCAAGTGCCCTCCCCTATACTAGCTCTCAGGCCCACTTTTTTATGTTTTTATAAGAAAAGTTACCATGACTAGTATTACATTTCTGAGACTTAAAAAAAAAATCTTTTTGGGGGCCCGGAGAGATGGCACAGCGGCGTTTGCCTTGCAAGCAGCCGATCCAGGACCAAAGGTGGTTGGTTCGAATCCCGGTGTCCCATATGGTCCCCCGTGCCTGCCAGGAGCTATTTCTGAGCAAACAGCCAGGAGTATCCCCTGAGCACCACCGGGTGTGGCCCAAAAACCAAAAAATAAAATCTTTTTGGGACTTTAAGCTACCTTTGAAAAATGGGGAAGGAAAGCAAATGTTGAGAGAAAAAAAAGATACTTCCTGATCCTTCTAGTACTTTATCCTGAAGGTTCTTACTTCATTCCTTCCCTTACTCTGAAATTCAGGGTCCCTTCCTTCAGAGCTGCTCATGCCTTCCTGCTACCACCAAGAACTGGGGGAGGCCACACAATCTGAGTGGATTGCCCCATCCTCTGACCACCTTCATTCTAGGACCATCCACACACAAGGACAGGGCCGAGAGCACCTGAGGCAGCCAGGGCACCTAGCATGGAAAGTGCAGAGGGAGAAGAAATTTAAAACTCAGTCACTGAGAGAAAAGCAAGAAGCACCCTACTATCAGCTGGGGCCCTGAAGGCTGTATCCCACAGAGCCCCCAGACACCAGGAGCCCAGAAATGCACAAACCATGGCAACAGAACTGGGGGGTGTCCTGGAGAACAGACAGGGACATCAGCACAGAGTCTCGGAACAGACACCCAAAATGAGGATTGGGCCCACAAGCAGGCTACAGCCCCCCTCAAGAAGACCAGCCCAGACATGAATTAGAGCAGTGCAGAAACCCAGAAACACCAATGACATCCCACACCCCACCTCAGGCCCCTCCCCTGTGATACCCCATACCCCACTTCAGGCCCCACCCTTGTTGACACCTCATACCCTATCTCAGGCCCCTCCCCTGTGACACCCACACCTCAGGCCCCTCCCTGGTTGACACCCCACACCTTACCTCAGGCCCCTCCCCTGTGATACACACACCTCAGGCCCCTCCCTAGGTGACACCCCATACCTCACCTCAGGGCCCTCCCTAGGTGACACCTCATACCCCACCTCAGGACCCCCCAGGTGACAGCTGCACCAGGTCAAAGCTGGGCACAGCCCTGGTCACAGGAGCAGGCGACCCTTCACTGAGGGAGCCACTTTACCAGTCCAGGACTTGCAGAGGGCTCTGGGCAATGCCCTGATAACATCCAGGGTCCTCCTCTGGATCAAATGTTTGTCTTATCTTCTGTTTCCTCCCCATCCCAGGGTCCCTCTCCCAATACCCCACTTGCTGGGATCCCCCAACAATCTGGGGGCCGGTACAGACACCTTCTAGTACAGGTCCAGTGACCGACCTGAAGGCACTTGTCAGAAGAACAAAGACACTGGCTTGGGAGCTGCTCAGGAAATGATGAATCTCAGCTCAGGGCTAGGAGGCAGCACAAAGACCCACATTTTCCAGGAACACCAGGGCGCTGGACCCGGTGACAGTCAGGGCCTTTCCAAAAGCACCCCAAAACCACAAGAGAGGGTCCCAAAGCCATGTCATATTCATACTCCATTACAATATACAAAGATACAAAAACACATGCATACAATCTCCAAACACAAATTCACACCTTTCCTACACACAATCACGCATCCATACAATCTCCTACACTGTCTACACTAATATCCTCTTCTACAGACACACTCACACCCTCTCCTACACACAGATACCCTAACATTCCCGCAAACATACACATTAATATTCCCTCCACATTCTCACACACCCTCTCCTACACAGATAGATGCACTAAGACTGCCTACCCCACACACACTCTCAACATCCAACCTTGTGTCCTCAAAAGACTTATATGCACCTAACCCCAGAAAGGCTTTCAGAGCTCTGGACCTCTGGAAGCCCACCCACTGCTGGCTCCCCTCTCTGACAATAGGCCATACTCCAGGGCACTACACTTTAGTGGTGGAGGAGCTGGTTCCCCTTACCCCATCCTATGGGTAAGGACTTGCTGGAGGAGAGTTTGGATGAATGGGTGGATGGGTGTGTAGATAAATGGGTAGGGAAGTGGAAGAGTAGGAAAAGATGGATAGGTAGGTGGATGAATGGATGGATGGATGGATAGATGGATGGGTGGATGATGGATGAATAAGTTTATAGAGTAGGTAAGTGGAAGGGTAGATGAATCAATGGATGGATGGATGAGTAAATTGATATTTGGGTAATGGATGGAGAATGAATGAGTGGAAGCATGGTAAAAGGTGGATGAGTGAAAGCATGGAAAATGGACAAGTGAATGGATGAACAGGTGAATGAATGAATGGGTGATGTATGAATGGTTTGTTAGATGGATGAATGTAATAGTGGATGAATGAATGAGTAAATGGATAAATGGTGAATAGAAAATAGATGGGTGAATGGGCCAGTGGATGAGTGGGTGGGTGAATGGATGAATGATTAAGAGAACAGTGAGGGTGAATGGGTGGGTAGAGGGATGACAATGGATAAACAGGTGAATGGAGAATGGATGAGTGGATGGGATAAATGAATGAGTGGATATATGGGTGGGTGAGTGGAAGGATGGGCAAGTGGCTGGGGAATGGATAGGTAGATGGGTGGATAAATGAGAGGATACGTGAATGGAGAATGGAGGGATGAATGGGTGAGTGGATAAATGGTGGGTGAGTGGGTGATGGGTGGATAATGAATAAAGACTGGATAGGTGGGTGGAGGGTAGATGAGATGATGGATGGGGATAATGTCTATCAGCCCATAAGTGACCCCTCAGTATCCAACCTTGTGCCTAAGTATGCCCCACTCCCTGGACTGTGAGGGTTTTTTTCTCAGATACCATGTCACCAAGGTCCTACAGAACCTTATGGGGTGGTTGCTATCCAATCAAGCAGGGGGTAGCAGGCACTAGAAATGACCCCAGCCTTTCACTTTTCCCAGAGTCTCTCATGTGTTGTCCTCAAGGACATCAGCACCCAGACACATGTCTGGGGCAGGCTCTGTGCCTGCTGCACCTGTACATCCTTCCCTGAGGCCCAGCTTTCAGACTCAACCACCCATATTACCTCTCAGGGCTTCCAAACAGCAGCCTCCCAACTCATATGGCAGGAAGCAATGGCCAGCAGGGAACCAGACCCTCTGCTAGTGTTTTCCTCACCTTGCAACTGGGCCCCTGACTAACTAGCTGGACCCTCCACCAGTGCTCCCCACCCTGTCCTGGGCTCCTGAATGACCAATTGGGCCCTTTTTCCATGCTTTCCCCACTCTGCTCCTGGACCCAGCACCAACCAGTGAAGTTCTCCAACATTCTAGAATCCCCCTGGGATCAAAACAATCCCCTCCAAGAATAGGACAATTGCTTCAGGTTGGAAAACCAAGTCCAAGTCCCTGGGGGCTTAAGGACAAAGGGTTCACCAGACAACTTCCAGCCAGGCAGAACAAAACACAGCCGTCTGGAAACACCATACTGGCCCAAGGAGGAGCCCAGCCTCCCCCACAGGGTCCACAGAACACCCAGGAGGTCTAAAGTTCAGGCCTGGGGTAAGCAGGCAAGATTGAAGCCTCAGCTGAGGATAGAGTAGAAGTCGACTAGAGAGTAGAGGGGGAACAAAACTGGGGACAGAACCCATACCACATGGAGGGGCCATGAGAACCCCACTCTAGCCTACATCCAAGGGCATGGTCCCTTCTCTGACAGGGGTACAGGGTGCAGGTGTATACCCTATGCTACTCCACTGTAGAGATGAGAGGACACGGAATCCCGGCAGTCAGCAAAGCCAGGAGTGGGGCCAGAACAGAGCCCTAAAAGCCTGCCATCAAAAACAAAGATTTCTTTCCAGAAAAGGCCCGATGAACAGTGTGTCCTGGACTCAACAGATTCTGAGACCTCTGGAAAGTTCTGCACAACAGTTGGGGCTGAAACAGATGTGGAGGCTTTTGGGGAGGGAGGCCAGAAAAGAAGCTCAGTGGGTATTGGGGGAGCCACACCTCCAAGTCAGCTCAGGCAAAAGCCTCTCTGGACATCCCTCACTCAAAGCAGCCAGAAACACTGAGTTCACACCTCTGCCCAAAAGTGATCAACAGTGAGAGTGTCAAACCACAGGCCAGGGGCTTTGCTGGGACACAGCGTCCTGGGTGACACCCACTCCACCAGCCACCACCCAGACACCAGGGACCATCATGCACAACTGTTCCATCAAACAGGACAGGAGGACAGGAGAACTGAGGACCCCCCACACACACACACACCCCAGAACACAGGACACATGGGCTTCAAGGTCGATGCAAAGGCAACTGTGAGTGGTTCAGCTGCAGACACCTGGTATTACGGAAGCCAGCAACCTTTTCCTACTTGACCCACTGAGGCACATGGAGCTCCAGGGTATACATGGCACCCCCTTCTCCAGCATGAGATGCAGTAACTCAGCCTCCAATCGCCTGCTCCATTCTCCGAAAGAACCTGGGCATAGTAGGAGGTAAGGGGTAGGGAGACGGGGACTCCTCACAACCCACATTTCTGCCGTGCTCTTGGCTGCCAAGGCCCTATGGCCACAGAAGTTCCATGTCCTCTGCTTGGATACATAAAAATCACTGTTTCCTCAGCACAGCTCCAACAGGCTCGGTGACAAGTGGGAGAGCAGGAAAGGTCCAGGAAAGATTCAGAGAGGTGAAAGGGCACCTGCAAGGGCTCAGCCAGACAGTGAGAGGCCACACTTCTGCAGTGGTGACAAAGCCCTAAAGTGACAGGATAACGTTGGTGCAAGATAACATCAAGGATGCCACTGGTGAGGAAGAGCTCCCAGGCCACAGAAAGGATAGGATGATGAAGCATAGAAGCACCACCCATAGAAACCTGGCCAAGTCACATGCATGCCCTCATGTCCCCATCCTCAGTGGCACTAGCAAACACAGATGCTTCAGCAAGACCCATGCTGGGGACCCAGACACAAGCTAGGAACATGCCACCATTGCCAGCCCTAGAAGGACAATTATGTGCAAAAACACACACATTCTGGTTTATACACTCAGACACACACTTATACATATTCAGAATGTACACAGTACATTTACACAGAAACATAGAAGCACATATAAACATTAACACAGACAAATACAGAAATACACACATAAATAACCACATACAGAAACATGTACACTTACTCATATACTCAGACATGGAGTATCTGTGGAAGGGGGGGGGGGCCCTCTGGCCAGCCAGAAAGATGAGAGACAGACAGACAGACAGACAGACAGACAGACAGACAGACAGACAGACAGACAGACAGACAGACAGACCCTGGAAGCCAATGAATGATACAGGCTCTTCCACGGCACACAAAACTGGACCAGAGCGTCATGGCCAGGAGCATTTCCAAAAGGTTCCCTGAGAAATGCAGTTGGGACACCAGGCTGGATCCCGAGTCTCACAAAGATATGTCTACACTGAGAGCATCACCTCCTCGGAAGACCAGGTTGAGTCCAGCACAGCGGTGCAATGTACCCCAGGCATGACCCACAGTACCCCCAGGGGGCAGTATCTTATAGGGTAGGACCCCCATAGAGAAGAGCCTCATGGGGCATGGCCCTCATGGGGCAGGCCCACATATCCCCCCATCAACCACAGGTGAGTCAGGCTCAGGGACTTCATCACATAAACACACACACACACACACACACACACACACACACTCACAAAGATGGCCCGCCCAGGGCAAACGAGAGGACACAGATACCCACGACATCCTGAGAATCTGGATGGATGGACAGACAGGCCACATGCACCCATAGGGACTGTAGTGTGGGACAAGCACTTCTGCTTCCTACAGCTATGAGCTCTGGGCTGGGGGCTCGGCTGCACCCCAGTGCTGGACTCTGGGGAGACCCAAGAAGAGCAGAGGCAAGTGGATGTCACTTCCTGAGAGTGGAGATGCCACATCTCTGCCCAGACACTCTAGGCCACATCTTCCATGGTGACAGGATGCTCCAGGGGAGACAACCCCAGGCTCTCACACACCCCCAGGCTCCCACACTCTCTGAGGACCAGGCAGCATTTCCTGCTTCAGCCTGAGGGCAGAGGGCAGCTAAGGGGGAGTAGGAACGGAAGTGGAGGGAATCTGAGAACATTCTGGAAGTGTTCTGCATATTTGTCCGAGGCTCATGAGGTCAGATTCTGGCACAGTAGGTTTCCCTGGTCAGACTTCATTCTCAGAGTCCACCCTCCACACTGGAGGTTCCGGAAAAGAGGGAGGTCAAGGCCGGGGGGGGGGGGGGGCGCAGATGGACAGACATCAGATGAATGAACAGATGGACAAACACGGGGAGGTTCATTCTCTCCATTAACAGAGGTACTGGGAGGGGCAGGGGAAGTGAAATGAAAAGCATCATGAGGGCACAGAATTACATCAGGAGCTAAAAGGCCCAGAATTGGGGGCGTGTGAAAGAGCCACCAGCAAGGCTAAAAGGCCTATTTCATGTCCTCACCCCACCCCCTCCTCTCCAGCAGGCACTCCGGTGAGCTGAGGGGTGTCCAGGCAAGACATACTCAGCACCCCTCAGCACAGCTCTGCGGCTAGGAACACGTCAGAGGACTTGGCTCCAGCCTCTGACAGGCAGAAAGGACTGGCACACAGGCCAGAGCTCAAACTGGGCACCCCACAGAACCCACATCTGCAACAGCGCCCAGATGGCTCATACCAGGAGGCCCAGTGTAGTTAGTGCCCACTATGCCGCCTCAGGACTGGGGGAGGCAGGCAGGCGTGACAGGCCACAGCCAACTTAGAGTGACCATCTTGCAGGGAGGGGCAAAGAAAACAAAAGACCCACACAGGCTCTGCCGGGTCCACAGAGATCTTCCTGGCTTTCGTTTGATTCTTCTGCCAGTGTAGACATGCTCAGATGGGGCGAGTGTACACTCGCAGGAGGTCAGTACACACTCACGTGGGGTCAGCAAACACTCAAACAAGGTCAACACACACTCACAGGATGTAGTGCATAATCACAGGTTCAGCACACACTCACAGGTCTTGTGCACACTCATAAGGAGTCAGTGCACTCTCATGGGGTCATTGCAGGAGCAAAGTCAGTTTTTCTGCTCAGAGTCAATTGTAAGCTGGATGGCGTCTCCTGGCCAGGGGTCTCTGGAGAGACACTCTCACCGGGAGGGAATGGCATTATGTGGGGCAGCCCGTAGAAGCTGGGAGGTTCTCGGGGGTGCTCCTGACTCAACACTGCTGGGACATGGACCCCACAGCCCTCAGAAGCTTTGGGCAATCCTTGGCTTCACCTAGGGCTTCCGGGCTACTGCACTGTGAGTGGAGATGTGGCACCTCAGCGAGCCAGGCTGGGCATACAGCACCTATACCTGGCACCTGAGGAAAGCAAGGTCAGCCCATGAGGAAGAAGTTTTCTAAGAATAGCCCTCTCTGGAATGGCTGACACAGCCCAACTGCCACAGGATCCCCAGAACTGAAGGAGATGGGGGAAAGTATAGTCTGCAGCATTTTAGGGGCCCTGGGACATGCAGAGTGCAGTCCCAAGGCGGGAGAGCATGGAGCAGCCAATATCCTCAAACAAACCCCCGAAGTGCACTGCGGGGGCTCAAGGGCAGACTCAGAGGCCAGAGCACAGGTTGTGGGTACCAGAACTCCCTGGCACTGAGTGGGGGAGGGATTCCCAGGCCCTCTGTCCAGGTAGGACAAAAGACGCAGGTCGGCAGCAACTCCAATGCAAGAAATAATCAACACACAGTTAGGAAGGAATACAGGCCAGAAAACTAATGGTAAGCTGTTCACCCACAAGCCAGTGTCTCCACCACGTGGAACCATGAGCCAAGATGTCAACCACCCTCCAGACCATCTGAGTAGCCAAGATGTCAGCCGCCCCTCCAACCATCTGAGTAGCCATTCTTGGGGAAAAACAAAGCCCACCCCCAAGGAAAGGGGAAAAAGCCAGATGAGGAGGCAATGGGGAAACATCTTTTTAACATGTAAACCAAAGGAACCAAACGAGAGACATTTAATTAGAAGGCAATATGAGGGCCAATCCAAAGGCCTCTACTAACAATCTTTGAGTATAGAGTTGCAAGTAGTCCCTGAGCATTGCTGAGAAACTCCATGAACCAAAAACTATTAAAGAAAACAGAACAGACCCCACATGTGGGCGCCACCTCTTTCTTCTCTTCCTTGAAGAAACTCCTCGTTCTCTAATTTCAGCTCCTGTGACTATACTCCCCTCTGGGACTTCCTCCAAATCAGAGTGGTACCCACAGCCAAACCAGGGCCTCACAGGGTACAGCTCTGCCATGAGCATGAAAAGATGAGACCATCTTTTTGCACAGGTGCAAGGCTTGGCTGGTGGCTTCCTTTCCAGCTCAGGATTCACTGCTGCTCCCCATGTGCCTTGAAATAAAGTCCTGCCCTAGTCTTGCACCCCGGCCCCCCATATCTGGCCTCAAAACCCTGATCACACACTCAGGAAGAACAACACCCCCACCATGCTGAGCTCCTGTCCCTCCATCCTAATCCTCTGTGCTCAGGAGCCCTGCTGTGAGAGCATAGGGCTTCATGGCTAATGGGACAGGTGGCCCCTTCTCCACTGCTGAGTTTACCTGTTCCCACCCCCACACAAGGACCAGCAGAAATTGTTAGAAAGAAAAACATGGCTGCAGGGGTTAAGGTATTAGTCTTACACATGGCCAGCTGGGTTTTACCCCTAACCTCATACAAGGTCCCCTAAGCTCCATCGGGAGTGACCCAGCACTGCCAGGAGTGGTCAGAAAAAACGGTGCAATAAAGGCCACTTGGGGCATTGCCCAGATGGCATGAGACGGGAGCCCAGAGGGAGGGGGAGCTGCAGACAAGTGGGAGCAGCTGTCAGGGGGCCCCACTAGGTTAAGGACATTTCCTGCTGGGCAGAGCTGCCTCCATCACACCAGATCCTCACTGGTTCCTGTCCATGACCTGGGGACTCTGGGATTAGCATCCCAGTGACCTGAAGCTGTCTGAGCCCCACCCCCATCTCCATGCGACCCAAGAACTGTGAAGTGGGCCCTGCCCAAAGCTGATCCCAATTCCACCTTCCTTTGTAAAGCAGAAATGGCATAAAAGATCTCCAGGGAAATGACAAGGAAAAAGGGCCGAAGGTAGGGAGTAGAGAGGGTTCTGGGCTCAATTTGTGTGAGGCCCGGATAGCCCAACTTCCTAAGGCTGACAACTCGTTCCACTAGGCCAGCAGGAGGCAGCAGAGAAATGTCTGTAGCCTACACACACACACTCACTCCCTGCCCCACTCCACCCCTGCCAGGGCCCCAGCTCAGGCTCACCATGGTCCAAACTAGACCCCATTGCGTCAAGCCCCAACCTACCTGCCTACGTGGTCCATCTTCATCCCTCCATACCCCTGCCAGCAAGCAGCAACCAGAAAACCCTGCCAGGTGACCCTGCAGGCCACACTGGCCACATCCCCACCCCAAGTCCCTCAGGGCCCGCCTCTGGTGTGGGGCTCACAAGGCTCAGTGGCCCTCACTAAATGGTGTCATATGACATCTGCACTTGAGTCACTTCACGCTCCTTTGACTCAGCTGGGCTAGGATATATCTGGGCCTAGGGAGCCTTTCAGGCTTGTTGTCCAGTGAGTGAGCAACGTGGTAGACATCAGAGAGTGGGAAGGGGGGGTCCGGCACTGCACACACTAGTCTGGATGGGAGGGGAAAGGAGAAGCAGCCAGGGAGGGGACTAGACCAGGGAGAGGAAAGGCAGGTCACCCCGACAACAACCAGCAGTGGCATACAGACACCAGTAACGCTCTCCTAGAAGGCAGAGGGTCACTGAAGCCAGGCCACAGGGACACGGAGGGACAGGGACAGTGGCTGAGGGCCACACACACTCGGGCACATTCTTAACATATAGAGCCTGCATGCACAGGCAGATATAGCACAGGCCAAATCAGCCATGATGCATAGGTGCATGATGACAGCCTACATGCACAGACACCTGCAGCCATGCATACTTGGTGCACACGCATGACACACAAGCAAACACAACACACATGCACACTTGATGGGCATGATCCATGCGCACTCAAAACATGTGTACTCGGCGTGCATGTGTGTGTACACTCCACATATATGTGCTAGCTCAATATGTGTAAACAACTCAACACAGAAGTGCACAAAGGGCCTGTGCATGTGCTAAACATGCTCGGGCACATGCCATGACCATGTATATTCATGGTCCCACACATGTGCAAACTAGCACAGATGTCAATCACCTGTGGTTCACTGTGCTGTAAGTAGATAAGAACTGGCTGCCAAACAGAGGCGCGGATAGTCTCTCTGCCCGACAGATCATGAGGCTCAATCTTTGAGCTAGACAAAGTGCTTTCACGGAGAAGCGGATAGTCTCTCTGCCCGACAGATCATGAGGCTTTCAGCAAGGAAGGGGCCCAGCAGAGCTGGCATCTGGGTGATGTCACACTCATGAGGCCAGCAATGTGCCAACTGCAGGATACAGACAAGGGCTAGAAGACCCATGGCCACAACCTGGACAGCTCCACAACCCCAGCCAGACAGTGTCCTTCCACGACCTTCTACACAGGACCACTCACCTCCTCAGAGTAGGAAGGTGCTCTGGGTTCCAAGAAACGGGAATGCCACATTTCTAAGGAAATGCAAATCATGCCCTGCAGAACCACATATAGAAAAGTGCCCTGTTCTGATGGGGCTGGAATGAGAGCAGGGAATTACTGAGCCTGCCAGGAGTAATTTTGTTGTTGTTGTTGTTGTTGTTGTTTTAGTTTGAGGGCCATACTCAGTTGCATGCAGAAATTACTCCTGGCTTTGCTCTCAGAAATCACTCCTGGCAGGCTCAGGGAACCATATGGAATGTCAGGGATTGAACCCATGTCGGTTGTGTGCAAGGCAAACGCCCTACCCGCCATGCTATTGTTCTGACCCTACCAGGATAATTTCTGGTTTTGGGGTCACACCTGGCAGCGCTCAAGGGTTACTCCTAGCTCCACACTCAGAAATCGCTCCTGGCAGGCTCGGGGGACCATATGGGATGCTGGGGTTCGAACCACCATCCTTCTGTATGCAAGGCAAATGCCCTACCTCCATGCTATCTCTCCAACACCCCCTACCAGGATAATTTCTGAGCGCAGAGCCAAGAGTAACCCCTGAGCATCACCAGATATGACCCTAAAAAAGTGTGCCCTAGTTGTCCAGCACAGACCAGTGCCCAGCCCTAGGGTCTCAGTGACACATGCCATGAGCCACACAAAGAAGGGAAAGGCAGATTAACAAGGCCAGAGCAATAGGACAATGGGGAAGTGCTTGCCTTACACATGAGTTTGATCCTCAGCATCACATATGGACCTCTGAGCACCACCAGGAGTAATACCTGAGTGCAGAGTCAAGAGTAACCCCTGGACACTACTAGATGTGCCCCCCTCAACAAACACATAGGGCAGATCAAGGTGGCTCACTTCATGTCACTTCATGTGGCCTTTCCATCTCAGATGGTCCTGTGACAAAGCTCTCAGTCCATGCCCAGGGGCAGGCTTCCGCCTTCTCTCATCTTCCCTATGCCCTTTGCACCTTCTCCTGCCTTCTGCCCTCACCATGCCCTCTGCCCTCCCCCATGCCCTGCACATTGCCACCTGCCTCTGCCCCAAGCTCCTCCCTTGGGTAAGGGACACACCCTGGGGCAGCAGGTGGCAGCAGGCAGAACACTAAAGGAAGCAGCAAACAGCTCCCAGCTGGCATCTCTCCTGGCTCAGGCACCCTAGCAGGGCCTGAGCGAACACTCCATCTCTATGGCCATGATCACAGGATCGATCATGAGAAGCCAGGACAAGAGGCACCTACCACGGCCCCCAGTGTGGCCTTGGCTCCCTTGCCTTGTGCTTGGAGTTCATGGCAGAAAAGTTGCTGCTACTTGGCAACTCATCAGAGGGGGCTGAGCTCGAAGGGCACAGAATGGAAGCTCGATGGCCGATGACGCATGTCTGAGTGAGGGCGTGAGACCCATACGCGGTGGCAAGAGGAAGCTGCCGTGTGCTGCCAACACCAAACCATGTTACTGACATCCACATGCAAAAGATCCAAGGCTGCCAAGCCTGCTCCCACCGGCCCACTTTGTTTCCCGCCCAGCTGTAGCCATTGATAAGGTGGATTCACCACCCAAAGCTCAGAGTCACCAAGTCACACTGAGGGAGGCGGAGGGTAGCTCAAGTGCTCCCAGCTGTGTATGGCACCCCCAAGAACCCACAAAGCATTAGACCAGGCATCAAGCTTGGTGAGGCTTATCACCTCTGAGAGCACCGACAACCCAAACTTCCACTGAGCCCGTTCCCAATGAGCAGGGGACCCCCCCCAGCACCAAGCACCCCCATCACCATGTCTCTGAGCATGCCTGAAGCTGATGCCGCAAAGTAAGGAGGCGCATGTCCCTCCCAACAAAAAACTCAGCCCCAGACTGGCTCTCTCAGTGCCCTGCCTGCCACCACCTCTCGAATGTCATGAGTTGAGCCAACCTTTTGTATGAATAGAACCAGCTATGCTATAGGGTGACTGCTGGAGCCTGTTTGGATACCTCAGGGCCTTTCACTTTCTTGTCCAACAAACCCCTCCCAGGCAGGGCTCAGATCCACACGTGACACCTGCCTTACCACCTCCCTCCAACTTTCAGTTTTCCCCCTGAGGCCGCCAGCATCTTTATTCTTTCTAAAGATAAGAAGGATCAGGGCCTGGAGAGATAGCACAGCAGCGTTTGCCTTGCAAGCAGCCGATCCAGGACCAAAGGTGGTTGGTTCGAATCCCGGTGTCCCATATGGTCCCCCGTGCCTGCCAGGAGCTATTTCTGAGCAGACAGCCAGGAGTAACCCCTGAGCACCGCCGGGTGTGGCCCAAAAACCAAAAAAAAAAAAAAAAAAAGAAGAAGGATCAGGAGGTCCAGGAGAACCAAAGCCAGCCACACCCAGGGAGGTCACAAGTCTCAGGAGAGGGGCCGCAGGAAGAAGGCCTCTGTCCAGCACATGCAGATAGAAAACACAAGGTAAACTGAGGCAGGGTGCATGGCATTTGTGCATTTGGGTTTTTTTTTGGGGGGGGTCACACCTGGCGGTGCTTGGGGGTTACTCCTGGCTCTGCACTCAGAAATCACTCCTGGCAGGCACAGGGGACCATATAGAATGGCAGGTTTTGAACCATCGTCCATCCTGGATCAGCTGCTCGCAAGGCAAATGCCCTACCACTGTGCTATCTCTCCAGCCCCTGTGTGGTTGTTTTTTTAATGTCTGTTTTGTGACATGACCTCCTGCCCTTGCTTTATTTAACATAAAGATCTCAAGAGATGTGTCTCTTTCCCAGCAGCCTTAGATTAAATAGCTGCAGACATCAAAGAAAGGATGGTTGAGGGTTGGAGGCAGCCCAGTTCAGGGGCCAATCAGAGGCACATGTCTAGAAATGCACCAACCCCAAGTTCAGCCCCTAAAAATCACATGCCCTCCCCACTCGCACTGCCATGTGTGCCCCAGTGATCCCAATACCTCTGAAACCCAAGCAACAGGGTGCTGAGAACTGCCCTGTCTAGAGAGACAAATGTCATCAAGAGTGGCCCCCGGAACGTCAGAGCACTGCTCTTACCCACCTCCCGCCCAAAAAAAAAAGCTGAAGCTAAGGGCCAGAGAAATTACACAGTGGGTAGGGCACTTGCCTTGCACATGACTGAGCCGGGTTCAAACCGCAGCTGAAGGGTCATGTTCTCCAGCATCTCCTAAGATTCCTTCAGAGCCCCCAAGTACTGATCCCTGAGCACAGAGCTAGGAGTAAGTACTGAGCAATGCCAAGTGTGGCCCAAAAACCAAAACCAGGCACAGATTGAGTCAGTGAGCAGATACGATGTCAGCACCCACAATTTGCACCTGGCAGGAGCTGGGCAGCAATACTGGCAGTGCTTCTGGGTCCTGTGCCCAGGACAGTGCATCAGGAATCACAGGGGCATCATGTGCAGCCCACTGCAACCCACAGTCCAGGTAGTGGTCACCCCAGTCTATCCCACCGGAGCCCCATCTGGGAAGCCACAGTGTTCTGAGCCTGTCACCTCCCTGGATAGAGCAACCTGAGTTCTGTTGAGTTGGGTCAAGGGGGTGCTCATCTGTGAGATTCTCAGACCCCACAGATGCCTGTCCCCAGTTCCCACCTCACTGACCCTGGGGACAGTCATGAGGGAGGTGGCTGCTGGGATAAAGGCTCAGTGTTCTGTGGGGTGGTCATGAGGCAGTCTCCCCTCAGCACAGCGAGGGGCAGTACCAGGCATCGAGGCTAGGAAACAGGGGGGTCCTGGTTCTAGTACTGGTAGCTGCTAGGGGTCTGGTGTCTAGGAGACACCAGCACGGAAGAGTCTCCAAGTCCAGGCTGAGCTGTAATGGGGAGAGGGACCCCTGTGGGGTCGCCCCAAAGTCCATTATGAGGAAGAACTCCATGTCAGGCTCCCTGGGTGCTCCGAGGGTTGGGGGGAGCGTCTCCTGCTGAAACCAGACCACAAGTCACCCCAAGTCTGCAGCCCTCATCCCCCCAAGAGCCAGCCCAACTATCACTATCTCCCTGTCACACAGTCCCTCTGTCCTGTCTGGAAGCTGGTTGCTCTCAAAAAAGAAAACAAAAAACTGCAGGGACAGGACTAGAGTGAGATGACAATGTCCTGGGAGCCATAGCTCTGCCACCAGGGGAATCCACAGCTGATGGACCACGCTAGTCTCGGCACCAACAAAGGAAAGGGAAAAGTTTCAGATAAAAACAGCGGGACAGTCCCTGCCTGGTGCTTTCCATTCGCTGATAAAACTTGTTTTGGATCCTGTGAAAAAGGAACAGCCACACCTCAGAACGGTCAGTTCCATGGTGGGCTAGTCCTCTGTTCCCTTGCTATTACCTACAGCTTGCCGTGGGGGTCCACAATCCCAGCCCCCCAGTCCGTACCAACCCAGAAGTCTGGCGAGAAATGATCCCACTGTTCCCAGCCAGGCCCTCTCCACTTTCCAAGAGTCACAGGACAGAGGTTCCAAGAATTTAGAGGCAAACACACCCACCAACCAAGGGAAAACCACCTATCCTCACCCAGAGAACACCAATCCTTCAGACTGGCACCCAGCCAACCCAGCCCTCTGCCTTCCTTTTCTGTTGTCTTAGTTGTTTGTTTTGGTTTGGTTTTGGAGCCACACCCACAGAGGCTCATCAGGGCTTACTCCTGGCACTGTACTCAGGAATACTTCTAGCAGGTTCAGGAACCTTATGGGATGGTGGGGATTGAACCCATGTTGGCCTTGTTAAATGCAAGCACCCTCTCTCTATGCCAGAGGTGGTGAACAAGTTCGACACAAAGAGCCAAAATTTTAAACTGTGAGAGTCAGAGAGCCACACCACACAGTGACCTGCCAAAACAGACAAACACTCACACAAAAGCATACAATTTTAACAAGAATATATTAAACACATATTGCATTTTGCCATTTTGAGTGAGGGTCAAAATCCTGTTCGCCACCCCTGCTCTATGCTGTCACTCCAGCACCACCTTTACTTTTTTTTTAAGGGGTAGGGATACACAGCAGAGTTCAGGCAGACTCCTGACTCTGCACTCAGGAATTATTCTTGATGGGGTGCTGTATACCCAGTGTTGCCGGGGTAGGCAGCTAAGAGTCAACAGTTCTTTTTTTTTTTTTTGGTTTTTGGGTCACACCCGGCAATGCTCAGGGGTTATTCCTGGCTCCAGGCTCAGAAATTGCTCCTGGCAGGCACAGGGGACCATATGGGGCGCCGGGATTCGAACCGATGACCTCCTGCATGAAAGGCAAACGCCTTACCTCCATGCTATCTCTCCGGCCCCTAGAGAGTCAACAGTTCTGACATATAAGACACCCCACCACCACCACACAGCCCAGCTCCAAGTAGACCTGTTTGTTTGTTTTTGGGTTTAGGGCCACATGCAGCAGCATTCAGTAGTTACTCCTGGCTCAGTGTTTGCTCAGAAATTGCTCTAGCAGGCTCCGGTGACCATATGGGATGCCAGAGATCAACCCCATATTTGCTGTTATCACTGCAGCCCCTGTTTGTTTATAAATGTAAATCTTTTTATGTAACATGATTACAAAGGGATATTCTATATTTCCAAAGGGCTTTTTGGCTGCAACATAGAATCAAATTTTGCAGTTGCCAAGTAAACACAGATGAATGAC
Organism: Suncus etruscus; assembly: GCF_024139225.1. Lineage (NCBI taxonomy): Eukaryota > Metazoa > Chordata > Mammalia > Eulipotyphla > Soricidae > Suncus > Suncus etruscus. The sequence continues at coordinate 22,973,454 of NC_064852.1, forward strand.
TGGGCCACCGTGGTGTCTAAGACTGCCCGGGGCCTCTCCCCAGCCGTCCCTTCTGCTGGGCCTTGGCTATGCTAAGGAAAGAAGCCTGTATGCCTCCAGGCGCGTTGGGCCCAGTGGCCCAACTTTGGGAAGCAGCCGTCAGGATATGGCTCCCACGCAAGGCTGTCTGCCTGCCTGCCTGCCTTGCCAAAGGGCTAATCCGGGGGCTTAAGATCACTTAAGTATCAGTAGTATGTGAGGTGGTGTAGACATAGAAACCAGAGTTCCACTATCCAGGGGCACAGAAACCCAAGGAAATGGCCTCAAGAAACTTGGCTGGATGCTACTTCCTCATGGACCTCATACCCATCACCTCCCCCCCCCACAGGACCGCACTCCCATGACCTATATGCCTGCATGTGTGTAAGCCTGAATGAGTATAAGCAGTCCTAAAAGCAACAGCTCCCTGGATCAGGAGGAGGAGGGCCAGATGGAGGAAAGCCCCCGCCGCACAGAGAGCAGGTCCTGGGAAAACCAGGAGACAGAACCAAGTACAAATCAGGCCCCTTCCTGGGGACCTCGCTCACACCTGGAGACACAGGCCCGGGTTCTAGAACAGACACCAAGACACGGGTCAGGGTTCTAGAATAGACATTAAGGCACAGGTCAGGGTTCTAGAACAGACACCAAGACGTGGGTCAGGGTTCTAGAACAGACGCTGATACAAGCCCATATTCTAGAGCAGACACAGAGACAAGGGCTGGATTCTGGAACATATATGAGTTGGCTTCTAGAATAGAAACAGGCTGGACCTCTTACTCCAAACAGGGAGCTGGAATCAAAATGATACAGGGGTGCTACAATGTCCAGCCCAGCGGGGGACTCCAGCAGGCCCTCAGCTCCTCCCCAGAAGCAAACACACCACCATCCAGCAGCAAGGGAAAGTGAGGGAAGTGAGGTTATCTCACCCAGCTTCCACCAGCAAGCTTTTAGATTCAGGGAAAGACTGGGGCCAGAAAATTCTAGGTGCGGACTGCTCATAGAAACATCTGCAGTGTCCCCACATCTGTCCAGGGCAAGATCTCTAGGGACAAATCTGAAAGCAGAAGCCCCACTGTGCAGGTGTATGGGCGGCTCTGATCCCATCAAGCTGCCATGACCAACTACACAAAGCTCAGAGCAAGCAACAGGTGAAGGAATCTCAGAAAGCTAAAACCATAGTCAAGAAGGCTGGGGAGGGGTAGTGGGGGGCCTAGGTCGTCTCATGTTCCTTCCCCAGCACAGGGCAATCGAAAGGCAAGTGCAGGCAAGAAGCCAAGGCAATGTATCCCAGTAAAACACAGGGAAGTGGGTGAGAAGGGGGCTTCCCAGGAGTAAAGGGATTGACGCTTCACCCAGTACCTGAGGAGAGACCCACTACCACACTCTCAAGGACTGGTGTCTGCCCAGAGGAGGGGCATCACCCCAAATCTGACACAAATCTGAGACAAATGAATGACTCCTCACACAACCTTCCACAGACAGAGGAGTGGTGTGGGGGGAACACACCGGGCACCCACTGTCCAGGGAGCATTCAGCAACATGGAAAGTTTAACCTGTTACCTACACAGCATCCCCACTTCTGACTACTGGTGGTAGCCTAGGAGAGAAAATGTCCCCCAAGATGCGCATACCCGCAGGTTCCAAAGCACGGAGAGGCCGGATAAGACCCTGCCATTGGGTGGAGAAGGGACAACAGGGATGAACAGATGGGAAAGTGGGGCCGAAAAGAGGGAGCAGAGAGAAGGAGGGGGGATAGAGAGGAGACAGAGGGGCAGAAAGAGGGACAGTTTGCATACAATTCCCTCCATCACACAGAATTCCCCAATCGCCATCAGAAGTGAGCCCTGAGTACTGCTGGGTGGTTCAAATCACTAAGTAAACAGATCCCTGCCCTGATTCTGCCACTTCCACTGGACACTGGGGTCCCTGCCAGCCCATGCCTAGAATAAGCATAGACTTCCTGAGGCAGTGACAGGAGGAGATCCCAGGCAGGCCCCTTGGAAACTTGGGTTCTACTTCCTGCACGCCCCCTCCTGCTCTTAGCAGCCTCTGCCACTGGGCCCAGGTTCCAGCAGCCTCTGTGGAGGGGAGGGGAAGGGAGAGGAGGCCTGAACAAAGGACAGGGCCCTGGAGACCCACCAGAGTTGGCAAGGGGAGGCCTTTTCCCCTTTTGTGTCTCAGGACAATCGGCACAAACAATAGGAGCCAAGTGGTTCGAGGATGTGACTGCAAGCTGGAGTGAGCACAGAGGACAAAATAGATCCTCACCCCACAGAGGGTTCTGGAAAGCCCAGGTGGGAGGCGGCAGCCAGTGCAGGCGGAAGTGCCCGATTCTGGCCCCGAGTCAGCACCCAGAAATCACCTCGGAGTGGGCACTGCCACCTGCCCTGCTCCAATAAGCAGGCTCACAAGAACCCAGATCTGCAGAGAAACGTCGGAGCCACTGGATAAAATTAATCAACAAAACAGAGAAAATGAAAATCAAGGGGGGGGGGGCAGGGGCATGGAATAGGAGTCTTAACCAGCAATGAAAGGTCCAGTCAGCAGGTAACCGTGGTCCTCATGTCCTCAGCAACAACATCATGGGCTGTGGCATGGGGGGGGGGGGGGAGGGAATATGCCCAGCACCCAGTTTCCTAGGGGGCTCAATAGAATCCCTCGAGGACATCCCCAGGAGAGAGCACTGAAGGGATCAGAGCAGGCAGGGGCTGAGGGACACAGGGATCGATCTTGACCAGCAGCTCACCCCAGACCGCACCCTCCTGGTCCCCGCCCCTGGCCAGTCTGTGACAACAGTCTTCCTGACGATGGGCATCCTATATCCAGCCTCTCCCCACAATGGTGACAGGTCCCAGAGAAGGTCCAAACCATGAGGGCTCAGCCTCCGTCTCACGCACCCCAAAGGCCATTTAATAAAAGGTGGAAATACAAGGGCTGGGCCGGGCAGTGGCAGCCCAGCCCATAGGGAAACAATGTCCTACCCACTCTCTGACCCCCCAGGAGTGAGTGACGTGATGTCAGGAACAGATCCTTAGGCACCGCCCCCGCCTAGTTTTGAGAAAACAACCTGCCCAGCTCCACCTCCAATCAGAAGCCCACCCACATGCAGGCAGCCAAGGACATCTAATGTCAGCTCAGGGCACCCCAGCCCAAAGCATACAGCTTTCTCCACCCTCCACACCCCACCTGCCCACACACGGTGAACTCCTTTAAGGTTAAGAGCAGCAGGCAGAAAGTTTAGGGCCTTTCCTTCCAAAATCCTAAAACGGCACAACAGGGTCCAAGGAAACAGAATTCCAGGTACAACCACGGGCATCACGGGGTCTGGAAAAAAGAAACTTGAGGGGGCTGTCGGTCACTGCTAACATTCCCAAGGCCCAATGAATCATTGGTGGAGTTGAAAGGGAAGGAAGAAACAACAGAAAAAAGAGCTTTTTATAGGGGTCTTCAAACTATGGCCCGCGGGCCACATATTGTATTTATTCCCATTCTGTTTCTTCACTTCTAAATAAGATATATGCAGTGTGCATAGAAATTTGTTCATAATTTTTGTTTTTACTATAAATCTGGCCCTCCAACAGTCTGAAGGACAGTGAACTGGCCCCCTGTTTAAAAAGTTTGAGGACCTAAGCCATGGTGTTAAGGACAACCAAAAAATGATCATTTCCTGCGATGAGGCAGTTGCTTGCTTGCATCGCAACACTGAGTAAAAAGTGCTTCAATTGGAAGCTTCCAAAAGGCAGCCACCTCAGACATCGGGAGAGCGTGACAGTGTTAGAATAAATCCCAGACTATAACCACAGCTCGGGGCTGTTTGCAGAGAGCTTGGGACTCCCACCTGCTCCATCCCGGGTGTGAGAAGTAAGATCTGGGCAAAGACATCCCTCCCACTGACCCTCACATCCTTTTTATCCTCTGGTCATGGAATCAGGTCCCACTTCACACACAGACAAGGATGGGCCAGTTATTCGGGGCTATCCACCCCCCACCAGCATTCACAACCTCTTCTGTAAAATTAACTATTTCCCCTCCTCTCTTCTCAGCCCCCCTCCCTCCCAAGACACCCACCCCCCCCTTATGGCAAGGACTGCTCTACCTGGGGGGATACAAGGAGTTAGGAAGGCTGGACCCCAAACCACAAAGTCAGCCTTGTGGCCAGAGAGGCACCTTGGAGCATCCTCCATGCTCCTCCACCTTCCGGGGAGAGAGTTCAGCTCTCTGCCCCAGAGGTCCAGGGGTCTCCCGGAAGCCAGGTTCTGCCACCCTATAGCACTCAGAGCCTTGCCCAGAGGCTCTGCACAAAAATAACAAATGTTGCTACTGCCGCTGAGGGTTGGAGTTGGACATCTGCAGAGTGCATTGAGTGTCTCGGAAAAGGGTACTTAACAAAGGGAAGGAATTATGCAGCTAAGCACCAGATCAGAACCCCCAAACCTGGATTTAAAAAAAAAAATAAAGCAAGCTTGATCTGCTTTGCCAAAGTCAATCTCTTAAAGGAAGTGCCCAAAGGCTGGGGTACACACACACCATGACACACGAACAGACTGACAGGCACTGGTTTGCCTGGATGCTGAGAAACTGGAGAGGAACCCACTGGGTAGAGAAAACAAGCCAGAGCAAGACATGCAAACTGCAAACACCTGCGGGGATACAAGGAGGAGGGGATAGGGGTGGGCGGGGCAAATTAAGGGATTTTCTTCTTCAGGAAATAAAGCGCCTGGTTTGAACAGACAGAGGGGCTGATGGGGGCTGCAGGTTTTGTTTTGAAGATTCCTTTCTTCTCCCTTCTGAGTCACTTCCTTAGGGCTCCCGGCAGCCCTTTCAAGCCGCTAATAACACGGAGTTTACCCTTTGACAGAAATGGCTTGCAGCTCTCAAAGAGCATCTGCCACGGATGCAGCCTGCAAGGAAGATCCATCCCATACTGAGGCCAATGGGCAGAAGAAAGTCTCAGGCAGGACTGAGCCTTGGAGCCTGGTTGGTCCCATCTCCCCAGCCACACCCACCCTCACGTGAGAGTGACAGGCCACGACTGAGGTCTGGGTTCAAGCCCTCCCCTACACTTCTCCCCGCTCATTCCAAGTCAGTCACCCATGTGGTGGGCGGGCAGTGCAAGGGTCATCTGCAGTGACAGACTGGCCAGAATTTGCCATTGGGTTGCTGCTTCGGTCTCCCTACCCTAGGGCCGCAGACCCACACCACCCACAGCTTCAACCCTAGCAGTGAAGAGCTCAGCCTCAGGAAAGAAATAGGGGCAAGGAGACCACACCAGGCCCTGCAACTGCCCTCTCAGGGACACGGCATCGAGGTGGGATGTCCAGGCAGGGACTCAGCTAAGTAGACTTTCTCTCTTCTCCTTCTCCCCTCCCTGACACCCCCAGATCTAGTCATCCCCTACCTCTCCTTCTCTGCTTCTGTGACCAGGTAGGTCACCATGTCCTCCCTTCTGTTCAAGGACAAGCACCCATGGGGGACACCCCAGGGTCAGGGCTAAAGACACAAGAGTCTCTCTCGAGATGTCAGAGTATCCTCCTAGGACCCCTGGAGGTGGTAGGGCTGGTTCCTTCCCTTGCAGGTGCCCAGAAAACCACAGACAGCACAGGTACAGCTGGCCTTGGAGAGCCAGTGGGCAGGGCTGAAGGGCACAAATCACAGATACAACTAAAGTAGATCCGGATGGGGTGGTCCAGAGTGGGGTGGGGGTGTCAGAACCTTGGAGCTGCCAGGGTCCAAGGACAGGGTCAGGGAGGAGCCATCGAGACCTGACTCCTTAGATCTGGTAACAGTGGTCGTGAAGGTGATGCCCACGAAGAAGGAAGGGTCTGTCCACAGGCCCCCACCAGTTTCACTAACTGGCTTTGTTTTTGCGGGGTCGAGGTTCTCCCAAGTGGACCTCAAAAGGCTGGCAGGTGGGAGGGATCCAACAGTGATCCTCAGACCATCACGGCAATTGGATGAGAGGTTCCAAAGATACTGGGCTGGTCAGGTTCTATAATTCTGGCTACGACCGGGGCCATTAGGTGGTGCTTAGGGGACTATGTGGTGCTGGGGACAGAACCAGGCATCATGTTGGCCATGGAGGTGCTCCTCTTACCTCTCGCCCCTCACCCCTCACTTTTCACCCTTTACCTTTACCTTTTACCCTCACCTTTCATCTATTACCCCATACCTTGCTACCTTCTCCCTTCAATTCTCATCAGGGTGTCATCTGAGCCAATGCTGAGGGCCAGAAGTTCCCTCCTCTCTCCAAGGAAGTCCATGGGCCTAGGTGGCAGCATTTATGACCCAGGTTACCACAGTGAACCATGGTGACGGGGTTCAGTGCTCAGGGCTCTGCCAACCCCAACACTAGATCATACAACACTCAGGGACCTCAGGGGCGGTCTCCAAGCATGAGGGCTGAGAGTGAGCCAGCGGGCAGGCACAGAGCTGGCTGGGGGATGCAGGCCCCATGAGGCCATGCCTGCTGCTGGAGAGAGGAATTACAGTGTGTGGTTGCTAATAGAGGCTTTAGCCTTAAAAGCAGCAGCAGCAGCAGCAGCTTTATTTAACAAGGGTGACAGCTGACTCATTTATCTCAGCCCCATCCACCCTGGATGGGTTTTTTTAATGTACCTTAGGCCAGACTGTAAGTCCAATCCCAGAATCTTTATCGGACAAGGAGACAACCATGCTTTGAAGCAGCCCTTTCCCCACATGCATTGTCCCATAGGGGAACCCCCACCCCACATAGAATCAGGTCATCTGAGAATATTCAGGGCAATCCTCCCCTTAAACCCCAGGGGCTCCAGGGCCCAAGGAACAGTAAGGGCTAGTAAAGCACTTGCCTTGCATGTGGACAAACCCAGATCAATGGCACCACGTTTGTCCCCCAAGCAAAGAGCACATTTAGACGTGGCCCAAACCACCACAACCCCTGTAATAAATAAATGAATAAATAAGTAAATAAACAAATAAATAAATAAAACTCCAAGATTTGGGTCAAAAGAACAAGTTCCTAAAGTCTGAACTACACAATGAAGAAACCCCACTTTTGTGGTGCTGAGTAATGCGTTGATGCCAGCCCAGACCACAGCCATGACCACAGGCCACCAAAGACCCAGACCCACTTGTGAATGGAATATCCTGGGGAGCTCTATGGGCCGAGACTTAGACCTCCAAAAGGAACAGCAGCGCCCACACCCTCGCCATTGACATGGCCACAAAAGAACTCCTCCTCCAGGGGTCAGGAAACTTAGACCTCTAAAACAGCAGCACCAGCATGAGGAAAAGTATCTGAGGGAAGTCTTGAGAGCACCCACAATAAATAAGTCCATCAGCAAGGTGTCAGGAGAACAACTTCCTGTGTGGACATGAGGACACACACACACACACACACAGAATTGGATGCAAGTGCTGCTGGGCAACCTCTAGCTGCAGGCCACCTTCGTAAGAAGGGATGAGACACGGGATGATGGTGCACCGGCACAGTGCTAAGTGCGGGCATCTCCGCTTTAAAATTCAGAGACCGACATTCTACCTGCAAACCAGTCAGTCCCCGGCTCAGGGCAGTAGAGGCTGACTGTGCTCCTCCTAGGCAAGCTTCATGCAACCTTCGAAGGTCTCTGCAGCCATGGTGAAGCACCACGCTCTTATACAACAGAAGTCTGGCCTCCCAGAATACGGGACCCTGTCATGCCCCCCAAAAACTGCAAAAGAACAGAGCCACACGCACACGACATAACTTCATCCGGACACCCACACAGTTTCCAGGTAGTGGGGTGCCTGCTGGAAGAGCTGAGCTGGAGAGAGGATCAGGACTGGGCGTGATTCAGAACGATCTCGGAGAAAATGCAGGGTGCAATGATCCCTCCCAGCCGCATCCTGCACAAAAGGCGCAGACGGAGCCGGCCCATTGCTGCCCCAAGAGCCAGATGACAGACACTTTCTCAGATCTCTGAGAAAGTGCCAGGCCCAGGAAAGGTGGCATCATTGTGGATGATAAAGCAGAGACTATCTGAAAGGTGTTTAAGCCTCATTAACTTAACAACAGCCCTGCTGAGGTTCAGACATTCCTACTAAGAACAGAAAAAAGGCAGAACATCATCAAAGCCCCAAGCAAGAGTCATTGACTGATTCAGACTTCATAAAATATGACGAGGTTGCGGCCAGCCAGGAAGGGCCCCACGGCCTCCCTTCAGAGAGGCAGACAAGGAGCTCACCAACCCTGCAACCGCCACACAGGTTCTGCGGAGTGAAAAGAACAGAAAAAGGAAAGCCCAGCTTCTTGCTAGCAAGTCGCACCGTTCTGCTGTCCCCCATGAAACAGCCACATCGGAGCCTGGGAATGAGAAATGACAAAGGAGGCAGGCGTGGGGAGCCCAGCTGCAGAGGGGAGTGCACACAGAGCCCGGTGCTGCAAGTCAGGTGTGCTCCTGAACTGGCAGCCGCTTTCAAAGTGTTTCATCAGACTTCGACAGGTGCTGCCAGGGATGGGGCAGAAAGAGTGAAGCACAAAGCACTCCCCACTTTCAGTTTAACAGTGGAGAGGTGGCTGCTGTAACATTCCCCCCGCCCTTCACACCCTTGTCTGGGCCATGGTCTCTTTGTACAGTGGGGCTAGGCCTGGGGTGAGGCTGGCACCAGGTTCAGTGCTTCCCAGGGGACTCAGTCAATGGGCACAGGGACCCTGGTGGCTGCCAAACAGTTGGCAGGACCAGCAGGGCAGCCCCCATTGTGTCTGCCCACTTGGGGATCAACTCAGGCTGCCTGTAGCTGCCAATAGCAGCCTGATGGACTCAGACCCTTCTCCTGAATAGCCTCTGGAGCAGTGCTGGGCTGTGGCACTCGGCAAGGTGGGCACTCCTTTCCAAGGCCCTATCTCCTCCTTCCTTTGCTGGGGACATTTATGCAGGAGACCACAGACCTATAGGCCCTTAAGTGTGGGAAGGAAAAGGTGCTTATAGGCGTTTGCAACCGACCAGGTTCCCCAGGTGATAGATTCCCTGACAGGTTCAAGGGAAGACAATCGGAGGAGATGATCCAGAAATACAGCCTGAGAAATAGCCATCACTGGGAGAGGGGGAGGCAGCCACCAGCCACCACTGACATCCAAGTATACCAAGCCAGTCAGAGTGTGGCAGTCGGCCTCCAGCCTCCAGTTCCTTCCCATTGAGCCCAGGATTCCAGAGAAAATGCCTGGGGGGCTGGGAAACCTGCCTTTGCAGATGAACCTGCTGCCCTAGTGCCCCTCAACTGGGCAGAGACTAAGCTGGGGGTGGGGGGAGTGCCCCTAAAGCCTCCCCTCCTCTCCCTCACAGCAACACTTCTCAAAACAGCTTCAATCTACAGCAGCAGTAGCAGCAGCGCTCGCTCGGGGGCCCTGACCCGGTCACCTGTCACGGGAGGCCAGTGGCGCCAAGCCCTCTGCAGCTGCCCCCAGGCGTGGGCTGGGCCAGGCTCCTCGGGAGGCTCCGATGGACTGGGCCCTGGCCCTGAATCACTTTTGCACGCAGAGGCACCCCCAGACCCCGGGCCCACACTATTAAGTGCGCCCTGGGGTGCGAGCTTGCATCTCCGGCCTCCCTCCCAGCTCGAGCCGGGCCTGGCAGGGTAGGAAAACACCGCAGTGTGCGCCCCGGGCCACGGTGGCCGCGTGCCACGGCCTGGGCGCGAGTGTCCACGACACACACACACACACACACACACACAAACACACACACGCATACAGAAACGCACAAGCTTGCACCTCCTCCCCAGGCCACCTCGTCCAGATCCACCGTGGACAACCCCAATCCCAGAGCTCTCCAGCAACCCCGCAGTGGCCCAGCCCAGCCCGGCCCGGCCCGGCCCGTTCCCTGGGCACTCACTCACTCACCTTCGATGGCGATGACGTGCTCCCGGATCTGGTTCTGCAGCACCGGTTCGTCCACGCGTTCCAGCAGCTCGTAGATGGAGTAGATGTTCGGATGCACCGACTCGAAGCGCTGGATCTCGGCGCGGATGGCAGCCGAGTTGGCCAGCTGCTGCTGGTAGTTCATGGTGCGGGGCAGGCGGTGCAACCCCGCGCCCCAGCGCGCCCCGGAGCCCGGGGCACCGCAGCAGCTCCCCCGAGACCACCACTAACGACCACTAGCCCCACTCTGGCACCCGGGGGCAGAGCCGGAGAGAAGAAAAGAGGAGCAGGCAAAGAGAGAGAGAGAGAAAGGCTCGGCCCGCAGGCTCAGTTCATGGCTGGGCGCCCCCCACCCCACCCCACCGCACCCCCGGGCTCAGCGGGCCTCCATGGGGTGCGTGCCCACCATGGAGCGGCCCCGGGTGGGTGGGCGCGCGGGCAGGCTCGCTCCTGCGGGGATCTAGGCGCTGCCCGGCCTCCGAGCAGCCATGAAAGCCCCGAAGCAGCAGCGGCCCCGCGCTCCGGGGAGCCACCGGGGCCCAAGGCCGGGCTAGTGGCCGGGGCAGGCGGGGAGCTAGCCGGCCGGGGCGTGCAGTCGCAGAGTCTCGCCCGCCCGGGCGCGCCCGGATCTGGGCCCCCGACCCACCCCAGCCCTGCACGCCGAGCAACGGGGGTCCGAGCTTGCAGGCGGGAGCCCCGCTCCGAGCGCAGCCAGCCAGCCAGCCAGCCAGCCAGCCCCCGGCCGGCCCCGTCCCCGTCCGCGTCCCCGTCCCCGTCCCTGGCACGCAGGCTCCGCCTCCGCCCGCCGCCGCCGCCGCTGCGTCCTGCCCAGCGCGCCGGATGGATCCCGGGGAATGGCGCCAGGCCCCGCCCCGCAAGGCATCCTGGGACTTGTAGTTCTCCCGCTGGACCCACGCGCGAGGGGGCGCGTCGCGATCGCGCGTGGGTTTGGACTCGGCGCGCGCTGGTGCTGCTGGTGGCCTGGACACCGGGGGAACCTCGCGGAGGTTGGCCAGCGCGGGCTTGGCCAAGGATCGGTGCCCCCTACCCCACTCCACCCCACCCCGAGCGTACCCGGGTCCCCCAGGGAAGGCGAGGCGAGGCCAGGCGGGGCGAGACACTGCCTGCGTTGTTGTGTTTGGTTCCCTCCCTCGGCGGCGACTCCCTCCCTGGGCGCGTGCTGGTTGGTAACTAGTTGTTGTCTGCCTTCGCCAAAACACTGCTGGTTGCTCGCTAGTGTGTTTCTCTCTGTCTCTCTGTGTCTCTGGTTGCTCACTCGTTTTCACTCGTCTCTCTTCTCTTCTCTTCTCTTCTCTTCTCTTCTCTTCTCTTCTCTTCTCTTCTCTTCTCTTCTCTTCTCTTCTCTTCTCTTCTCTTCTCTTCTCTTCTCTTCTCTTCTTTCTCTGTCTCTCTGTCTCTCTCTCTCTGTCTCTGTCTCTCTCTCTGTCTCTCTTTGTCTCTCTCTGTCTCTCTCTCTGTCTCTCTCTGTCTCTGTCTCTCTCTGTCTCTCTCTCTGTCTCTCTCTGTCTCTCTCTGTCTGTCTCTGTCTCTCTGTCTCTCTGTCTCTCTCTCTCTCTCTCTCTCTCTCTCTCTCTCTCTCTCTCTCTCTCTCTCTCTCTCTCTCTCTCTCCCTCTCCCCAAGAGCTTATTCCCCGCAAGCAGGACTGTCCTCAAAGTTTAATACCAGGGTGCAAACAGCCAGGAAAGGCCCCCGCGGCTTCTGGGGCCTCCAGTACCTCTATTTTATTTTTATTTTATTATTTCATTTCATTATTTTATTTTATTTTATTGAGACTGTTCTCCACTGCAATCTCTCGAGTGCAATGTTTCATCTGCAGGTACTGCGTCCAGTGCACAAGCAGCCCAGGGCTGCCTTCCCCGTGGAGGCCCCCCTGGGGGGAAGTTCAGCAGCACCTTCGTGGTGGGACCACACAGCAGCGGCTGCACCACCACACTCACTGTAAGCTCCACGTGGAACAAAAGTTGGAAAACGTGCTGACCCCAGGTCTGCTCATCTGCCCAGGACTCTGGCGTGTGCACCCTGGACAGTCCTGCATCCCCTGAACGTGCCTCCCCCCAAGTTATTTTTATTTTTAGGATGGAAGCCCTTAACGTGATTTCCTAATACCTGGATTGCTGTAGGCGGCTTCTGTCCTACGGCCATCAGTAAGGTTTCGGTGAATCCACTTTAGGGAGAGTGGGTTGCACAGATAATGAAATATGAAATATGAAATAATTGAGACCACACAAAATGCATTGTATGAGACAAGAGACAAACTTTACTTTTCAGCTGATGACTTTTTTTTTTTGTTTTGTTTTTTTTGGGTCACACCCGGCATCGCTCAGGGGTTACTCCTGGCTCTATGCTCAGAAATCGCTCCTGGCAGGCTCGGGGGACCATATGGGACGCCGGGATTTGAACCGATGACCTTCTGCATGAAAGGCAAACACCTTACCCTCCATGCTATCTCTCCGGCCCCTCAGCTGATGACATTTTAAGCACAACTCTGGTATGCAAGGTATTTTCAGGGAAACAAAGGGCAGAGGATCATTAGGAGGGACAACACAATGGTACCAGACCCTAGAATCTACATATCAAATAACTACCCAATGTAGGTGAGAAAGAGCCCTGCTAGAGGTAAGGGGAAACTGAGACCAGGTGTTCTGGTTTGCAAGAAGTTCGCAGCCTCCGGAAAGTATAATTCAAGAAAGGCAGAAGCTATTGTTTTAGCATCATGAAGCTGTGAGCAGGAAAAAGCAAGTTGCTGGGAATTGGCTTGGCTCAACCTTTTGAGTTGCAAATATACTAGCCAGTGGGGGAATTTAGCAGTCTTGGTGCTGAAAATTTCTATAAGATTGCAGGATAGGGCCCGGAGAGATAGCACAGCGGTGTTTGCCTGGCAAGCAGCCGATCCAGGACCAAAGGTGGTTGGTTCGAATCCCGGTGTCCCATATGGTCCCCCGTGCCTGCCAGGAGCTATTTCTGAGCAGACAGCCAGGAGTAAGCCCTGAGCACCGCCCGGTGTGACCCAAAAACAAAAACAAAAACAAAAACAAAAAAAGATTGCAGGATAGGGCCCGGAGAGATAGCACAGCTGTGTTTGCCTTGCAAGCAGCCGACCCAGGACCTAAGGTGGTTGGTTTGAATCCCGGTGTCCCATATGGTCCCCCGTGCCTGGCCAGGAGCTATTTCTGAGTAGTTAGCCGGGTATGGCCCAAATACCAAAAAAAAAAAAAAAAAAAATTGCAGGATAACTGAGGCCGAATATCTGTAGTTTAGCAAGGGAGGCAAAGCCAAATAAATAAAAGTAAATAGATATATAATGTCACAGCCATGTCAGAAATATAGCCAGTAATCCACACAGAGGTTATGATAGACTTCCACTGACGAGCCTTCTGGCTGAATTATTTCTTGGGGAAAATTAGGCACTTCACCAGGAAAGCCAAAAGACACATCTGGAGTATGCTTTCCCCTATAGTGGAGACATCCATGTTACGTGCAGTGACACTGGGTCTCATTCAGCCCTGGCATGGCCGAGGCACCCTGGGCTCCTCCTGCGGTATTGCCAGGTAACCCAGGAAAATTTGCCCGCACTCTTCAACCTGATGGGCCTTTGACCTCTTCCCAGTCTTTGACTCACTTTGGTACAAGACAGAGAGGAGCGTACCTTAATGCAGCCCTTACATTTAATCCTGAGCACCACTTATGGATCCCCAAAAGCACGAAGAAAAAGGGAGCACAAGGATGCTCCCATTCAGTTTAGGTAAAAAAATAAGGGGGGGGAGCTTTTTGTATGATTCAACTAAGGTTGGTACTGGGCAGTGTGTGTGTGTGTGTCTGTCTGTCTGTCTGTGTCTATGTCTGTGTGCATGTCTATGAGTGTGTGTGTCTGTATTGTACATGTGTGTCTTTGTGTGTCCTTGTGTGAGATTCCCTGGGAGGGCCCAAGATCATCAAAGGTCCACAGAGGAGGCAGGCTGAAAGTGAGTCAGAGAAGGCAATGAGAGGACAGAAGCAAAGGTTAAAGTGTTATCCACTCCAAGTTCAAGTGCTCACCCCTTGACAGCCAAATATGCAGCACACAAGAGATGATGCTAGAAAAAAGTTCTGTAGGTAGAGCAACCCAAGAAGATCGCAGACTTATGTGCCCCCCAAAAACCATCCTCTTGTGTTGGAGCTGGGGGTTTCTAGTGGGATGGTTGGGAAAGGTTGTGAGTTTACATTGTGGCCAGGGTACAGGGTCTGTCTGAGGCCATCTGGACAGGGTTCTCAGGGGACAGTGATCTGTTCCCTGAGCTGTGGTCAGGGTCTGCTGGTCACCTCCATGAATCTTTTACAAAGGGCCACCATTGGGCCTTTCCCCAGAGAGAAGGGCATCCTTGGGCATGACTAGCATGAAGAATGTTTTGAGCCCATTCTGTTTTTTTTTGGGGGGGGGCACACCTGGTGGTGCTCAGGGGTTATTTCTGGCTCTGCACTCAGAAATTGCTACTGCTGGGCCCAAAGAGATAGTACAGTGGCGTTTGCCTTGCAAGCAACCGATCCAGGACCAAAGGTGGTTGGTTCGAATCCCGGTGTCCCATATGGTCCCCAGTGCCTGCCAGGAGCTATTTCTGAGCAGACAGCCAGGAGTAACCCCTGAGCAATGCCGGGTGTGGCCCAAAAACAAAAACAAAAAAAAAAAAACAAAAAAGAAATTGCTACTGCTACGAACTCTCATCCGTCCTGGGTCAGTCAGGCAAACACCCTACCAGTGTACTACCACTTCGGCCCACTGAGCTCATTCTTTTCTGTCCTCCACATCTGCAATTGGACCTGGTTCAGCATCCAGCACACAGATCAGGAAAATGGTTTCTTAAGATTGAGGGACAGGGCAGGGCAAAGACCAAGGAGAAAGAGAGATTATGGAAAGAGAGAAAGATGCTTACAGAAAAGTGTGGGTTGCCATGGGGGTCAGAAAATACTACTCTGCTGACTTTGCATCAGAAGAGACTTTGATCCAAGGACTGTGAGTGGCCTGTGGACATGAGAAAAGATGAGATCATGCATTACCTCCCAGAGGTTCCAGAAGGAGAACCTCAGACTGGTTCTGGGCTTCTGACCTCTGAGCTCTGTGCAATATAATTGACGTTGGAGAGGCCTGACTACACTTTTGTTGTGGCTCCCGGAGACTCCATGGATTCTCCAAACTTGCTTTCATTTTCCTTAATTATTTTATTATTATTTTGTTTATTTTTGGGTCACACTCGGCAGCACTCAGGAGTTACTCCTGGCAGGCACAGGGGACCATATGGGAATCCAGGATTCGAACCAACCACCTTAGGTCCTGGATCAGCTGCTTGCAAGGCAAACACCGCTGTGCTATCTCTCCGGCTCCCTTCTTTAATTCTTGATCCTACCGAGCCCCCTCCCTACTCCTCCTGCCACCTTTGGGACCTTTGTATCCCTTGCAAGAACAGAAGCTCCCAAGGACAGGATTTGCACCTGTCTTTTTACTTTTTCCATCTCCACCACCTCAAAAAAAGTGTGTGACTCATATCCCAGCCCTAGTAAATGTTGGTCAAGGCTTTGCTTGACAGCACATTTGTCAACTGTTACTTGGTATCTAGCTTCCTTACTCTGCTGTCATCTCCATGACAACAGCATCAACTGCCTTCTTACTTCCAAGGGGAATGATTGTTGGTTTAGGGGTCACACCCAGTGGGGTTGGAGGCTACTTGAGTGATGTCTGGGGTCAGCCTTCTGCTCACCTCCTCCTCCCACTCTACCTCCTGACTTCCTCTCCAAAGGACCTTGTGGTGACCTTGAGTGCTCCCAGGTAATCCAGGAAAACACACACACACACACACACACACACACACACACACACACCATCTTCATGTTCTCGGATGAATCATGCAGGAGAGTGTGATTTGCAGCATCTCCCAGCCCCCTCCCTGTGTAGTGGGGAATGAGCAAGCCCATCTCTCTCTCTCTCTCTCTCTCTCTCTCTCTCTCTCTCTCTCTCTCTCTCTCTCTCTCTCTCTCTCTCTCTCTCTCTCTCTCTCTCTCTCTCTCCACAGTGATCCCTCTCATCATCACTGCAGGCTGATAGGAGCTCCAATAAATGTTTGCTGGATTGAAACAAATGATTTTCAGGCACCGCAGGATCCAGTGTATGCGCTATAGTAGAATTATTTTAGATTAGCACAGCTAAGAATTCTGGTCCTCATTTTTTAGGGATACTGGGGGGAGTCACTGCTACTCAGCAATCATCATACCAGATGGTTGAGGGCAGGAAAAAGGAGGACAATGGAAATAAGATTCAAACCCAGGGTCTCACTCACCCCTGAAAGGCCCTTGGCCGTGTTTACTGTGAGAGTCCTGCCAGGGACTTGAAACTATGAGACAAAAATCTTCCCCTTGAGCCCAGGCTGGCTCTCCAGATTGTTCATCTCACCCATCAGGGAGTGTGATGACTGTCCCCTTCTCTCATTCTCTGACAACTGCAAAGCTCTGCAGGTCTTTTTCTGGGTCTTAGGGGAGTGCTAGGGTCATGGGAATGCAAAGACGAGGAAGGGGATTTCCGTCCTCAATAGTGACCAAAATTGGGGGGTGGGGGCAGAGTTATAGTATAGTAGGAGTGTACTTAGCTCTCATGCAGCCAACTGGAATTCAATCCCCAGCTTCCCATATGGTTTCCCCACACACATTGCCAAGAGTGATTTCTGAAAGCAGAAACAGTAGTAACCCTCCAAAAGAGAGTGATAGTTTGAGGGGGTGTTCATCAAAGACACGTCAAGGGGGCAGTCAGTTGGAGAAGCTCTGCCTGTAGGGATCCATTGCTGAGCGCACACACACACGCACACACACACACACACACACACACACACACACACACACAATGAGTGAAACAGATATGAGAGGGATATGAAGAGAAGAGCAGAGGGTTCACATGCACTCAGGATTGGGTTGGGTCTTCCATGAGTCTTCCTGGTAATTCTAATTACAAGTGTGAATTCCAGTCAGTGTGATGGGCACAGGCCCTGGGTTGCTGAGATCTAGAACATATTGTCTGAGTTGCATCTTCCACAAAAATTACAGCCATGTTGCAAGACATCAAATGCACCTCATCCCCCACATGTAGAGTGACCTTATTGTGGCAATCTGGCACCAAAAATATCTCCAAGAGGGAATCCCTGATTGAGAAACTCTGAGCCCCGTGTTGGGACTAGCATTAACTTCATCATGCATGCCTTTGACTTCTGGCACAGGGCACAGTAAAGAGCTGGTAAGGGAAGCCTGGTAATGGGGCGCTTTAGAGAGCTTTGTCTCACAAAAGCTTTGGGTTTTAAGGATGGTGAGGAGCAGGAATAGATGGAGCCAGTTAAAGGGAAAGTCAAATGAAAAAATCCTTTATCAGGCTGAAGAAACTATAGCAGTTAAGACATTTACTTTGGATGTGTCTCACTGAGGTTCAATCCCCAGCATTGCCTTTGGTCCCCCAAGCACCACCAGGAGTGATTTCCTAAGCACAGAGCTAGCAGTAGGGCCTGAGCTAGGTGTGGCCCCTAAACCAAAATTAACAAATAAAAAATCTCTTTTCAAACTTGCCCCATGAACAGCGAGCAGCTCCCCTCTGGAGAGAGGGCACATGGGAATCTCTGCAGTGTGGTCTGGAGCATTAGATGGGCCCTGCTAGACTGTCAGCCTCCACTCCCTCTCTCTCTCATGGGCTCCACCAGCTAGACCAGACACTAATGATGTCATTTACTTGGAAGCTCTGTGGCACCAGGGGCAAGTACATTTCGCCACTCTGCCTCAGGGCGTCTGCTGACTGCTCTATGCCATAGCAAGTTGTTGGCTGCACTGAGTCACAGTGCCCACAGAGGGTGGGCAAATCATCCCATGGCTACGAGGTCGCCAAGTCTCTCTAACAGCTTGTGGCCATGAAACCAGGCATCCCACTAGAAATGACTCCTTTAGTCTGCATAGTGATACAGAACTGGGCTGGATCTTCACATGGGGACCAGGGGTAAGTTTTGAACATCAAATAAGACTAAGTGCCTTGTAAACTGGAGGTCATATTCAGGCCACAAGGCAAAGCATTTTGGTAAGCATTGATTTGGTTTCCTTATCTGCATGCAATAGATTTTAATATCAATGATTGTTTTGTTTTGGTTTGGTTGGTTTTGGTTTAGTTTGGTCTGGGGTCCACACCTGGCAGTGCTCATGGGTTATTTCTTACTCTTTGCTCAGGGATCACTCTTGGGAGGCTCAGGGGAACATATGGGATGCTCGGGATTGAACCTGAGTAGGCTCCATGCAAGACGAGCACCCTCCTTACTTCGATTCCTCAGATTAATTTTGATTTATGAATTGTTTGAGGTTCAAACCTAGCAGATTTCAGGGATTAGTTAAGGTCACTCACTCCTGATGGTGTTCAGAGAATTGCTGCAGAGCCAGGAATAGAACTGGGGTTGGCCACATGCAAGAGAAGTACAAAAAAAATACTGATCCTAGGGCCCGGAGAGATAGCACAGCGGCGTTTGCCTTGCAAGCAGCCAATCCAGGACCAAAGGTGGTTGGTTCGAATCCCGGTGTCCCATATGGTCCCCCGTGCCTGCCAGGAGCTATTGCTGAGCAGACAGCCAGGAGTAACCCCTGAGCAACTCGGGGTGTGGCCCCCCCAAAAAAAAGAAAAAAAAAGAAAATACTGATCCTATCTCTCAAGCTCCCACACCAAATTATTGATGATAATCTGATGACTAAAAATACCCCCATCATCAACTTTCCAATTTTCAGAGCCAATGGAATTTGAATTCATCCCACTTCTCTAGACTTCCAACTCCTTAAACTGAGGAGCTATACCCTCACGTGAGCACCATGAACCATTTGGCAACAAACACTCACAAGATTTCTGAACATGTAGCAACCAAAAATCAAGCATGTCAAAAATTTGTGGCATTTCTGGAAGTGCCCACATACATCATATTTTTGGGGGCAAGAAAGAGTCATAACTGGAAAATGTTTAAGAAGCTCCAGATTCTAGGATGCTGTAGAGAAACGGACTGACCATCTTCTCTGCTTCTCAAGGATATACTTTACAAAGAAAGACAGCTTCAACTCTCATATCTCTCATTTCATCCTCTTGGCCACCTTCATCTGCTTGCCCTTGACCCCCTTGCTTTGAGAAGATGTTATTTTAATATATAGAAACAGTTCACATGTGTTGGTGAGGCCTTTCTCAGCTTGGCCTGGCTCCTGCAGCCCCTATTGCTTGGTGGATCTGACAGTTGCAGCGTGACGATGGAAAATTCCCAAAGCAGTCAGATGAAGTTTCAAGAGTCAGCCAGCTTTACTTCATGGTCCTAACTGCCATGTACATTTCCTCACATGGCTTCTGTGCTAAGCCTTTTCCTAGCAGCTACTTTTCTGCTTCTTCTCTGGCTCTCTCTGCCTCTGTCTCCTTTTCAGCTTCTCTTCCGGCTTCCTGCTGATGGACTCCCTTTTGCAAACTCTTAACTCTTCTTTTTATCCCTTCTCTCCCCCCAGGCATTCTCCTCTACCCGCCCATTCCAGATGTGGGGCAGTTCTGATCATTCAGGTGGGATAAACAAGAAGTTGGGGGAAGGGCTACCCATAAGAAGACCTTCAACCCTTCTCACAATTTCCCATGACCCAGCAGAGGCAACACGCTGTCCTCCATGTTGAACTGTGTCCTGTCCTACAGCCATGCCACAAGAGTAGAAATCACAGTGTGTTGCAATCTCTGCATTTTGGAGGAATTTTTTCTAGAGTGATGGACCCTGAAAGGGAAGATCCCAAAGCCCCCGGATTTGGGGGCATGAGGTTGCCATGCTTGTAACTAGGCTGGAAAGTATGGTTGAGTTTAGATCCATCAGTGCTTGGGTGTGTCCTGTGACCATGGACAGAACATTAACTGTTGAGACTGGATCTAGGCTGCACGCATGTCATGGCACTCATGTCTTTGAACCCAAGTCTTTGCCTTTTCTGTCTTCTTGGGGATGTCTGATCTCCTTGCCTTATGGCCCCTTCTTCCTTCTGTGATGTCCCCAAGGGTGTTTTATAACATCACTCTGACACTTACTTACTAAGGGTGTCCCCTAAACTGTCAGAGTTAGTCACCTGTTTTGAGGGGCCCTAGGGGAGTTCAGTTCCATCTACAGCTGTCCTTCCCCTTTTCCATGTAAGGTAAAGTCACCTGTCTGCAGGGGACGAAACAAACAGGCATTGATTTCCAACAGCTGGTCCATGAACTCTGGCCAGTGTTCAGTACACTTGTTTCCACCCTGGGGCTGATTCCCTCCGTGAGCTTGGAACTGAAAGTGTTTCCCAGAGAAGTGAGAGATGCTGAGCAAGCCTGGGGCCCATCCACCAGTGCCACACTGGATGACTCTTCAAAACGCTTGAGCTTTGTGTACCCCAGAACAACCTTATCATTAACATATTCAGGGTCCCATTCTGGGGTTCCAAGTACCTTGGCCAGAGTAGCAGAATTCTCAAGCATAGCAGAGCACAATGCCGAATTGCTCTGCCTTCTCTTGCTTATGCAGATAGTTTTTTGTTTTTATTTTTGTTTTTTGGTTTTTTGGTCAGCCTAAGATTTTTTTGTTCCCCTCCTTTCTTTTTCTGATATATTTCTTGGGGAGCAGAAAAGACCACATATGACAGTTCTCAGAGTATATACCTGGCTCTATGCTCAGGGGTCACTCTTGGAGGTACTTAGAAGGCCATTATGGTGAAATGGATGGAACCTAGCTTGGCTACATGCAAGGCGAACACCCTCCCCGTGATACTCTTTCCTGATCTTTACCTTTTATTTTCTGCAGTTGCAGAGAATGAGCCAAAGACCACACATTGGGTGAGAAAGCTTTCTGCCATTGAATCATATACCTGGTTCCATCAGAGGTCATCTTCTTCAGAACATGCCCTGTGAGGAAGTTGAGTAGTAGACACTTTAGCCAGAAGTTATGTTTAAAAGCTTATGTCTATTAAATTCATTTAATGGACTCTCTGTGGACTAGGATGGGAGTTGTCAAAGTCTGCTAAAGGAGTGGGAAATGGAGCTTAAGACTAGAGTATCAACCTTGAATGTTTGTGACTCTAGGGTCCAACCCCTGTACCAAAAAGCCATAAAGTTTCAGAGGAACATACACATGAATCCATTGTCTTCTCCTGAGCTTAAACCCACAAAGGCATTTCAAAGAAAAATCTTTGAAGCTTTAGGAAAAACAGAAGGTGCAATGGGAAAGTCGTAGTTATTAAAAACTGAAACTTTGGGGGTGTGAGAGAGATAACATACCGGAGGGGCGTTTGCCTTGCATGCAGCAGATCCAGGACGGATGGTGGTTTGGCATCCCATATGGTCCCCCGTGCCTGCCAGGAGCAATTTCTGAGTGCAGAGCCAGGAGTAACCACTGAGCCACAGTCGGGTGTGACTCAAAACAAAACAAAACAAAACAAAAACTCAACCTGACACTATGTTTCTGCAAAGTTTCTTCCTGTGGCCATCTGGAATCCTTGCTCTTAAACTCACACTCAGGACCTTTTCCCAAAGGAAGTTTATGGTTCCCTAGCTTAGTTTCCTCATGTGGTAAGAAAGGAATGGTCCCCAAACCACGATAGTCCGTGAATACTTAGGTCTCTAGGATGTTTTTCCTGAATTGGCACCTTGGGTGGCCTCTCTTTCTAGGCTGAACTGTCAAGTCTCTTTATAAATGAAACAGAGGGCCCAGAGAAATAGTGCAGGGGTTAAGGCTCTGCCTTGCATGCAGTTGACCTTCCATTACTCATGGAACTGCATATGGTCTCCTGAGCATTGCTATTTGTGGTCCTTGAGCACTGCCAGGTATGACTCCAAAACTGTGAGCTAATTAATGAATTATTAAAAAAAATAAATGGAACTGAGAAGATTCTTTCAGTACAATGCTGGAGATCTGGATGAGTGCTGTGTTAGGGTCACGGTTGTTCTGTGGAGTTTGTTCAGGCAGAGAGGATAAATTATCACCTAGACAACGGGTGTCTGAGCAAACCCTTTACCAGCCTTCTATGTGGCATTCCCATTCCATATCCTCCCCAGCCTTGGTGGCCATGTAACAAATGACCACACATTTAGAGATGTAAACAACCTTGATTTATTCTGGGGATTGGGAGTTTGGGCTGGTGTGGAGGTGAATGGAGGAGACAGCAGAGCTGTGTTCCTTTGGGGGAACATAGGGGAGACGCTATTCTCTTTCCAACACCTGCATTACTCAGATCCAGGCTTTCCCGCACATTCCGAACATCAGAGAAACCTCTACTCTCTTACTCTCTCTTGGAGAAACTGTGTGGGTGCATAGAGCCTGCAGGGAAAGCGAGATCATTCTGGAGCCCTGCAAATTCTCTTGTCCCTCCTTTTTACAATTGCAGGCCAGTAGGACCTGGGCATCTAGGGATCATTGTTTTGACGGTCATTGTTGCTGAGAAGTCCAGGGTGTGTGTGTGTGTGTGTGTGTGTGTGTGTGTGTGTGTGTGTGTGTGTGTAGAGAGAGAGAGAGAGAGAGAGAAGAGAGAGAGAAAGAAAGAGAAAAGAGAGAGAGAAGAGAGAGAAGAGAAAGGAGAGAAAGGAGAGAGAGAGAGAGAGAGAGAGAGAGAGAGAGAGAGAGAGAGAGAGAGAGAGAGAGAGAGAGGTGTTTATAATGGCACTGCATTACACCAGGAAATATCCCTGGCTCATTTTCATACCACACCACTTACGCTCAGGAACAGATCAGCCTGAAACCAGCCTGTTGAAAACAAAGGCACTATAAACTGCCCTCTGTTTCCTCTCAAATTTAATGTTTTAAAGTGCTTTCAATAAAACACATGGGGTAATGAAAGAAACCAGCTACACTGAAATACAGGTACCAAGATATTTAAATGTTCATGATGTGGGAACATCTTTCTAGGTTTTAATAAGATGTAGCTGTCATTTGGCCAAAAGCATAATTTTATTGACTCACTCACAAATCTGACAAAGGGTCAAGTGTTAGGCACTTATCTGGCACAAAGCCAACTCTAACTCTGGCTTCATCCCCATATGGTCACCAGCACTGACATGAGTAATCCCTTGGGGGCCGGAGCATAGTACAGGAGAAGGGCCTTTGCCTTGCATTCGGCAAACCCAGGACAGGCTTGGGTTAGATTCTCATATGGTCCCCCGAGCCTGCCAGGAGCAACTTCTGAGTGCAGAGCCAGGAGTAACCCCTGAGTGCTACTGGGTGTAGCCCCAAAACCTTAAAAAAACAAACAAATAATCAATTGAATACAGAACTAAGAGTAAGTCCTGAGCATCTCCCCCACAAAAAGCAGAAATATTAAGAGGTGGGGTCAGGAGTGAAACTCAGTGGTGGAACACTTGTCTTGCATGTGTGAGGCCCTGGACTCTATCCCTGAATGCAAAGAATGATTGATAATAATAAGTATTAATAATAATATGGTCCTAACAACACATTTCTGAAACACACTATAAAGTTGGGCATTGAGTCTGAGCACTGTCAGTCCAGAGAATTATCAACAGTGACTTTCCAGGTCTCTGAGCATTGCTGGAGAGTTCCCCCAAAACTGATGGGTATCCAATGAGACCAGATATAAGATTCCTTTGGCACATCTTTTTTTTATTTTTAAGATTCTTCCTTTTCTGCTCACTCAATCATCCTGGGGACCCCTCCCTCACAAATCCCCCTAAAACCTTAGCATTCTATGCACTTGGCTGGACTCATAAAGTGAGCAGTCCCTGAGAAGATGAAGGCAAGACTGGGATCCCACCAAAGCCTCTCCCCCCACCCCCGTTGGAAGGGTTAAATAAAGATAGAGGGTGGGTCTGCTCCAGAGCAGAAATGCCATTGCCTACAGCCTCATGGCCCCCCCCGCAGTTTCTCCTGAATATTTCCACAAAGCAGCTGGAGATTGCTTTCTCTTTTCCAAAAGCCAGTTTATTCTCCCAGTGCCCCTCCAGCCATCATCTCCCTCTACCTTCTCTCCTGTACCTCTATCCCCCAAACTGACAGGAATTCAATCAGCTGGGAGGGGAGGGTATGAGACAAACACCAGTGACAACTCACACGTGACCTTGAGCATGCAGTGCTCCCTGGCTTACCCTGTTTGTTTATGGATGGCAAAGACCATTCCTCTGTGCACCAAGTGCAAAATGCATCATCATTTTGAGTGTGTGATTTTTCCTCTCATATAATGGAAGATTAATTTGCTTACATGTTCTGCGAGCTGATTCTAAAGCAACTCTCCAATGCATTGCTTGGACTGAGGAACAAATTAGACAGTGAGAAATCAGATGCAAATGAGGAAGTTTGCGGACACTTCTTGAAATGATATCATAGTTCTCCTAGATCATGTGAAAACTGAGCAATGAGGGAGAATGATTCTATTGAGCCAGAAATGGGGAGTTTTCCGTAATGTTTATCAACAACTTCCTTTGTTCTCATAGGATTTCTCATTTTCTAGAAAGCCTCTGTGCTAAGTCTAGGGCACAAATCTGGTCTAAAATGTTTGGGGCTAGCAGAGGATTGTGACCTTTTCAGATCTGATGCATTTTGGGGGATCTCTTCCTGCTGTGCCCTCTGAACTCAAAAGACAGAGATAAATGGGGTACTTTTCTTCCATTTTCGCTAGGTTTCCATATATAGATTCCATTGAAATATTTATGGACTCACCGCTAAGTACTTGGCTAGCACCTTCCTTCCCACTTATTTAAACTTCCAGGAGCTTGTTTAGCTGCTCACTTCATCCACCCAGGAAGTGAGGTTACAGAGATGGTGACTGGCCCCCTGCACAGCCAGATGCCATGGCAGAGAATTTACACCCCATGTTTCTGAGTGGAAGTCCACATGGGTTCCCTTCCCAGCAGCAGTGTCTCCCAGTCTTGAGGTTGAACTGTTGGAGGTGTGGCTGGATCCAGCTATAAGGATGCATGGAAGCCCACAGCCACCGACTTTGGCTATGAATTGGTGCTATGTAGGAGTAGCCTGGCATCCTCCACCACATGCCTCAGTTCCTGCAGCCTCAGAACAAGCCAAGAGCATGTGCAGTGGAGAGGGCACGTGCCAGGCTGACATCCAGAGCAGTCTTGGCACCCAGCACAAAAGTCAGCTTTCCAAAGACACCCAAGAACATAAGTGCCTTTGGGAAGGGGACAGAGACTGCTGGGTGCTGCAGCCTGTCTTAGAACAAGGGGCTCAGACCAGAAGCCCATGAGGCCCCCAGGAAGCCCACACATCGTAGATAAGGTTAGGTGGGATAATCCCACTGGGATCTTTGGCTCCCCTCCAGTGACAGAAAACCTCATCTCTAATCTTGTTATGTTGATGACAGTGAGTACCACCAGTGGCTCACACTTAGGGTTTAATGAACATGTATTGCAGTTAGGTGTCAAGTGTATGAGGCGCCCTTTAGACAAATTTTCAGGGACAGTTGAGAAGACAAAAGTTACCAGTATGGGGCTTTACAACACACAAGGTAGAGAAACAGTTTGTGTTTTAAATATTCCACAGGAGCTGAAGAAATAAAACAGAGGGTAAGGTGCTTGCTTTCCTTGCTTGTGCAGCCTTAGGTACAATCCTTAACATTTCATATAGTCCCTTGAACTCTCACTAGGACTAGCTCTGAGCACTGAGCCAGGAGTAAGTCCTGGGCACAGCTGGGTGTGGCCCCCAAATAAAACTGAACAAAAACCATGAAACAAAACAAAACAACATATCTGTGGAGACCAGAAAAATAGTATAGCAGGTTAAGGTGCTTAAGCAGCTTGCACATGGTTTGGCCAGGTTTAATGCCAGGCACCAAATATGGTCCCTTGATTACAGAGCCAGGAGTGAACCCTAAGCACAGAGCCAGCAGGAGTAAGCCCTGAGCACCAGTAGGTGTGACCAAACCAAACCAAACTAAACCAAACCCAAAACCAAACAGAATAAAATATTCTACATTAACTTTGCAATTTACAATACAATTTACTTCAAGTTATTTAAGTTTGTCAATAATTTATTTAACTCTGGGGGCAAATTTCCCTTGCAGTGATGAGATTCTGGGGATCATTCCTGGAGAGGCTTTGTGGGACTCAGTCTCCTAGATGTGGCTCTGGGGACCACTGAAGTTTCCTTTGGCTTTTAGGAAACCATATAGAGGCATGGATGAAATGCAGGCCTTACAGTCCATTAGCCTTTACTCCAGCCTTCTGGTCTCTCTCATTGGGCCCTGATCATATAATTCCAACATGATGCCCATGTTGTAATCTGTGTTAATTGAAACCCATTCAAGTGTGAGCCAATGGTGGTATGTGCTGACATATTACATTACTTCTTATTAAAAAATGAAATAATTTTAAAGGGATAGGCCCATGTATTCCTTCTCACTTTCTTTGTGCCAATTTTGCCCATGCATTTTTCTACCCTCCTTTTCTCTACCGAGAGGAAAGTGTGGTCAAGGGCTATGAATCCAGCTGCGTGCACTGCTTCACAGTCTGGGTATCTGCCAGAACTTTGAGGTAGAAGCATTGTGCACTTTAAATGATATTTTCACAGTCTGGAAGACTGCAACATTACACATGGAAGATACTTAGGATTCAAATATCGATGTGAAAGATATGATGTGGAAGGAGATATGCTGAGTGAAGTCAGTGCAAGTATCAGGGCACTGTCCTCCCTCCAGTCCTATGTAGTAGCATCAGTACCTCTCCTTCCCTTTGTTGTCTTTGTTGCCATGGTGTGGGTTTCCACGCTTGATTGCCTGGTGCTCAGGGTCCTCCACTATAACTGTGGACATTACTCCATTCAATATACCATCCCACTTAGCACAGGAGGTGCTCTGGGGGTCAAACCCAAAACCCCATTACTGCAAAGCAGGTGCTTGGTCACAGTACCACAATCTTAAGGTGCCTCCTAAAAGATACTGGGGCCATTCCAGGGAACACTCAGCCCTGTAGCATTGGATTGACCTGTTCAATGCTTGGGTCCAGTGCTGGGTGTTTATCAAGATCATACCTGGCAGTGCTGAGTTGGTGGGGACTAAGGTTCCAAAGATGGAACCCAGGTGCCCCATATGCATGGCTTATGCCTCTTGAACCCCAGTCCCCAACTTCAGTGACTTTAATTCATGCTCATGTAGTTATTATGTTGAGCATCCCTTTACGTGAATTCTTAAGCTCAAATTCGACTGGGTGTAGATGAAACAGCATGGTGGTAATCTTATTCTGGCAACAGGCCAAATTGGTTTGAGGATTAAAATTATGCTATTCAGAGGCCAAAGAGAGAGTACAGGGAGGAAGGCACTTGCCTTGCATGAGGCCAGTCTTCAGAAGTGCACCTGGCCCCCTGAGCACTGCCAGTAGTGAGTCTGAGCCGAGTCAGGAGTAAACTCTGAGTATTGTTGCATGTGACTATCAACCAGAACCGCCCCCCCCCCCCAATGATCCATACCCTGAACCCCAAGAGGGAAGCAGACAGCTCTAGGGAGAGAGTGCTGGGCCCCACTATGCTGGAATGGAATGGAAAGTCAGCCCCTGAGACAACTGTCCAGTGAGTGTGGGAAGCCAACACCTGCTCATCAAGGATGAACTCGGGACTGGGGGATGCCCCAGACTTGATAGCAGTTCCCCGGCTCAGGCACGGACTGACCCAAAGGTCTGGGCCCACTTTGTTTTCCTTTCTCCCTGGTTTGTGTGTTTGTTCAAGTAGACCTTGAACTTCCCTGTGACCTTGACCTTCAGAGGTAGGTGGCAGAGCACAGCTGAGCTTAGACAAACATCAGGTGCTTGTTTGGAAGGTGGGAGGGTGGTGCTACAGAGGTATTTGGGTGCAAGGCCTGGATGTGCAGTGTTTTGGGGGAGGTTCTATTAAGGAATGGGGAGAAACGGTGAAGGGCAGCTGGCCTGAAAACCAAGAGAAACAACTAGCCTCCTGGGGCGCTTTCATTCCAGCTCACCACATGATGCCATTCATCTCTGGAACCAACTGGCATCTGCTTTTTCCCTGGATGATCAGTAAAATAGACAGACATTGCTTTCACAAATTGGACCCAGAAAAAGATTGTAAAAAATTGTGGGTTTTTGGGGGGTTTGGAGCCACACCTGATGGTGCTCAGAGCTTATTCCTGGCTCTGTATTTAGGGATCATTCTTGATGAGGTTCAGGGGTCCCTGTGGGGTGCCAGGGATCAAACCCAGGTCTGCCACATTGCATGCAAGGCAAATGCTTCACTTACAGTCTATTGCTCCAGCTCTGGAATTCTCAAAGTTTTTATGAGGAACTACTCAAAAATAATGGGGGTCGTGATGAGGATGTTGTCACTACAGTAATGGTGAGGATGTTGTTAGTACCATAATACAGGCCCTGCTGATTCTACATTGTGAAGACCATATGGCCACCCCGGGGGTGCTGGCAGCTGCAGTGGAGTCAGGGATGAAGCCTGGGTTCTCGTAGACGTCAGGTCCTTGTACATCTCCATGCTTGATCCCTGGAGCTCTCAGCAGGCCCTGTAATCTTTAACCCTGATGCCAGAGTGCTGAGACAGGGCACTGAGCCAAATCCTTCAATGGGTGCAGGGCTGGCAGTGTCTGAACAGGCCCTCTGCTCCTGTCTGACATCTCTGCAGTGATCCTAGGTTTAGGTGCTGCTCCACGGGGCTACCTTGGTTGCAGCTTAGGGGCATCCTCCAGAGAAGGCAGGGTACATACAGCCTGGTACTAATGAATCAGGGATCTGAAACACCCCAAGCGGACATGGCTAATAGTGAAATAGTGAATTGTGTCTACCCCTGCCCCAATCCCTAGGGAAAGCCCTCTATGTATTGAATTTGGTATTGGTTTAGTTTGGTTTGGTTTGGTGTTGAGGCTACACCTGGTAGTGCTCAGGGTTTACTTCAAGCTCTGCACTTAGAATCACCCTGGTGGGATTCAGGAGACCATACATGGTTCTAGAAATCTAACCCCATCTCTCCTAGTCCTATGCAATGTACTTGGAGGTAGAGCTTTGAGGTGGTGATTTGAATCAAATGGGGTCATAGAAATAGAGCCATACACGGATGGGGCTCTCTACCAGCAGACACCCCTCCCCTCCTTCCTTACCCTGCTTATCTGTGTCTCTGCTTTTTGGCACCGTGTATGGATCCCCTAGGAGCTGAGAAGACCAGCTTGGTTGGAGCCTGATCCTGTTGGCACAGAATCAAGGACGGGGAGCACGCATATTCACTGCTGGAGACTGATCTTCTGCACCCATAGCACAGCCCCAACGTATCACATGGGTGCTGAGAGCTCTGCAGGGGTGCTGGGGACTGAGAGACACTGTGTGATTTTTTATTTGAAAATAATTTTAAAATGTGCCACTAAGAGTCTTCTGGTGCTTTATTTTTGTTTGTTTGTTTGTTTGTTTCCTGGGACAGGGGCACCCCTGACAGTGCTAGGGATGGACCCCACACGTACATACACATATACACATATACACTCACCGCCAAGGCATATACTCTAGAATCATATCTTTGGATCATCTTTCAATGGGAAGGCGGGAAAGACCCCATAATAGGAACAGGATGCCCACATAGAGGAACAGGCACATTCCAAGAGGGCTGAGAACTAGGGGCCTGGCATCTGGTTAGAAAGATGAAGCTGGTACACATATGCAACTATGTATTCATGGGAAGGGTCTCAGTGCAATCATGGGAAGGCGCCCAGTACAAGTATGTATCCATGGAATGCACCCCATGACCTGCTTCTGTGCCGGGTGGGATGGAAGGGAATCTGAAACATTTCAGCAGTCCTCTCCCCTAAGCCTCCCCCCTCGCAGGCTCATTGTTCCTAACTCAACAAATGAAGTTTCTGTTTGTGTGCTTTCAGGGGTGCCCCTGGCCCCTCTCCCAGGGGAGGGGGTGTGCAGATAGGGCGGCATCCTCTCAGACCAGTCCTAGACGCAGGGTCCCCTCGTCACAGGCACCGGCTCCTCCCAGCACCCTCACACTGCTCACCTGTTCTAGGGACACAAAGCACATGCAAGAGCCATGCACGCAGCTTGGATCTGTGTCCATGGCTATAAAAATCACCCATGCACCGTATCTCCAAACCCAGGTGAACAAGTCTGAATCAGGGTCACGCATGAAATAATCTAAACCAGGCTGAGAGTGCAACATGTATAGTCCGGTGGTATTCTTCCTAGTATGGAGAGCCTGCTGTCTGCCAGAACTACTGTTTTATATTGAGTATAGAGAACACCCCAAGTGGGGGCAGCTATCCTGAGCCTATCTGGCCTGTTTACCTATAAGACATATTTATTTTGGGTGAGACCAAGTTGTAAACAAACAGATACAAAGAAGCTAGGGAAGAATTTTGTTTTAGGAAAAAAAAAAAAGGTGTAACTCAACACATGGCCATCTAGCTGGCCCTCTGGATCTATTGGGGTAGGAGTTCAGTGAGGTGTCGAAAATTGGTTCTGAGCTGTAGTATTCTCTGGACCCAGAACTTTGGGGCTCTCCCTGACAAGCAGGATTAGCTAATGCCAGTGTGTGGCCTGGCAGGCTGGCCTCCCTCGCCTCTGAACTGCCTCCTTCCTTATTTGATAGGGTGCCAGCCTCTGAGAAGGCTTTAGGAAGGAAGTGTGGGCTATTTTCTAGCAGGCTGCTCCTGGTCTGTTTGCCCATTGTGGAAGTGTTTCCTTCCTACTGTCTGTCTCCGAGTGGCTACAGCCAAAACGGCTACCAATGCAGACAGGACCCAAAGAAAGAGAAACACTTGAGCCCAACCAATGAGTTCATGCTGGGATGTAAGCAAGAGTTGGAGCGAGTCTGCTGGAGGGCTCCTGCACTTGGCATGGCCACAGAATTTCTATGTTTGTCGGAGGTGTGCGTGTCTATTGTGGTAGTGTCTAACATGTTCAGGGGGCTGTGTCACTCGACAGTCGCTGAACCACACAGAGGCACTGCTTTCCTCTACAGTCTCGTGAAGACCAAAGTTTAATTTACCCACCAAGAACGGAAGGTGAGTAACACCAGGATCAAAACAGAACCATGATGACGCTGGGCTGTGACTGAAACTGCTGGAAGAGTCTCTCACTCTCAAAATAGCCGAGTGCAGGAGAAGCATCCACAACCAGCTCTCATCAGTGAGTGAAATTCGGAAGGTGAGATCAAGTCAGGGGGCTGCTGTGTGCTGTGAAGCCTCCACCGAAGGGTCACACCAGTCTCTGTCTTATCACGCCTCTTTCACTTATTCAGGAGGTAGTTTTCTTACCTACACATTCCTTCCTTCCTCTATTCCCTCCCTCCCCACCCCTTCCTTCCTTCCTTTCTTCCTTCCTGTATTACTTCCTTGTTATCCTTCCCTCCTTTATTTCCTTCATATTCCTCCTCTCCTCTTTACTTTCTTCCTTTCTTTCCCTTCCTTCCCTCCTTTGCCTTCCTTCTTTCCCTTCTTTTCCTCCTTTTTTCTTCCCTCTCTCCTTCCCCCTCTCCCTCCCTTGCTTTTCCTTCCTTTCTCCCTCCCTTCCTTCCTCCCTCCCTCTCTCCCTCCCTCCCTCCCTCCCTCCCTTCCTTCCTTCCTTCCTTCCTCCCTTCCTTCCTTCCTTCCGTTCCTTCCTCCCTTCCTTACCTTCCTTCCTTCCTTCCTTCCTCCCTTTCTTCCTTCCTCCCTTCCTTCCTTCTCCCTCCCTTCCTTCCTTCCTTCCTTCCTTCTTTCCTTCCTTCCTTCCTTCTTTCTTCCTTCCTACCTTCCTTCCTTCCTTCCTCACTTCTTTCCTTCCTTCCTTCCTTCCTCCCTCCTTCCTTCCTCCCTCCTTCCTTGCCTCCCTTCCTTCCTTCCTCCCTTCCTTCTTCCTTCCTTCCTTCCTTCCTTCCTTCCTTCCTTCCTTCCTTCCTTCCTTCCTTCCTTCCTTCCTTCTCTCCTTCCTTCCTTCCTCCTTCCTTCCTTCCCTCCTTCCTTCCTTCCCTCCTTCCTTCCTTCCTTCCTTCCTTCCTTCCTTCCTTCCTTCTTCCTTCCTTCCTTCCTTCCTTCCTTCCCTTCCTTCCTTCCTTCCTTCCTTCCTTCCTTCCTTCCTTCCTTCCTTCCTTCCTTCCTTCCTTCCTTCCTTCCACCTCTTCCTGAGACTTTCTTTTCCAGTGCTGGTGATCAGACTCAGGTCTAATGCACCAAGCCCCATTCCCAATCCCTATCAGCACATATGCACACATTCTGGGGTAGGAGTGGGTAGCTGTGTCTCCCATTCCTGATGATTCTTGGCTAATCCAGTCACATGGTTCAAAGCTTGGGCCCTGTTATGTGCTGGAGTCATCTGGGTCAAACTCAGTAGCACTTGGAGACCTTCAGCAGTACACTCAGGCATGCCAAGAAGCCACGCAAAACTGGGTGTTGAAATCACTGCCCTGTGTCCACAGCACATGCACCCATGTGGCCTGAGCTATCTCCAGCTCCAACACATAGATTTTGGTGGGAGTGGGCATGTAACTTGTATGATTTAGACTATTTGCTGGATGTTTGTGTTGTTCAAACAAGTCCTGGGTGCAAATTTCTAAATTTATTAATTGAGTCAATGCTCAGTGATGGACACATGGGGTTAATAGTTGTACTGCTTAGAATCTAGATTTCTGCTGTCATACTGTCTCCAAGGAGGTTACTTAACTGTCTTCTCTAGGCAGTGATGAATATACCAGGTTACAACACTCTGGAAATGATTCATGTAGGTTTTCACTGCTAGTTGAAAGGTGAGTCCTTGCATCATTTAGCTAGGATATCAGTCTTGATTTTGTGTTTCTTTAATTTAGATAAGAGAGTATCTTTTTGCGTAAGTTTTTAGACCATTTGTGCCTATGATATGCCTGTTCCTTGCACATTTATTCCTGATGGGAAGTTGCTTTTCTCTTAATTTATTAAGAAAATAAACTCTTGGGCTAAAGTGGTAGCACAGCGGTAGGGCGTTTGCCTTGCACGTGGCTGACCCAGGACAGATGCGAGTTGGATCCCAGGTACCTCATATGGTCCCCCGAGCTAGGAGCGATTTCTGAGCACAGAGCCAGGAGTAACCCCTGACCGCTGCTGGATGTGGCCAAAAAAAAAAAAAAAAAACCCAGAAAAAAAAAGAAAATGAACTCTGTCTCTGAATTATTAATTATTTCCCAGTTTTTCATTATGTGAAACCTCGGTAATGTAATGGGTGGGGTATATCGGCTATGCTCAATGTTTATTCTTGACTGCATTCAGGGATCATTCCTGGTAGCGCTCATGAAACCCTATATAGTACAGAGAATCAAACCCAGATCTGCCATTTGCAAAGCAAGCTCTTAACTGCTGTAATATCTGTTTGATCCTATAATTATTTTTCATACGGAAATGATTTAAACATTTACTTAGTGACTTGAAAAAATTTTCTCACATCTAGACTTTTGAGTTGTTTTCTATCTATTTCCAGTCTAAGAATTCAAATTTTTGTTGACTTTTTTCCCTAGTATTTTTCTCCTTGAAAAATTAAATCTAGAATGATTTCCAATATTGTGTGTGTCTTGGGAGTTTCAAAGCTCTTCAAGGGAATGTAAACACATGGGAATGTAAATCACTAGGGAAGTGTAGAAATCCTTGTCATCCCTTCCATCCTTCATGTCTTACCCCAATGACCCATCTTAGTTTTGCCACCTGAGTCCAAAATTTAGTTTGGTCTCTTTCGTTGGTTTGTTTCTTTATATCCCACTTATTAGCAGTATTGAGGGAGAACATGGACAGGGATGGGCCAGGCAATCAAAATCTCTAATTGGCTGTCAACATTCCCATCAGCAATGATTGAGAGTCCTTTCTCCTTGCATCAGTGCCAGCACTAGGTGTTCTTGTTCTTTTTGATGTGTACCAGTCTTTGTGGTGTGAGATGATATCTCATTGATGTTTTGATTTGCATCTCCTGATGATTAAGAATGTGGAGCATTTTTTCATTTGCTTTTTGGCCATCTGTATTTCTTCCTTGAAGTTTTTATTCATCTCTTCTCATTTTTGATGGGTTAGATGTGTTTTCTTTTTAAGCTCTACCAGTACCTTATATATCTCAGATATGAATCCCTTATCAGATGGTCATTCTACCATAAAGGCAGACCAGGGTGGGTAGAGAGAGGGAGGGTAGGAGTGAAACTGGGGGCATTGATAATGAGAGATGTGCACTAGTGAAGGGATGGGTGTTGAACATTGTATGCCTGAAACGCAACCACCAACAACATTGTAATTGTGTATCTTATGTTAATTCAAGTCAAAATTACAAAAAATAAATAATAAATACCAGCTTCAAACTCAAATAAAAACTCCAAATGGCTCTCATTTACATAGTCAGTCTGATTGGTTGGTCCCACAAATCCTCGTTTGCATAAGTCATAGTCAAACAGAGCAGCAACTAAGAGGTGGGGGATGCAGTTATACATACAAGATGTGTAAGTTCAGATCACGATACAGGTGTGTTGTGTTATTTTGATTATGGAGATGGCTGTTAGACTCCATTGTACCCATTACAGCTTCTGCTGCTGATTCTATCAGGGTCAGCCCACAGTAGTGCGTTGTGCTATTCTTGATATCCATAAGAACGACAATGAGGTCATCCCTGATTGGTCATTCTTGTTTGTATTCCTCCCACTTAGTATCACCCTTCTATTGCCATTAGTGTTGCAGGATAAGATTTCATCTTTTCCTTTTAGCTTAGTAGTATTCCATGGTGTCTCTGTCCACTCATCTATCCATTCACAACCTTAGCTATTATGAATAGTGCTGCAGTGAACATAGGGGCTACTTAAATTCTTTCAAACTTGTGTTTTTGTATTCTTTGTTTTCTACTGTTTTGTTGTGGTTCCAGAATTGAACTCAGGGTCTCCTACACCTGAGATGTGTCCTACCACCGAGCCATGTGCCTCATCCTTGTGTTTTACATTCTTTGGCTAGATAGCTCGGAATGAGATTGCTTTTAACACTTTTAACATCTTGAGAAACTTCCAAGCTGACTTCCATGGCTGCTGCATCTGTTTACATCCCCACCAAGAACACTGCAAATGCTTCCTTTGCCCTGTATGACAGTTATGTTTAACCTTTGTGATCAGGGTGGGTCACCCTCCCATGTGAGTGATGAGACCTCATTGTTTGGAGTTGCTTTCCCTAACTATCAGCAACTCTGATCACTTTTACATGCCTGCTGGTCATCTGTGTCTGCTTCTTTTCA
The DNA here is from genome assembly GCF_024139225.1 of Suncus etruscus. Classification (NCBI taxonomy): domain Eukaryota; kingdom Metazoa; phylum Chordata; class Mammalia; order Eulipotyphla; family Soricidae; genus Suncus; species Suncus etruscus. The sequence continues at coordinate 23,008,536 of NC_064852.1, forward strand.
TGCTTCTTTTCACGGATGAGGTTAAGTTTTCACGGGAAACCTCTGACCCATCTGGAGTAGCCCTGTTCCCTTGAACTTTGCTGATGTTCTGTGTAGTTCAATCTGGTGTAGCTGTTCCTGGTTAGTGGCCACTGCCCTGGAAACCACCTCTAGAATCAATTTTGGTGTTGAGATTGCAGGAAGAATTGCTTTCCCTCTTTCCCCAAAGGCCTAACTAGTCGCCCCAGCATTGTCTACTGAATCTATCTTTTTCCCTTGATTTGAAATGTCACCATTATCATAGGCTCAGTTCCCGTGTGCATTTGAGTCTATTTTTGGACACTCTGCTCAGCTCCATTGATTATACAGAACCTTTATATCTGCAAAGAGCTTTTAGAGTGTCTAGTTACAGTAGCTCAGAACTTCACTTAACAGAAGTTTCTAGTCTGTATAGCCTGTGCATGAAAAAAAATGGCAATTCATTTGGTCCTTGTTATTTCCCACATTTTCCCATTCTGTTTTATTTTTCATCTCAATATCTAACATTTAATATCTAAGCTGTGATAACAGAGAACATAGAAAAAAAACAAAGAACTAGCATGTGGGATTTTAAAGTACACATTCACACACTTCCTTCCATGGGCACTGGGCACTTGCATAATACATGTGAGCATATACGAATGCACATAGAATGCACACACGAGCACACACATACAATATTGTGCATGCACATAAGTGCAAACATGTATGTTCATGAACATAAATGCCATATTTTTTCCCAAAGGTTTCATGAGCCGCATGCAGCTCAGGGCAATTAGGGAAAGTTGAGATTTAGATTCAACAGTTCATCCTTTGACCTTCTTCTTTACCCCCAGTAGTGACAAACACTTAGTCAGAACTCCAGCCTCCTGAACCCCAGCACCACAAGAAGAACTAGACAGCTCTGTCCAGGGGAGAGAAGCCCTTTCCATGAGGGAAGCTCTCTGTTGATTTCAGAACATGTAACATCTGGCTAAAGTCTTTCAGGGGGGACCATTGAGAAGGGGACATGCTAGGGGCATAAGTCACCACTTAGCTCCTAAGATAACTGAAAACAATTCTGTGCATAAGTGGCCTTCTTCAAAATCCTTGCAAAGAACTCTTTTCCTCCTGGATTCTCACCCTATGCCATCCCCATTACCCACATGTCCTTGGTGGCCACTCAAAGTAGAGTGATGGGCCTTCTTTATGGTCACTTCCTCCCTAGGCTACAGCCATTCCCATTCACAGGATGGATAGATGGAGATCTGAGAGCCACACTGTGGAGAGAGTGTCATTCAATTCTAGCCTCTGTGGGAGCACAGTTGGCCAGTTCTGCCCACCTCTCTGGCAGAGGTCTCCTGGCAAGAGGAAGATCCCAGTAGGAGAGAGGGACTTTCTTGGACAGTATTTTATCTGTGTTCTTTATGAGCCTCTTGAGCTTGTAAATCGCTCAGGTGCCCAACTGAGTCTGAGTTAAGCCCAAGGCAGTGTCCTTTCAGTCTGTTCTCTGAATGTTTTCCCAGGGGTCTTCTCATAGCCAGGTGGCTCCCAGAACTTGGAAGACCCTCTTCCTTAGGGGATGGCTTTTTAGCAGCCCATGGGACTAATTTTTCAGCACTTATTTGAGAAAAAAAAAAAAAGCAGATGCATTTGGGTCACACCAAGTGGCAGAGGGGTGACCCCCTCTCTCCTAACCCTGCATTTCTGTGTCCCAATCAGCCCCCTCACCCTCAGTTGTTTTCCCTATTCTCCTTTTAGGCCTGGCCCATCCTGAAAGACTTTTGCCTTTCAGACTTCAGAGAGGCTAAAAGGCAAAGGTCACAATAGCCTCCAAGGGAGGGAAATTTGAGTCTTTTTTTTTTTTTTTTTTTTTGGTTTTTGGGCCACACCTGGTGACGCTCAGGGGTTACTCCTGGCTATGCGCTCAGAAGTCACTCCTGGCTTGGGGGACCATATGGGACGCCAGGGGATCGAACCGCGGTCCGTCCTAGGCTAGCGCGGGCAAGGCAGGCACCTTACCTCTAGTGCCACCGCCCGGCACCGGGAATTTGAGTCTTAAAGCCAGTTATAGCCTCCCACCTACTATAGTCCTTATGATTTCTAATCCTATGGGCTTGAGGACTGCAGGGGCTATATTGGCATGAGAGGAGGTGTGTTAAAGGGTGGTATTTGAACTTGTCCTAAAGAATGGGACAAGCCTAAAACTCCAAGCTCACAGAGAGAAAACATCTCTGTGATGTGCATGTCAGAGCTGCCTCCTCCCTCAAATGGCAGACAGGTATCGAAATCTTCATTTCCTTCTCTGACCCCCTCACCTCCACTTCATTGTACTTTCCACATATCCAAAATTCTTTCAGAACCAAGTGCTAAAACAAAAGTTGTTGGGACTGGAAAGAAAGTACAGAAGGGAGGGCTCTAGCCTTGCATGCAGCCAATGTGGGTTCAATCCACAGAATCCCACAGGGTCTCTGGTAGTTATCCCTGAGTGCAAAGCCATGAGTAAGCCCTGAGCACCATCAAAACAAAATAATAACAACAAAAAAAGGACAAGAGTTGGTTATGTGCAGAGAAGCAGAGCATGCTGCTGAGTCCTGGGCCCCAGACAACATCCCTTCATTTTTTCAGAGTTTCTGGGTGCTCCTTCATTTCTGGAAGGTTTCCAGCATAAGCACACACTCATAGGTATCCTGGGAAAGTGGTATCCAGGACTAGGTGGGGATCTCTTCATGCTAGCACAGCTAGAAGGTCTCAAAGAAGCAGAGATGATGCTGTTTGCAGGCAGAGGGTCTGAGTAATGTGAGACTGACCCAAGAGCCTGGTCTGCAGTGGGATGACCCCAGCCTCCTCCCTGCAGGCCACAAGGGGCCGATTGTCCTCGGTGGAAACCAAAGTGCCCAGCAGAGGAGGCTCAGCTCCAAGCCTCTGAGAAGCCGCTCATCTGACTCCACATTCCTTTTCTCCAGTTACTTGTGGACAGGGGTTCTGTGAAACAAAAGGCTTCTCTCCTCTGGGACCAGACTGGAGTTTGCAAATCCAGTGGGAAGGCCCTTGATTTTTTTTTCTTTCTTTTCCTTCTTCTATTTTTTAAAATCTATTTTTATTTTAAAATAAAATTATTCAATTAAATCATTGTGAGAGCTACAGTTAGAAAGTTCTTCATGATTTTGTTTCAGTCATACAATGTCCAAAACACATCCCTTCACCAGTGCATATTTCCCACCAATGTCCCCAGTTTTACTCCCACTCTCCTTCCTGCCTGCCTCTGTGGAAGATTCATTTTCTCTCTCTCTCTCTCTCTCTTTCTCTTTCTCTTCCTTTTTATTTTTTTTAGAAACTGTGATTTGAAATATTGTTGCTGGAGAGGAATCATCCATGTCACTTTACATTCTTTCAGCAACTAGTTCTTGTCCAAAGTAATCATTTCTAACTATCAATGTCATAGTGATCCCTCTGCCCTAACTGTTCTACTCAGCTATTTGTGTCAAGCTTTCTACTATGGACTGGTATTCTTGTCTTTGCCTTTCTATTATCTTTGGGTATTATCACCATACTATCTTGTTTGTTTGTTTGTTTGTTTGTTTTCTAAATATCACAAATGAGTGCAACCATCATTCTATGTCTGTCCCTCTGACTCATTTCACTCAGCATAATAATTTCCATATCCATCATGTATAAGCGAATTTCATGACTTCATTTTCCTAACAGCTGCATAGTATTCCATTATGTAGATGTACCAAAGATTCTTTATTGACTCATCTGTTCTCAGGCACTTGGGCTGTTTCCAGAGTCTGGCTATTGTGAATAGTTTCCTTCTCTCTTTTTTCACCCTGTGGCCATTTTCTCTGCTGCAGACAAGCTTCTTTTTGACTTAGTTTTTCCTTTTCCCATCCTGTATCTTCCTTCTCTTTGCCTCTCCATCTTTGTGTCATTGCCTTGAGCCACATTGTCTGGTTGTGATACCACAGTCCATCTGGGTGTGGCTCCAGGGGTCATGTGGGCAGTGCTCGGGATTATATTTGCATGTGGGGTGACTTTGGGCATCCAACTCTCAGCCTTATGCTTACAATACAGATGGTTTGCCAAGCCTGGGAGAACCAAAGACTTTGGTTCTTGTAGTAAAGTCTCTGCAACTCTGTAGAAAGTCGAATGCTGATGTAGCTGAATTCACACTCAGTTCTCCAAATGCACACATACACTTTTTCCTGAGGATAGCTATCATTTTGATTGCTGACATGGCATGAGCCCCAACATGAGAAGATCTGATGGGGAGGAGAGTCTGGATTCGGGTTCTGGTCTTGACTCTGGATGCTTCTGATGCTTCATTTCAGTTTCTTCCAGTTGCAAAATCTATTCAATACACTGATCTACAATTTGGCCAAATTCTTTGCTTTCTTCTTTTCTTAGAAGGACACAAGGCCTCTGGATTGAGGCTATACACTGCTACTATGTGAGTCCTATTTCACTTCCACTTTACCTATACCTGTACAGACCCTTATTTCAAAGAAAGTCACTCTCGGGAGAGAATTGAGAAATTGGGAGACATTGTTTTTTTTTTTTTTTTTTTTTGTGGTTTTTGGGTCACACCCAGCAGTGCTCAGGGGTTACTCCTGGCTCCATGCTCAGAAATTGCTCCTGGCAGGCACGGGGGACCATATGGGACGCTGGGATTTGAACCAATGACCTTCTGCATGAAAGGCAAACACCTTACCTCCATGCTATCTCTCCGGCCCGGGAGACATTGTTTTAACCCCAGAATCTTCTACCCTGGCTTCTACTGTTTAAATCTACTGTGAGGGCCTAGAGGCACAACTCTGGTTCTGAGCTTGCCTGGACAGCTTTTCTCATGACACCCCCTGCCGCAATTATATGATCATATCACCCCCCGGGGATCTTAAAGACCAACTGGGCTCTCGGAGCCTATTATTGTAGTGGACAAGTCATTATTACAATGATTTTATCTTGTTGCAAAACACCCAGTTGATGCTTGATAAGCAATCTGAAGATTTCTAAAAAAAATTATGATTGAGGAGTCAGAGAGATAGTACAGTGATTAAGGTGCTTGCCTTGTATGCGACCAAACTGGGTTTTACACTCAGCATACTGTATGGTTCCTGAGGTGCCAGAAGTGATCCCTGAGTACAGAGCCAGGAGTCAACTCTAAACACTGCCAGGTGTGGCTCAACCCCACCCCCACAAATCTAGGATTGGGTTTCCATATGATTCATCAGATCTACATCTTGGAATCTATGCCAAGGATCCTATAACTCTATTTAAAGAAGATGTTGGGCATCTATGTTTATCTCACATTATTTATCCACAATAGCCAAAATCTGGAAACAACAGTATTGAAGAACAGATGAATGGATACAGGAACTATGGAATAAAGACACAATGGAATACTTTTGGCTATAAAAAAAATAAAATAATGCAACTTGCTGTACATGGATGGATCTGGTTATGCATAAAACCCCATGACTAACAGCAGTGTAACCTATGGTGCCTAAAATAAAATTCCTGTAGAAGACATAAAAAGGACATGGTAGACCTCCGCATGTGCCAGCGGCCTTTTGGCCTGGCCTAGGGTGGGGGGCCCGGACCTGGGTCACCCGACCCCCCTTTCCCCCTTTCCTCCGGATCTCCAGGTGGGTTTCTGGGAGGAGCTGATGGGGCACCCTGGGTTTTCCCCACTCCCAGGCCGGGTCTGGGGACCGGCCTAGGTTGGGCTTAAATCCCTGCCCTTGGGGCCTGGGAGGGTCTCTCTCCCTTCCTGGAGCAGGATTTTTAGCAGCACGGGCGGGCAGCTGGCAGACCTCCGCATGTGCCAGCAGCCTTTTGGCCTGGCCTAGGGTGGGGGGCCCGGACCTGGGTCACCCGACCCCCCTTTCCCCCTTTCCTCCGGATCTCCAGGTGGGTTTCTGGGAGGAGCTGATGGGGCACCCTGGGTTTTACCCACTCCCAGGCCGGCTCCAGAGGTTGGCTTAGGGGGTGGCGTTTGATCTGGGGGGTGGCAGATAATTGCTCAGCTATACTCGGGCTGTCACTGGCAATTTCATACTAGTCTACATTTTGAAACCGCGCGGGGGCTAGCGCCCCCACGCGATCATATGCTCCTCCCAACCATCAGTACCCCAGATTTACCCTTCTTAACTTCAGTAACTCACAGCTTTAATCTCTGACCAAAGACATACAGTAGATCTTCCAAATCCCAGAACTATTTAGAAGGACACAAATCGAACACATATTGAACACATATATCTTTTGAATATTTTATGATTATTTTCTTTAACTGCTGTAACTCTCTATATATTCTCCTACCATGATGTTTCTATCCACTTTTCATCTTGTCTTTTCTTTGTAAGCTGTTCAGTAAGGATTGTTGGTGGAACTGTCCCTCAGTTTGATGCCTATGATTGAACTATGTCATGGAAATTGCTGGTCTTGTTCCTATTGCCTCCAGATGCACCAATAACGCTTCATGGCATTGATCCTTGTTTGCATAGACACATTAAAATGGGAGAACACTATACATACAGATTAGTTATTATCTAATAAATCTCATTACATTGTACCTTACACCCTGAATATTGATATAATGACCTGGCACAGGCCTCAGATGAATGGGCATTCTCCATTCACGCTGGAACCAGGCAAGCTATCTACGAAACATCCAAGGTCTTTTATAGCAACAGTTGGAAGCAGTCCTCTACCAGGAAAGACACCACCAAGGGTGTGACATCGACCTCCTTAAAAGACACTTCCGTTTATACTGAGAAGATGTGACAACAACAATGACCTGTGAGAAGACATGACAACAACAATGACCTGCTCTACAGGACATGGTTCTCTCTATTGCCCCTTAAGTGTGAGGTGAAACGAGAGGATGCTCTGCACCATCCTGACTGCAATATGGGATATGCAGACTCCAGGATCTTTAATACAGAAGCATGATACCAACAACAGAGACTATGTGAGGAATGGAGGTGTATTGCCACTACAGACGATGACTTGAATTGGACAAACTAGTTTGCCTGGAGCCTAGAGTCAGTCCTGTGCCAGGAAACTTCAGGGGTAGGGTCTCCATGTATTTAGACCATAATTTGTCTTTCCATGTCCCTTATGTTTTGGTGGGCCTATGCAAACAAATGCCACTTTAATATCGTTTTTTACTATGTTCCCTTGACTCCAATCCTTAAGAAAAACAACCCATTAAAACTTTTGAGGTTAACTTAAACTAGTAAGCATGTGCATGGAACTAGATAAATGTACTTTGCCCTCAATGTTTAAAGAGTTACATAAGTCTAATATCTTTAGATTATATGGTGTGCTGCTAAGAAACAATATGTACTACAACTGGGGATTTGAGGGACAAAGTAATTGTATTGTACATGGGTTCAGTTTTGTTTTTCTTAATGCTCTTTGGCTGAAAGTTCAAGGCTGGGATATCATCGATGGGACTACTGAGAATCCTGTTTATGGGTGATTGGGCTTCCACTGTAACTTTACCCTGTCCTCTTTCTTTGCATCTTTGTTGTCATAATTAAAATTAAAAAAAAATTAAAAAAAAATAGTTATGATAGACCACACATGTTGGCCAGGGATGAATAAAGCTGATATCTCCCAAAAAAAAAAAATAAATAAATAAAAAGGACATGGTCACAAGTGAGCTTTATGAGTCCTCTCTCACCTCCAGCCATGCCACAATGCTCTTCCTTGATCTACTGACTCCTTCCAGGGTCTGAAAGGAATTTCCCTGGGAAACACATTCACTCCATGTTCTTTGAGCTCCAGGACTTGTCACCAGATCTCACACTGCTTCCTGTGTCCTCCACAACTTTTCTCTCACCCTCACTCTGACCCATGTCCCTGGATCCAAAGCAATTAGTAGCCATGCATCTGAAACATACCATGCTTCTTATTCTGCTGCTCTTCCTGTGCAGTCCAGACAAGTCATACTGGCCTGAGGTGCTAAGCAGGGTGGCAGTTGTGATTTTCAGTCCACATACTATCTACTTCCCTTCCCAGTCTCCTCAGTTTCCCTTCTGCAAAATTTTATCTCTGTGCTCTGACACTGCCTCTGCTGCCTCTACTGGGTTAAGAATTCCTGATAGATACATTCACTCTTTGGGGAGGCCCTTTAGTGGTTCTCAGGGTATCCAGGAGTCACTTCTGGGACATTGAACACAGAAGTTCAGTGCCAGGACCCCAGGATGTGGTTTTACTCATGCAATGCCAGAGACTACGAGGACATCACCTGGCAGTGCTAGGGTAGAGGTAGATGGAGGTAGGTAGGTGGACTCAGGGTCACACTTGGGCTGGGTGTGTGTATATATGCATCCTGAGTCCTGTGCCATCTCTCTCCTTGAGATGAGGGAATCTTTGGACCTCAAGTCCTGCCTGAAGTTGGAACTAATGCAGAGGTTGGCTATCTCCTAAAGGGTTAGAAGGTTGGGTGTCCCCAAGGTTAAGGGGGATCTCCTGTCCCCTGAAAACCTTAAATGTTCTGTGAGTGTCAGCTGTGTTTGTACAACTCATGGTCAAAGCCAAACAGCTCCTTGCGATCCCCACTGCTCACACATCTGCAGGGTACAGAGTGGGCAGAGGTGGGGCACTCCTGCCAGGGATTGTTAGCAACCATTTTCTCAGTGGACGTGGTCAGGTGGGGACAGCCCCTGGTAGTGAAGGGTAGATCCTGGTCCCTGAAGTGGAGAAACAGATGCACTCCAGAGATTAGTGCTCACCAGGTTAAGGCCATGCAAGGGTTCCATCTGCCTCCCCTAAGTCCTCTGGATGAATCTCCACTGAGCAGGACCACCTGCCTGTGTGCTCCAGGTGGAAATGGTGCAGGACCATCTCCTGTGTGCATCTCACCTATGTGACTCAGGACAGGAATAAAGAGGTGGGGGCAGGCAGAGTGTTTCTCATCCTAGTGCCCTGGGGGGAGTTTGGATGGGGACCAGGACTAGAATGTCAGAGAAACCAGGGTCTGGGGACCCACTCCTGGGTGCTGAGATGATTGTTTCTGTCATCATCATTGATGTGTTCTTGCCCATTGGGGGCTCCATTTAGGGTTACCACTGCTAAGTGCAGGCACTTTTCCCCCAGGTACACCTAAGAAGTGCCCTGGTATTTGCTTACCCTGGGGTTTGCACAAACCTGGGATTTGCACAGTCCCAGGATTTGCATGGCCTTTGAAGCATAAGCCCCAAGACAATGACTTGCGTGGACAGGTCAGGCTCCAAGAGAAGCCAAGGTCGTTCTGGAAATAAATTCCACATTCTGCAAGCCTTGCAGCTTCTCCGGATCTCTGCCAGCTGTCATATGTGGGGAACTGACCGTTGTAATCAGATCATTTAAAAGCATTTCCTGTCCTTGGTCTGATACTCAAAATTCAGGGAGAAGGTGGTTTGGTTCTTCTCAACAAAGGTTGAGCCTTTCTGACTGTTTGGGTGATGATAGAAAACAGGTGCTGGCAGGGGGCATCACATAATGATAGAAAACAGCTGACAGCAAGGGGCATTCTCTCCACCCCACATGCCTACCCATCACATAGCCCCTCAAGGACAGAGGGACCTTCCCCAGGATTGGTTTGGCTTCTTTTTCCTGATACTGGATGATATTGAGAAAAAAATACTAAAATATTGCCCCCCTTGAACTAAAGCAGGATCAGAGGTAGATTTGTGGATGGGCTAATGGAGAAACATGGTGTGTGTGTGTGTGTGTGTGTGTGTGTATACGTATATATATGTATATATGTATATATATATATATATATATATATACATACACACACATGGGTAAAGGAGGTGTGTGTGTCCCTTAGCTCCGAGATCTAAGCAATGATATCCTAGAACAACAGTGCAGTTAAGATAGACTATTTGGTCTTTAACTATCATTTTCAAGTAAAAGGACCTGGGACACTGGGAAAGCCAGGGCTGGGATGGGAAACAAGGCCTAGTAAGGTGAGTCACAGTGGCTTTTAGCCTTTCAATACCTGCAGTCTGGCCATGGGCTACAGGTTAGAAGTTGTCAATCTCTGGCTTACAACAGTATGTGACACCAAAAATCAAGGGGGTGGGATCTGCACCAGCAAAGGGGTGGGATGGCCAAATAAGCACAGTAGTTTACAAAGGGAAATCCCAGAGAGCAGAGCTGGAACATGCATGCAGCAAAATGACCAACAGGAACTTGAACCTTAACTAAGAGACAAAAAGAGTGTGAGTGCATTAAACATGTAGAATAGGATCAGAGATATCTGAGTTCCTTCAGGAATACATAAATAAACAAGTTTTTATTTATTTATAAGGGAAGGGACAGTTGTTTTCCAAAATAGAATTCCAATGGCTAGACAATAATTTAAAAGAGGGAGACAGCGGAGAATAGCTGGCAAGTCAATGCCTCATGTCATTGCTGCCAACAAGACCTTCCCATACCCAGTAGTGGGAGAATGTTTGAGAAAAGGGTTGTAGACATTTCACCCCACCCTCAAGTATGTTCCCCAAAGGCTTTCTGCCTGTGAGAAGGGAGGGAGAGGAACTTCCTGGTAGAGGGTTAACATACACTGGTGTCCCCATATACAAGGTCAAAGTCACAGGGCCTTCCTGGCACCCAGGTTTTTTCCCTTACACCTGGTGGTCCTCAGGGCTTACTTCTGGCTCTGTGCTCAGGGCTTACTTCTGGCTCTGTGCTCAGGGCTTACTCCTGGCTCTGAGCTCAGATCTTTTTTTTTTTTTTTTTTAACTATACTTATTGATAGAATAGTTTCTGGGCCACAACAGGGGGACTCAGGGGGTTAATCCTGGATCTACAATCAGAAATCGCCCCTGGCAGGCTGGGGGATCATATGGGATGCCTTGAGTCAAACCGGGTCCCTCCCAGGTTGGCCACATGCAAGACAAATGCCCTACCGCTGTAGGCCTGTTTCTCCAGCCCCTGAGCTCAGATCTTATTCTTGGTGTCGTTTAAGTGAACATATGGGTACTGGGGGTCAAATATGGGTCAACTACATGCAAGGCAAATAGTCTACCTGCTGTATTATTGCTCTGGCTTCCATCCTGGCCACTAGGAAGGCAGAAAGGACTTATGGCATTTTGCTATATTTGTGTTAAATGTATAGCCTTGCTCTAAACATAGTCAACTCTGACCAGGCTGGGATTGAAGAGCCTTCTACAGACACCTACTGGGTTTCTCTGCATGAGTCTAGGTCAGAAGAGACAAGATAGACCTAGGAACTAAAGCCCAGAGGTACCTAACGAGAATTATGCCCCAGGAGGAATTTAAACCAGTAGAGGACAGTGAGGAGAGATTTCAAAAGGCTGCACTCAAATACGATGATAATAGCACCCACTTCCTCTTCTTGGTGGAATTTTGGTGTGTTAGCAGGAACTAGGAACTACAATTTATTTCAATATGGAATGTAAAGGAAAACATTGTTCTCTTTCCACCACTGATGCAATTTCTGGGAACCTGAAGCTTTGGAGGACCTCATTAAGAAGAATAACACAAAATCATGATCATAAAAGTAGGTACAAAAATGGGTGCTTATTTTTATAGAGGTTAAAGAAAGTATCATTGAGTTTTGATTGTACACTTCTAATTGAGTGCTCTCTAGCTACAAACATTGATTTGCAGAAAAATAGTTTTTGATGAGCTGTGTTTCTGCTAGCCCATTTTGCCTTGGGGGTCGTGCTTTCACACCCTCTCATATAGAACCTGTTGATTTTGTAATGACAAGCTCTTTCATATATGTGAAAATAAGATCCCAAGTTGGGTACATAAAGTTGCTATCGTAACACATAGAGGAACCTACTGTTTGGATTCCCGTGGTAGCATAGTGCCGTTTCCATGGAAACTGCTAAATCCCACATACACAATTACCATAAAAAATAGGGTGCCATCACTGGCTCCATGGTAAGCACCCACTTTATAGATACAAAGTGGAACTTGATCCCTGGCACTACCTCGAGGCCAAGTATAATCCTGGTCACTGTTTGTCCTTTCCTAAGTATGCTCTAGTAAGTCTTCAATATCCAATGCACAACTGTCTCTGTGTGCATCACATCTAAAGTGTGTACCCCAGAGCAGCATAGGCTGAATAGAGCAAGTATTCTGGCAGAGTCTTTGACTGATTGTGCTTTTACACAGAAGTATAATCTACAGAAAAGCACATCTACAAAAAAATGTGCATGAAACAATAATCTACAGGACTGGAGAGAAAGCACAGCAGCAGGATATTTAACTTGCACGCAGCTGATCCAGGTTGGACGGTGGTTCGAATTCCAGCATCCCATATGGTCCCCCCCTGCCTGTCAGGAGTGATTTCTGAGTGCAGAGTCAGGAATAACCTCCTGAGCATTGCCGGGTGTGAAGAAAAAAAAAAGAAAGGCAAAAAAAGAAACTATAATCTACAGGAATGCACAAGAACAATAATCTGCAGAACACACAAAGAAACTGTAATCTTCAGAAACATAGAAGGAACTGTAATCTTCAGAAAAACACAAGGAACTATAATCATCAGAAACATAAGGAACTATAATCTCAGAAACACACAAGGGGCTGTAATCTACAGAAACACAAAAAGGACTGTAATATTCAGAAACACACAAAGAACTGTCATCTTCAGAAACACACAAGGGACTGTAATCTGTAGAAACACACACTGAGAAACACAGAACTGTAACACACAGGAAGGAACACAACTGTTGGCAAGAGCCTCCATCAGTGATCCCAGAGTATTGCCTACATGCCTGCCAGGATTTGAAGACTGATGTCATTCTTCCCACCTATCAGGAGAGCTGGTTCTATTCCCATTGCACAGATGCTACTATTGAGATAGAGAGAGGCTAATTATCTTGCTCACAAGACCCAAAGCTAATTTATTACAGTGCTGCGTGTAATTGCAAGGTCTAGAAATAACTCTCCGAGCTTTCAATTAGGGGATTGGCTCAATAAATGGGAGATACCCTTTCTTTTAAGATTGTGCTTGGCAAAATAAAGTTTAGAACAGCTTTCAGAGAGATATTGGACAGCTGTTTGGAAGGATGACAAGGATGTCATTAATTTGCTGATGAGAGCTAGCTAAAATTGTATACATGTGTGCGTGCTCATAGACAGAGCCTCTGAGATGGAAAACAGCCTGCTTGCTAAGTGTATTCATGCCCGGAACTGCTTCTGTATGTTAGGATAGACAAGACATGCTCAATGACCTACTTAGGGTCCCCTACATCACAAAAGAATTGGGATAAAGGGGGAACTACTTTTGAGTTTATAGTCTTCCCTGGAGTTTGACTTAGAAGCATGATGATGTATTACTTTGGAAATGAGTAAAACAGCATACTAATGTTTGGATGGATCATATGGTCTTCTCATTTCCCATCGCCATTTGTAGAACTGGATGCGAAGTGAGGACTGCAGGGATGTTAGCTCTGGTCCAACACCGAGCTGGCCCCAGGCACCAGGAAGGTCTGACTGGTAGAAAAGCTGGCTCTGGTCTGTTTGATTCCCCCAAGAATGTGCTCTGAGAATGACTAACTCTTGTGATGATGTTGATCTCATGTGCACATCCCTGGACGAAATGGGAAAGGACCACAATAGCACCCCCTTGCTTTTCCTTCACTAGGAAAAAAGGTTCCATCTCTATCGGCCTGTCTATCTAGAAGCACGGTTATCAAATATAACAGCACAGCCTGAGAAACAGCCTTATCTAGTTAATGGGAATGCCCAAGTCCAAGGTTTGAGCTGACAGTGGGGCTCACCCTCATGTGTGACCCTCAGAGTGGCAGTCTCTCTTCTTACTGAGAGGCAGGTTTGATGTGTCCAAGATAGAAAGCCTTGTAGATGCTGAACCATCATTCATGAGCTGAATCTTCTTTGCTGGGTGCATGTGAAAGCACCACATCCAATGACCACTGCCCCCCAATTTCTGCCATTAAAAATAAACCAAAGCACATTTTGGAACTCAGAGACACGTACTCACTGCTGTCTTTTTAACTACCATTTTATTCATTTGTTTTTGTTTTGGGGCCTCACCTGATGGTGCTCAGGGCTAACTCCTGACTTTATCTATGCTCAGGGATTGCTCCTAACAGAGCTCAAGGGACTCCATGTGGTGCTGGGGATTGAACATGGATAGCGTGTGGTCTATATGTTGTGTTCTCTCGATAGTCCCCAACTATTTTCCTCTGAAAAACGTGTGTATATGTTTGTGTGTGGGTGCAATTGGGGTGAGGGTAGAGGGAATCCATCTGTAAAGAATGTGGGGGAAGCCCAGAAGGGACCCCCCATAGCATGGAACAACCTGACCCCAGCAAAGACACATGGTCCCTGGAAGTGTGGATGGAAGGGGTGAACGCACAGGTAGGCAGGGGGCAGGTGGGAAGACATGTGAATGAGACAAGTGGGAAGGGGTGTGAGTAGAAGGGGCAGGTGGAAGAGAAGCAAGTGAATGGATGCAGGTGTTAATGTCTCAGCTCAGAGTTGTCCCAAACCCTGAAAACCTCTGGCCACAGAACCTATGGAAACTGCAGACATGGGGTGTCAGTTATCTTCTTCATAGGTTCTATCATATTCCCCTGCTCACAGCAGAACAGGATTGTGCAGCAGGGGAGAAAACTCCCACGGGAAGTGCCAGCTGCAGGAGCAGCAGCCCTGGAAGGCCCGAGTATCCCAGAGCATCCACTGGGTCTTCCCTGTGCCTCCCAAAGAATGGGAGACCCTGGGAGACAAACATGCCAGGAGACTCCTGACCTTGAGCCCCGGGGTCCCATAGACCTACCAGCAATGTGGAGGGGATAAGGGGGAGGTATAATCAGGGACACAGCCCTGTGTTGGGTGCTTGGTTGTGGTTGACACTCCTGTCACTCTGCCATGAATCCATGAATTTTTAACTCCAGATTTGGCCATCTCTATGCTGTGGCCTTTGGTGTTCCTGTGACTGTGGGGAATGTCTCTTAGAACAGGCACAAATGGACTTGAAAACCCAAGCACAGCAAGAGGCTGCAGCAAGCTTTGAGTCCACCTAAGTTGGGCCTTGGATCTGAACAAGGTTGGTCAGAGAGGAAGGGAGACAGGGGCACAGGGACAGGAAGAGGGGTGGGAGGTAGGAGCAGAGATCAAGGGTGGGGAGACCCATATCTTTTGGGGGGGCCCACCTGGTGACTCTCATGGGTTACTCAGCTCTGCATTTAGAAATTACTCCTGGCAGGTTCGGGATGTCGGAGATCAATTGAACCCAGGTTGTCAGTGTGCAAGACAAACACCCTCCTCACTGTCCTATTGCTCTGACCATTTCTTTTTTTTTATTTAAACACCTTGATTACATACATGATTGTGTTGTTTGGGTTTCATTCATGTAAAGAACACCACCCATCACCACCGCAACATTCCCATCACCAATGTCCCAAATCTCCCTCCTCCCCACCCAAACCCCACCTGTACTCTAGACAGGCTTTCTATTTCCCTCATACATTCTCATTATTAGGATAGTTCAAAATGTAGCTTTTTCTCTAACTAAACTCATCCCTGTTTGTGGTGAGCTTCATGAGGTGAGCTGTAACTTCCAGCCTGACAGCTGCATAATATTCCATTGTGTATATGTACCACAGTTTCTTTAGCCATTCATCTGTTGAAGGGCATCTTGGTTGTTTTCAGAGTCTTGCTATGGTAAATAATGCTGCAATGAATATAGGTGCAAGGAAGGGGTTTTTGTATTGTATTTTTGTGCTCCTAGGGTATAGTCCTAGGAGTGGTATAGCTGGATCGTATGGGAGCTCGATTTCCAGTTTTTGGAGGAATCTCCATATTGCTTTCCATAAAGGTTGAACTAGACAGCATTCCCACCAGCAGTGGATAAGAGTTCCTTTCTCTCCACATCCCCGCCAACACTGCTTGTTCTCATTCTTTGCGATGTGTGCCAATCTCTGTGGTGTGAGATGGTACCTCATAGTTTTTTTGATTTGCATCTCCCTGATGATTAGTGATGTGGAGCACTCTGGCCATTTCTAAGCCCTGTTGTTCTGTCCTCAAACTCAGGGTGGGCCTACCTTGCCTTTTGTGGGGGTGTCAGACTCCTTCCCTTCATTTCCCAGTTCCTGCGAAGCCTCCAGATCACTGCTGCTCTATGATTGTTCCCAGCAGGCTGACATCTGTCTCCTGTCGTCCCATGACTCAGAAGCTCAGACCATATTTAAATAAAGATATTATAAAAAAAAAAGAAGAAGAAGAAGCTCAGACCAAGGCTTTATCTCTCTCTATTCCACTCTGCACTCAGGAGCATTGACAGCTCAGCTAGGGCTTTGCTGCTTTCCCAGCCAGTCAAGGGGTTCACCAAACATGGTTCCATAGAACACTGAAGGTGCATATGACCCTGCTATGGGAGTGTATGATCAAAAACATTTCCCTCCCACCAGTGTTCCCCAGAACTGTGCTCTCTGTGGTTTAGAAGAAAATGCTAAAGGAAGACAAGAGCTGACTATCGCTGACCGATTCACAATGCTTACTAGCAGCAAAACGTTTCTGAATCTGGTTCTGTTCTCATGCAGTGCCAGGGCTCAAACCCAGGGCTTATCCATGGGAGACAAGAGCTCTCGAGTATGGCACTTTGACTGAGTCACATCCCTGGGGACTGCCTAGACAATCTTAGTCACACAGGCTGGTGGCTCTGTGTGAGGGTTCAAGGGGGACAGTGCTGTCAGTGTCTCCAGGGTTGTATCCAGGATGGTGTATGAGACTGAAGATTGTCCAAGAGCAATGCAAGTACCACAACCTCATACTTTCTACTTTCTCATACTTCAAGAACTTCATCATAAAGGAAAAGATGACATACAGAAAGTCACCTGGGGGGCCTGAGAGAGAGCATGGAGGTAAGGTGTTTGCCTTGCACACAGAAGGTCAGTGGTTCGAATCCTGGCATCCCATATGGTCTCTCGAGCTGCCAGGAGTGATTTCTGACCGTAGAGCCAGGAGGAACCCCTGAGCATCACCGGATGTGACCCAAAACCAAAACAAAAAACAAAAAAACAAAGTCACCTGAGGAACATTTTAATAATTTGGGAATTCAGGGAAGCTTTTTTTCCCTTAAGAAGTCCCATTCAGTTAAAAAAAAAAAAGAAGCCCCATTCAATAAGAAAAATTGAATAAATTTCACTACTTATTTTTTATCAGCAGGGGAAAGATAGGTTAAATTCTAGCTACAAGGAAAAATTTTAGCTACAAGGAGAAGTTTACTCATCCACTCAAAACCTTTCTAATTCTGACTCTACTCAAGTGGGACTTAACCTCAACTTCTTCCTTCTCCCTACCTTCCTTCCATTCTTCCTTCCCTCCCTTCCTCTTTCATTTCCTCCCCTCCTTCCTCACCTTCCTTCCTTTCTTCCTTGCCCCCTCCCCTCCTGTCTTTTCTTCCTTCTCCCTCCTCTCCTTCCTCCCTTCCTCCCTCCCTCCTTCCTCCCTCTTCTTTCCTTTATTACCTCCCTCTTTCCTTCCTTTCTTTCTCTTTCCTTCTTTCTCTATTTTCTTCACTCACTCTTTCCCTCTTTTCTTCCCTCCCTCCTATCTTTCCTTCCTTCCTTTCCTCCCTCTTTTATTCCTTCCTTCCTTTCCTCCCTCTTTTATTTTTTCCTTCCTTTCCTCCCTCTTTTATTCCTTCCTCCCTCCCTCCCTCCCTTCCCTCCGTCCCTCCCTCTTTCCCTCTCTCCCTCCCTCCCTGCACCAGAGGTGGGCTTGTGATTCAGTTCCCATTGTCTGGAGTATCCACACTGGTTAGTGTCCTGGTAAGTCTCTTTGAGTGGCACAGACCTGCTTCCCTGGACCCATTCCCTGCCCAGGACGTTGTGGTGGCATGAATGCTGCTCTTGGCAAAGGCCAGCTCTGGTACATTCCACCACAGGAGTCCTTCACTTGGGCGCCTTCCAACAGGATGGGCTGGCTGTCTCGTGCCAAGTGACCCAGAAACCGAGGCAGCGAGCTGAGTGCAGAGTGGAAAAGTACCTCCTCCCTCTCTGCCCTTGGTGGCAGAGCAGGAACTGGAGAGTCTCCTTATGACCGGGGCTGCCCAGGGCATCCCCAGGGGGTCTCCCTGGGGAGACTTTGCCTGTAGGGTGTTTCTACCAGAAGCCACTTAACTTGCTGGCAGCACTGTGTCACAAAGATCATCTGCCACATCACACCCCTGAAATGTGGGAGAGCTGGCCAGGGGCTGGGCTGCTTATTAAATAACTTTGCGTTTCTGTTTAAAACAAATAACACGTGCTCCTGTCAAAGAACTAGGAGGTGGCAATAGCCAGAACAGGGGGATCAGGACCCCCAATTAGGAGGCACTGCAAACTATTTCAGAACATTCTGATGGTGGAACTGGCCAGGCATATATAACCGGCGAGAGTCCTGTACATTTTGCTCTTTTGGATCTGTGACTAGTCCTGAACTACCCTGCATACCAATGAGTTGATTCTATAGCCTGACTCCCATGGCATGTAGATTTTATCCACATGCCCCAATAATTTAGGGGTGTGTTCAGAGTGTGGCCCTATTCTTTCCCTGCCTATCCGAGTATGCCAGATCCCATAGGTGAGGCTCATTCTCCAACCTTGAGGGGCCTGACCAAGTCCAGGGATCACCTGTGTTCTGACCCATGGTTAAGATAAAGGTTTCTACACCTACTAGGGGCTTCGCACATTTCCAGTGCAGCTTCCAGGACCCTGAACACGTTCACTTCTGGAAGTAGCCATTTCCCTAGAGGAGTTGTCACGGGCAGCAAACCAGGATGGGAAGGAGTGGGCACAGGGTAGTCAAGTTTCTGGGCACATTCTCTCCTGTGCCCTGTGTCGCTGGCCTGAAGGCCCCCAAACCTGTGTTCAGAGATTCTTATAGAGACTTTGTTCCTCAGCATGAGAGATGAGTAACTGGCCATTGGCAAGGGAATGTCACTTCTAGCCCCTCTCCAGTCCCAGGGTATGTGAGTTTGTATATATGTGTACTTGTATATATGTCTACATGTTAGTGTACGTATGTGATTGTGTTAAAGTGAGTGCCTATCATGTTGTGTTATGTATTCATGTGACTGCATTGCGTGCCTATGTGTAGTGTATATATGTATGTATGTGTGTATTGTGTGACTGTATATTCATATATGAGCATATATGTGAGTATGTTTATATGAGCATATGGGTGTTTATATGCATGTGGTATATGTGTGTATGAGCATGCATATGTGTATAAATGTGTACTGTATGATTTTGCGAGTGTGTTTTTTGTGTGAGTGTATATAAGGATGACCTTGAAGCTATAGCCCTAGAATCACCAGGTTTGCCCTCCAGGCCCAGGGACCCATCCTCAGATTCCTGGAGTTGTAGCCTTGTTACAGTTGGATGCCATGCAGAATAATCCTGGGGCCAGATGTCTCTGTGCCAGGCAAATGCCAAGCTGAGTCCTCTTGTCCTCCTGCTCTGCTACCTGTGACTTGGCTGCATGTGAGCACACCTGGGACCATGTCATTGTTGAGCTGAGGCCCTTTCATTCTCCAATAGCGAGTCCTGTCCCCATGCCCAATCAACAACATGACCAAGCTAGCACCCACTTTCCGACTGTTTCTGTACCTGAGGAACATTACCTCAGCTTCCAGCTCTGCTTTTATCCTTTAAAAATGTTTGGGTAACATTTGATTTGATTTGATCTTCTTTAATACCCACCCAGGTCTTATCTTATTCCTCCCTCTAGATGCTACTATTGAATAAATGATATGCACATTGATTATTATTAGTATTTGTAGCAAGTAATTTTAGAGCCACACTCAGTCGTATTCAGAGCTGACTCCTGAATCTGTATTTAGGAATCACTCCTGACAGTATTCAGGGGACCAAACATCTACAGTGTCAAGGATTGAGCTCAGATTTGTTGCAGGTTCAAGTATTTTAACCCCTATCCTATCTCTTTGGCCCAATGTCTGTGGGGTTTGTTGTTTGTTTTTTTGTTTTTTGGCCACATCCAGTGATGATCAGGGTTTACTCCTGGGTACTTGCTCAGAAATTGCTCCTGGCTTGAGGGACCATATGAGATGCTAGCAGCACATGCAAGGCAGACGCCTTACTCCTTGTACCACCGTTCCAGCCCTGAATGTCTATGTTTTTATTGACTTCCTAGATTTTTTGCTGTTCTATGGTAAAACATCATAGCTACTGTTGTATGTTACAGCGTACATTTCTCTTCCAGGAGTACTGAGCTCCCCTCCTTGATTTCTGTGGCCCCCATATTCCTTTCCTCTTCTACAGTCACTTGCTTCTGGAAGCTGCCAGCTCTTAAGCTAACCAAGAATCCAGGGATCTGTGCAACGAACATCAACTTTCCCATGTGATGTCACAAGACATGATTGATAGCAGTTTTAGCTAACACTATGATTTCTGTAAAAAAACAAACAAACAAACAAACAAAAACAAAAAACCCCAGTCTGCTTCAACTTGCTCATGTGTCCCCTCAAAGTTCCTCCATGCTTCACCCTGAAGCTGTACTTTTGGACGATTCCCAACTTTCTGCTTTCATAAACAACACTGTGAGAATATTGTTGTCAATGACGTTACTAGCCCCATGGGAAAAATTAAAATAAATCCTGGTGTCTGTCTCAGAGTGGAATTTCCAGGCCACTATTACATGATTGGGAACTGGTGGTGCTCTGCCCATTCAGGGATGGAGAGAGGCCAACTGAGGGGCTCAGACAAACCCTCTAGAAGATTTATTGCGCCTGTGGGCTGAGGTACTCAAATGTAAGCCTGCATTTCATTTAATATCCTGGGCTCTCAATACTGAGCAAGCAATCAATAGCTTTTCACATGGGGATTCCTAATCTCGAAGTTGTGTGTCTACCCAGCTAAGATTCTGTCCATTGGCCCTAGGATCTCTGGCTGCTGTGGATACTAGAACTTTCTACCAGTCTGTGGCCATTTGGGTTATCCAGATTCTGATTGTGGAAATGTCATGTGGGAGGTGTCTTTTCCCCCCAACCATCAGTGCATTACTCATACCCTACCTAACTTATGTGGTTCATTTGAGCTCTTTAGACCAACCAACTTTCTTATGGTCTAATTTAATATAGCAACATGGACTTATTTATTTATTTTTGATGTTTGGACCACACCCAGTGATGCTCAGAGATTATTCCCATCTATGTGCTCAGAAATAGCTCCTGGCTTGGGGGACCATATGGGATGCCAAGTATAGAACCCAGATCTATCCTGGGTTAGCTGCATGTAAGGCAAGTACCCTACCGCTATACTATCGCTCTGGCCCCTTTATTTTATTTTATTTTTATTTTTGGGCCACACTCAAGAATACTTGGCTTAATTCTAGCTCTGCACTTGAGAATTACTCTTGACAGGGCATGAGGGACCATATAGAATGCCTGGGATTGAACCTGGATCAGCCATATGCATGGCAAGAGCCTTCCTTGATGTACTATCACTGCAGCCCCCAAATGTTAGTGCATCATATGATGGGGTTGGATCATGCAGTTTGGCTCTAGTCCTGCTCTGGCTGTCTCAGTAGCCCTGTGGCACCCTGTTTAGGTTCAGACCCATTTCCCCCTCCCACAGGTGTTGTAATCTAGACCCTCATGGTCTCCCCCTCTCCCCACAGCCTGGTAGCCCCTTCTCCCTGACACTCCGGTCCACACTCCAAGGATAGCTCATGCTGATTCAGCCTCTCTTGGAGTAGGCAGGGCTTTTGGTCTTGAAACTTCTAAGTGCCAGCTTCCTGAATACCAGCTTCCTTGGTGCCAACTTTCTGACTACCAGCTTTCCAGGACCCAGCTTCTAGAGTGTGGCTTTGTCTTCTATGGTTCAGCTTCTTGAGTTAAGTTTCTGGAGTGCCAGGTTCTAGAACAGCTGTGTGAGGCTGCAGCGAGGTGTTTGATGCCTGCCTGTAGGAGAAGGAACCCAAATGATGAGGAGGCACTGGGCGAGACTGGGACCAATGGAGATGGAACAGATGGAGCTGGATCCTGGAGGTTGTGGTAAGATGGAGATGGTTTGTATACCTCAGAGGATGAAAAGTGAGTGGAATAGGGAGTAAAAGTCTATAAAGCACTGGGGACAGCAGGGGAGGGCATTCTGGCAGAGAAGAGCCCCATGGGTAAGAAGGGGGAGCCACCTTCTCAGAGCTGGGTGCCCTGACTTCAAGGCTTTGCCCCTGCCCATGAGCCACGATTTTATTGTTGTCTCATCACAACAGAGCTTGTTTCCCCAAGACTGGGCCAGCCCATCTATGCCCCAAAACGTCCCCCAAACTCTCTTTGGGGCTCCCATAATCCCTAACTCAGAACCCCAAGTTATAGTAATACTTTTCCCTAACTATCCTTGTGGGTGAACCCCCATAGGTGGGGCTGCCCTTCATGCAGTTAGCGCCCAAGTCTCCACCCTCAATTAGAGTTCGGAGTACCCACCAAATGCACCCACTCTGCCAGCAGCTGACCAGGTATTTTTCATGGGCTCTGGAGGTACAGGGCCTGCCCCTCTCCACATAGGATACACAACCCCCAAAAGATGGGCCACAGCTTTTGGGCATATGTATCCTCTTCTACATCCCAATTTTTTGGAACCCAGAGATGGCAACCAAGATGGCAGGAGGGGACAGAGCCAAATGAGGCTGGGAACCCATGACTCACGAGTCACTGTTGGCTGCCGCTCTTTCCATGCACTGAAAGCTGTGTGTGCATGCAGATGTGTATATGTGTTTGCATATGTGTGATGGGTGTATCTGTGCATCTTTGAGAGTCTCTAACTTCATGTGCTTGCATGTGTATCTATGATGTTCATGTATGTATGTATGTATATCTGTGTGTACACATGTTCCTGTTATCTGTGTGGATATGTATATGCACCTCTATATTTGTATGAATATGTGCGGTACATATTGTGTGATTGTGTATATATTGTGTGTGCATATTGGTATAAGCATGTATCTTTGTGTATGGGTATATCTGCGTATGTGTGTCCTTTCCTATTCTGAGATTCTCCTCCTTCTGGGGAACAGAGTTTCTGGCTAGAGATGTGGTGGAGGTATTGGGCAGAGCTAGGGGTAGGACCCAGTTTTGAAGAGCTCCAGGAACAGGATGCCTGAAGATAACTGAAGGGCAGGTCAGGCTGTGCCTGCCCATCTCATTAAGTGGCTGACAACGAGTGGCTGGTGTCTGGCAACCCATTGGTGGTTTCAGAAGTGCTGGAATATTAGAACTTATAGGGCCACTGGGCCTGGTTTCTGCCCCTCCCCAATCTCCTCTGTCTCTTGGGGGTCGGGGAGAGCCAGGCCTCAGAAGAGCAAGCAAAGGATGAGCCTTTTTTTCTCTGTAATATGTGTATGGAGTGGAGTGTTTAGACGAAATGCTCCCTGGGAAGCAGAGATGTGTTCAGGGTACATGAGCCCTGCAGGTGTGAGGCAGGGTTCCCAGCACTGCATGTCACCCTCAAAATAACCAAGATACCATCTTCGATAACCCCAGAAATAAAGCACATTGAGAACTTCCCCTGATGTTTTTTTTTGGGGGGGGGGCTTTCTGTAGCCTGAGAAGTGGGGCTATTGCTGTGTTCCCTAAATTTTGTTTGGGGGGGAAATCACACTTGGTGGTGCTCAGGGCTCATTCCTGGCTCCATTTCACAAGGATTTCTCCTGATGGGGTTCAGGAGCCCCTTTGTGGGGTTAGAGATTGAACCTGGGTTGGCAGGTATATAAGACCAGCACCTTCTCTGCTGTCCTCTCTGACTGTGCTACTTTCGCCCTTGACTCCATCCCTCCTCTCAGACTGCCACTGCCACGCAGGTCTCACCTCCCAGCCACTGGCCCAGGGCCCAGGCAGGTGAGTGATCTGGACAACCCTTGCTCCCCACAAACACCTCCCAACTCCAACAATAAGCCAAATCTGACTTTTCTCTGTATTTCTTTTAGCCAATTTCCTCCTTCCTGGTGCATTTCAGGTATGTTAGCAGGTCCCATTGTATTTGAAGAAACCAAACCAAACCAACATTTTAATCCTGAACCACCAAGGTTGAAATGCAAGAAACCTGAGATTTGCCTACCCAGGACAGAGACAGGCAGTTCATGCCAGAGATTTAGTACCCCAGAAAGCAAAGGACAATGACCTAGACATTAGCACTTCTCTCTTACTACCAGTTTTGTACCTGGTGAAACCATTGGTGAAATGGATTGAACTGAATCACTTGCCCATTCCAAGAAAGCACCCTAAAGAGTGAAGAATTTCAAGGAAGAAGTACTTTTACTGCCCAATTCTGGGTTCCCCAGCCAGATATATTGCCCGAACTAGCCTAGAAAAGATCCTGAGAGGCAGATAGAAAGTTCTGATCATGCATGGCATGTGCTGGTCTTTCTCAAGTACAACCTGTACTGCTTAGGAATTTGGGCTTGGAACGTGCAGAAAGTCACATGAATGGTTTAAGCAAGAGAAAATATTTATTTTAAAGATGAGGACTCTTTATGAACCCAGAGCCTGAAAGGTCACTGGGTTTGGAGCTGAAATAGAACTAGACTCAGGAACTCTATGGAAGCTTCCAGAAGACTCTCCCACAGATGCTGGTTTCTGCCCCTACCCCCCACATCTCTGTTGCAAAAGGCACTTCTCAGTAGCTCAGCAAAGTCCAACATGATGCCCCTCAGTGCTCAGGCATAGATATGGAATCAGGTAGATGAAGAAATCTTCTGAATTTAAGCACCATTTAGACAAATATGAGCATGTCTGAATCACAAGCAGGAGTTTAGAGCTCTGAAGATGCCTCAATTTCTCTTGCTGCATGCAAAACCTTTCATCCTGACTCAGGGCCATCAGTCTGAGATTGGACACCCCAGAGTTATACATATGGACAGAACCAGGGTTTGAGGAAGTGGCAGAGAGGGAAGGGGTATTGTGGGACACGCCAGAGGGTCATTCCCCTCCGGGGCACTCTCAGCCTTCCATCTACTCAACCATCCCCTCTCAACTTCAAAACTCTCCAACTCTGAGTACATAGCTTGTTTCTTCCAAAAAGGGACTTTGTTTCCATAGAGACTGGCAAATATCTGAACATTCATATGGAATATTTTCTAGTTAACACTAGAAAATGAGCAGTTCTATGGAAGGGGTTCTCAGGAAGTATACGGTGGTTGGGGGCTGAGGTCAATGCAAGCATCCAGGAACCAGGAAGGGTTCAAATTGGATCCCCATGATATCCAAGTAGATCACAGGCCCTGAGTGAGAAAAAGCTGGACTCAGGACTTGGAGTGGGGTGAGAGTGTTGATAGGAGGAGAGGGAGACAGATGGTATCCACAGGCATGGAGAGTGAGTTCCTTGGACCCTAAGAGGGTTAAAAGACAAAAAACCACCCCTAGTCTAGGACTTCCGGAAAGCCTCTAAAACTGAGAATAAATTCTAGTGGGCTTTTATTTGTTTGTTGGGATACACTTAGCAGTGACTCAGGAGTCACTCTTAGAGGGCTCAGGGCACCATCTGGGCTGCCAGAGATTGAACTCAGGTCAGTCTCATGCAAGGCAAAGCAACTTTCCCTCTTGCTGTGGCTCCAGTTCCAGATATTGGTGGTTTTACATCATTCAGCTTGGGGTCATTTTAAAAATATCAGCATATAGGGTCTAATATAAAAATCAAGTCTTAGGGCCAGAGACGTGGCGCAAGTTTTAAGGGTCTGCCTTGCCCGCGCTAGCCTAGGATGGACCGCGGTTTGATCCCCCTGAGTCCCATATGGCCCCCCAAGGTACGAGTGATTTCTGAGTGCATAGCCAGGAGTAACCCCTGAGTGTCACTGGGTATGGCCCAAAAACCAAAAAAAAAAAAAAATCAAGTCTTTTTTAAAAAAATAATTTGAGCTCAAGTTGCCATGAGACTCAATGAGTAGATGAATAAGAGGCTCATTTGAAGGCTAGGGTGTCAAATGAGAATGTGTACATTAATATATTTAAGGCTCTACCTGAAGAGGAAAACCCTCTCCTTTAGAAGTTGCTCTTCTTTGGGAAGACATGGACAGATAATTTCCTGGAAAAAACATAGGGACAGTCAGAGGAGCAAAAAGTGTTCATTGTCACTTATTATCAGGGAAATGCAAATCAAATCGAAATGAGATACCATCTCACACCAGTGAGAAGGGCTGAAAGGCTGGGAGCAACTAGTGTTGGCAGGGATATTGTGGAGAAGAGGCCTCATTCATCCCACTGTTGGTGGGAGTGTTGCTTGACTCAGCCTCTAGGAAAACCAGAATGAAGAAGCCTCAGAAAGGAAGAATACAGCTTCCTTATGACCCAGTGATCCCACTTGTCATATGCTTCAGTATAATAACATTAGCTTGAAAAGATGTTTGCACGTTTATGTTTTTTGCTGTACAGTTAGAACATTAGCCAGGATATGAGAACAACCCACTTGTCCAAGGACAAATGAATGGATACTAAAGTTGTGGCGACTAGACACAACAGAAGCCGTAAGAAAGATGATGAAATTCTGCCGTTGCTTGCAACCTGGATGGAACTGGAGGGTATCGCATTCCACAGAGTCAGGGAGAAGGACAAATATCAGATGATCTCACTCATCTTGGGGGATAGACAGAAACAAAGCATAACAGATCCTTGGCCTTGGATTGCAAAGTTGATTACAGGTTGGGTGCAGAGGGCAGAATGAAGACCACACTGCGGATGAGATAGGGATCACCTGGAAGGTTGGAGCACTTTGACAGAGGTAGGTCTAGTAGCTTTGTACACCAATGCCATACACTTTAAAACTACTGTAGCCCTGGTACCCAAATAATGAGAAAAACTAGAAACTTTGTCTCTTGAGAAGATAGTCTCCTCCTGAAGAGAATATCTGAAGTCTGAAGAAAATCTGAAGAGAAGAGCTAGTCCTCTTCAGACTTTGGTCCCCTTGCCAACTCTTCAGTGGCTCTAGTAGGCATTTCCTGGCCGTATTTTACATTGTTTCTCTTTTGTAGTCTTGGAATCCTCAAGGCCTACATCAGGTTGTGATTATGGATTTGTTCTTTTGTGTGTGGGGTGGGGGTGGAGAAGGGACACATGTAGTAACTCTCAGAGGCAGCGTGGTGCTGGGTTGGAATCCAGGACCTCATAGGTTAGAAGCAAGTACTCTGGTCCTCAAATGCCATGACCAGCCCTATAATTTATTCTCAGGACTTTGGAATCAGTGAATGACTAAGAAAGTATTCTTTAGCTTTCTACAGGAGAGCTGCCTGGACTGTGTTGAGTTGTTGAGTAAACTGCTGATTGTTTTGCGCCACATTCAATAAAGTTTAGGGGGTCATTCCTGGCTCTGCACCCAGAAATAACTCCTAGCAGGGCTTGAGTTACCATTTGAGATGCTGGGGATTGAGCCCAGGTTGGCTGCTTGCGAGACAATTGCTTTCCCTGCTGTACTGTTACTCTGGCCCATAAACTACTGATTTTTTAATTTTTAGGTTTTGGACAATACAGCAGAGGTGTGAGTGGCTGTTCTCACCTCAGTTCTTGTGAATTGCTCCAGGTAGTGCCTGAAAGACTATGTGGGATCAGGGGTCAAAACCTAGTACTCAACCCTTCCAGTGGTCTCTCCACTCTAAGGAAGTAATTTCTCCTTTCAGCTCTAATTGCCCTTTTTGGGGTGGGGTAGAATGGCACATCTGGCTGTGCTTAGGGGTTACTTCTGACTCTGCACTCAATAAATACTCCTGGTGGTGCTCAGGAGGACCATATGAGATGCAGGGATTGAATATGGGTTGGCCACTTGGTAGGCCCTACTTACTGTTTTTTCTTTCTGACTTGTCCAGCTCTAATTACTTAAGTTAGACTCTCAATATGGTTTAAAAAGGAACTTCCTAATATCAGGTACATAAAAAACAATTGTTGTCATTACCACTGTAGTTTAACCCAAACTTCTGTCCTTGATGTAAATTGATTTTCATCTTTCTTGTTTGTTTTATTGTGGGTTCTGGGCCACACTTGGTAATACTCTAGGTTGACTCCTTGCTCTGTGCTCAAGCCTTACTCCTGGCTTCATATTCAGAGAACAGTCCTGAAGGTTCTCAGGGGAACATATATGGTGCTGAAGAAACTGAGTGCAAGGCAAGCAACTGAAGCCTTGTTTTTATCTCTCCAGCCTTCTATATCTGCCTTTGACAACTTCTTCCTGAATTGACAAACTTATTCTCACACTCAACCCGAACTCTTATCATTAAGAAAAACTTCTATTCAAATTAGGGATGCTTCATTTATTGATAGTTTAGAAAATTCCAGGAAAGTGGCTACAGGAAAACATAGAATCCAGTCATTCTGCTGTCAACTTTCTATGAAGGAAGGCAAGTTTTAGACTTTTCACTCTTAGAAATAGTATTGCTACCTATTGCAGGAAAGTAACTAAACACTGTTGAAAGACAACAAACCAGTTTGGTTTAATAATATCTGAGGGGGGATTTTTTTGGAGGGGGGGGACAAAGGCTGCAAAGAAGAAATCAGCCAGGAATTTCCTATAGGCATATTGCTTGAAATTTATAAAGCAACTTTGTATTACTTTTGTGATCAGGAAAGCAATAAAGAGAATTCATTTCCTTGAGGGTAAAAGTGTCGGGAAGGAATGAGTCCTTTTAGAAAACAATTTCTGGAGCCTTGTAGGATTCCAGGTGAGCTTCCGTTGCTAGGCAGTTGCTTAGGAACATCTAGTTTCTAATAGAAACCCACAGGGCAGTGATGGATGAGGGAAGGAGATGCTGTTCTTCCCAGGGGAGGAGACCCTTCTTTTCTTCTGATTGGACGTGATCCAGGCAAAGTTCATGGTTACTGTGACCCAGAGACAATATCTAACGTGTCTTGTGGGGAGACAGTGGCAGGTGTTTGAACTCATGGAAGCAGGGAGCGCTCCATGCTCAGCAAGGAAGCAGTGATGGCCCAGAGCTGGGTCAATGTAGGTGCTCAGAGATGATCACCACCAAAACAGAAAACCAGGGCCAAATAATAGCACTGTGGGGAGGGCATTTGCCTTTCATGCAGATGTCCTGGGTTTGATCTCCAGCAACCCAAATGGTCCCCGAGCCTGCCAGGAGTGATTCCTGAACACAGAGCCAGGAGTGAGCCCTAAGCACAAAGCCAAGAGCAAGCCCAGAGTCAGGAATGAACTCTGAGCACTGCTGGCTAGTCTTTGATGGGATTTGCAAAAGTCCAGTGTCTGTGACTGTCCTTAGCTTGACTTGAAAGTCCTCCTGTCATGTCCCCAATCCTGACTCAAGTTTGCCCTCATGATGGTGGTGGAAATGGGGATGCAGTATTTTCATGAAATCATGTGCTAGCTAAGTGGGGGTGAGGTGCAAAACAATTGGTTGAGGGCTGGAAGCAGGAGAGAGATGGAGCTGAAAACAATTTGCGCCAGAGCAGGCTGCTAGATGCAATGGCCATAAGGACATTTGGTGGAGATGAAGATTTTTAAAATATTTTATTTTATTGAAACCCTTGTGGGAGATGAGGATTTTGTGAAGGATGAAAACCCAGAGCATCCATAGAGCTGGGCATTGCAAATGGGCTTTTATGTATCCATTGCCCCCCGTGGTTTTTTTTCTCCTGTGATTTTCTTAAAATTTCAAATGCAAGTTCTGTGTCTGTGCTGGGTAGATTAGTTGGAGCAGAGGCAGCTGATTGAGAATTTGTGACTTTGGCTGCAACTGAAATGACTGTGCCTGGCAGCAGGGTTGGGTCTGACATCTAGGAGAGCTGCTGTACTGGAACGGGGAGGTCAGGAAGAGCTCAATGCAGGGTCCAAAGGACCAAATGCCAAGCTGAAAACTGCCGAGTCCTGGCTGTGGAATCTTGGAGCAGGACGATGGCAAGAGACCCTCACACACACATGGGCTGCCATCCTGCATTATTCTTGGCATAAGGATATTGGGGGTCCTTGATGCCTGGCATAGCTTCAAGAGAACAGGCAGTGGTCAGGCTGCTGTAGGAGGCTCTCTCCTGGACAGGATCTCTGGATATCTTCTGTTTGTTTGCTTTTATCTGACCATCAAGGCATTCACCTCACATTCATTCTAGCCCCAATGTGTGACAGACCCCACCATGGTCCCACTTCCCTCCTAGTCCTCCCTCTTCTCCACTCCTTGCTCTGTTACTTTGGTTTTGTGGTTCAACACAAAGGACCCTTTAGTGATGGTTCATTCTCAGGCCTGAGAATGACTCTGCCTCGTGTCTGAATGAGACAGCCTATGCTGTGATATTCCCTCTGATGGATTTTGTGTCCCCTGACCCCTGACCTTCACCACCTTGTGGAAAAGGCAATTGGCTGGGGCTAGAGTGATAGCATAGTGGGGAAGGCACTTGCCTTAAACATAGCTGAGCTGGGTTAGATCCCTAGTACCCCATATGAATCCCCACCCCAGCCTGTCAGGAGTGATTCAGAGCCAGAAGTAAACCCTGATCATCACCTGATATGATCCCCAAACCCAAAAATAAAAAATAAAGAAAAAGACAGGCTGGCATCTTTCTCACTGCTGCCAAACTACTGGCATAGACTTGGAAGTGTGGAACCCACCTGAATGGCTTTAGACCTAGCATAGATGAAGCCACTATTGGCCTGTAACCTTCTCCCAGCTGCTAGAAGGCAGAGGGCTGATCCAGTTGTCCTGCCAATGGATGTTCAGTTCCCTAAAACCCAGGAGGTCAGGATTCACATTTTCCTTTCTCCTGGAGTTGGGGAGCTACATTTTACAGAATCCTGCTGGCTATAAGCAGAGACCTGCTGTCTTGCTCCAAGAGCTTGGGAGCAGAGAAACCTCCCATCTCATGGAGCTGGTGGGCAGAGCTAAGGGACATTTGAGGACAGCAGAGATTAAAATCTTTGCAGAGACAAAAATCCGGAGGAAGTTTACACATGCCCTTCCTAACCCCAAGAAAATCAGGCTGACCAGATGAGAAAAGACACTCTAATTTGTGGATCTGCCAGCTTTTCAGGACACACACTGGGGAAACCCCCCCCCCCCCCTTTCCCAATGGATTTCCATGTCAGAATCCTGGGCCAGCCTCATCCTCACAGAATTTCATTTATTTACAGAAAACAAGCATATGGCTTGCTGGGTTGACTATACGTTATATGTCTCTACATTTCTATTTTTGTGTCTACACTGTAAACCCAAGATTACTAGAGGCGAAGTAGGCAAAAGCAATCACACTGTTTGGAAAAGATTTCTATCTAGGGCACATTCTTAGCTACTGGATGTGTGGTCCTGGGAGGAGAGGAGGTCTCACAGGTCAGAGCTGCTCCTTTTGGGGGTACAGGCAGCGGTCCTGAGCAACAAAGCTGTTAGCCAGGATGAGGATCAGCACCTCATCACTGTGTGTGAGGATCAGGCTGTACCATGTATGCCCACAATGAGTCCTATCATCCAAAAACAGTTTCCGGTCCTGCAGCAGGGAGTAGGTCAATCATTTCCGGGTCATTTCAAGGCCCTTCCCCCCACCCCACCCAGACAAGCACAGAATATGGCAAAGAAAGGGGATGGGGTGGGGCTCTGGATTTGTATCAGACAGGAAAGCCTCGATGAGGAGGTGGGAGCCAGAGTTCCAGGGGATTTCTCAGGCCCAGCCTTGGGGCACAGGATGCCCTCTGTGTGAGCGGACCAGCTGTCAGGGGTTGTGAGGGTACCTACCACTTGCTTATGCTCTCTTCCCAGGGACAGGGAGAGTTAGAAACTTGGCAATGCCAAGTCAGAATTGGGCTGGGTGGGGCGTCCATTAACATCTTCCACCAAAACTAGGGGTTGTGGGGCCATTTAAAAAAATTTTTTTTAATTTATTTAAGCACCATGATTACATACATGATTGTAGTAGGGTTTCAGTTATAAAAAGAACACCCTCCTTCACCATGTGGGGCTACTTCTAAGGACAGCTGTGGGACTCTAGGTCTATCGACTTAGCACAGGGCCCATATCCCTGGAGGAAACAGGAGTTTGGAATTCACAAACTCTGTCTAAGGTCACTTGGGTGGGGTGAGGAATGAGGCCAGACCCCAAAGTTTGCAAAGTCAGAACAGGCCACAAACAAAACTGGGTCCCTTTTCTGAAGATTAATGGGGAGAAAGAATTGCCTTTATAAACACCCCTTTTTAACATTTTGATATCTCATGAATAAAGGCTAGGAATACATGTATTGTGTAAATCATCATGTGCTCCATGCATTCATAAGCATTATAATCCACACTAGCTTCATAGACAGGACTTTGACTGCTCACTGTGCATTTAGCGGCTGCAATGTTGATATCAGATTTTCTCCTAATGGAATCTTAGGGGAGCCCAGATGGTCTCTCTCTATCCCTTCTGCAAACACAAGCATGCCTCCATATGTATACCTCATATTGAAATATATTCATGCAGAAATCATATATTTATATGTAATATGCTGTATCTGTTTCATTACAACCAGTATGTCTTCTTGGGTTTATCTTCCCTATCAGAACCTAAGCCTCTTCAAAAGAGGTGTTTTCTTTCTTTCCTTTTTCTCTTTTTGGTTTTTGGGCCACATCTGGCAGTGCTCAGGGGTTACTCGTGGCTCCGTGCTCAGAAATTGCTCCTGGCAGACTCAGGGGAACATATGGGATGCCGGAGATTGAACCTGGGTCAGTGCCAGGTTGGCTGCATGCAAGGCAAATGCCCTACTGTTGTGCTATCACTCCAGCCCCAAAAGTTTCTTTTTCTTTCTTTCCTGCTTTCTTTCCTTCTTTCTTTCTTTCTTTCTTTCTTTCTTTCTTTCTTTCTTTCTTTCTTTCTTTCTTTCTTTCATTCTTTCTTTCTTTCTTTCTTTCTTTCTTTCTTTCTTTCTTTCTTTCTTTCTTTCTTTCTTTCTTTCTTTCTTTCTTTCTTTCTTTCTTTCTTCCTTCCTTCCTTCCTTCCTTCCTTCCTTCCTTCCTTCCTTCCTTCCTTCCTTCTTTCTTTCTTTCTTTCTTTCTTTCTTTCTTTCTTTCTTTCTTTCTTTCTTTCTTTCTTTCTTTCTTTCTTTCTTTCTTTCTTTCTTTCTTTCTCTTTCTTTCGTTCTTTCTTTCTTTCTTTCTTTCTTTCTTTCTTTCTTTCTTTCTTTCTTTCTTTCTTTCTTTCTTTCTTTCTTTCTTTCTTTCTTTCTTTCTTCCTTCCCTTCCTTCCTTCCTTCCTTCCTTCCTTCCTTCCTTCCTTCCTTCCTTCCTTCCTTCCTTCCTTCCTTCCTTCCTTCCATCCTCCTCTTCCTCCTCCTCCTTCCTTCCTTCTTCCTTCCTTCCTTCCTTCCTTCCTTCCTTCCTTCCTTCCTTCCTTCCTTCCTTCCTTCTTTCTTTCTTTCTTTCTTTCTTTCTTTCTTTCTTTCTTTCTTTCTTTCTTTCTGCTTTCTTTCTTTTTGCTTTCTTTCTTTCTCTTTCTTTCTTCCTTCCTTTCTTGCTTTCTTCCTTTTCCTTCTTTCCTTCCTTCCTTCCTTCCTTCCTTCCTTCCTTCCTTCCTTCCTTCCTTCCTTCCTTCCTTCCTTCCTTCCTTCCTTCCTTCCTTCCTTCCTTCCTTCCTTCCTTTATCTTTTTATTCCTTTCTTTTTGGGGGGCCACAACTGGCAATGCTCAGGGGCTACTCCTGGCTCTGAGCTTAGAAATCACTTCTGGCAGACTCAGGGACCATATGGTATGCTAGGAATCACACCTGGGTTGACTTTGTGCGAGGCAAGAAGTGCTTGAGTTTCTTCATGCTTCAACAGGCAGGAACATGAATCAAACCTCTATTCACCCTGGAATGAATGATGCAGCCAATGTGACACCCCATCTCAGGTGTTGACCAGTCACCAGCATGGACTCTGTATTTTTGCAGAAATTCCCATGCTCATCAGTGGTATCAGCCTTCTCGGCCTCCTCTCCACTGTGTGCTTACCTCACTTTCCAAAGGGCTTGGGCCTGGGATTGTCATTCCCAGTGACAGCTGGAGAGCACATTTAGAAATGGTTTCTGAGAATCCATAAAAGGATTTCTGTGGGTATTAGGACCGCCACATGCATGCCAGCCTCCACAGCTGGTTCCTTTCTGAGCTGACAAGACGAGTGGCTCGCATAGGGCTCCAGAAGGTGAGGGGGGGATTCAGAGCATAAATAGACCTGGAGACAAGTCTATGAGGGGGCAACACTAGATGTGGAAGTAATGCAAGGCCCAGGAGATATTCTAAATGAGGTGATGGAGCACTTGGGTCTGAGTGTGAGAATAGGAAAAATGTGGGTCTGGGTGTGGGTCTGAGTTAGGGGGGCTCAGCTTGTTGATTTCAGAGTAAGGATCCCAGATGTGTGGCCTGTAATGAGAGGACCTGGCTCTCCTTTTGTGCTCTCACAGGACACTTCCTGCCTATAAGTGTCTTTGTCTCTTTTTTGGGGTGAGGGTTGAGCTACATCCAGTGATGCTCAGGGGTTACTCCTGGCTCTGCACTCAGAAATTGCTCCTGGCTCAGGGGACCATATGGGACACTGAAGGATCGAGCTGCAGTCTACCCTAGATCAGCTGTGTGCAAGGCAAACGCTCTACTGCTGTGCCACCACTCTGACCCCTGTCTTTGTCTTTTTTATATGTCTACATATAAATTCTTTGGTTTCATCCACCTTGGTTCTTCTGCTCTTCTGTCTCATTAGCTGACTGTAGAGGAAGATGCTGAGGGTTCATAGAAGGGGACTTTGTTTTATTCTAGGTCAGGGATCATACAGCAGAGCTTTCCAGAAGCCTCTGCCTACACAAATAGGGCCAAAATCTTCTGGCTGAGTCTAAGGCTGCTAGAGCAATGCAGGGGTCACTGCCATCACATCATCACATTTGTCTTTGTCCTCTCTGCTCTGTGATCACTTTTGGTGACCATTTTTAGCACGTACATTGTTTTCATGGTTTGTCATCCCCAAAGAGAAGGGAACCCCCCCCCCCACACACACATGGTGGGTCCATTCTAAGGTGGAATCTGTGGTATATCAGAGGTGAGATCTGCCAGTTTCACTGTCTTTGCTCCCTGGATCTCACTTTTTATAAAATCAGAGTGCTCCTCTCCCATTCTTTATGTATCAGTCCAGGTTTTCTAGAGAATCAGAGCCCATCCACCTAATCTCTATCTATCTATCTATCTATCTATCTATCTATCTATCTATCTATCTATCTATCTATCTATCTATCTATCATCTACCTACCTACCTATCTATCCATCCATCTATCCATCTATCTATCTATCTATCTATCTATCTACCTATCTATCATCTACCTATCTATCATCTACCTATCTATCTACCTACCTACCTATCTACCTATCTATCTATCTATCTATCTATCTATCTATCTATCTATCTATCTATCTATCTATCTATCTATCTATCTCTATCCCTCTATCATCCATCCATCCATCCACCCACCACCCTATCTCTCTTTATTTCTTTATATATCTCTATTTATCTATTTCTTTATCTATCTCTCTTTATTTTTATCTATTTCTTTATTTGTCTATCTTTTTCTATCTTGTCTGTCTATCTATTCTGTCACCTAGAGCAACCTGTTTAACAAGGGCCCATATGGCCTCGTAGGGGGTTTCCAGGATATTTCAAGGAAGATACAGATGAAAATCGCATAAATAGGGGACTATGGAAGGATGGAGGACCACAGAAAGCAAGTGTAATTGGAAGGGGGCAGGGTGAGAAGTTTGACAGGTTAAGAAGCAGTGCTCAAGAGAAATTGGCAATAAGAAATTGTCTTACCTGGTAAGTCCTGAGATCTACAGTCTGTAGCTGAGGTCCAAGAGAGACAGTGTGCAAGTACTTAAGTTTTTCTCAGAAGGCTAAGTCAGGAGGGGGGGGGAATGGTACAGCTCTAGTCTAAAAATCTGCCAATGTATGGCCCTGAGATTCAGGTCCTTGCACTTCAAGGGCAGATGAAACAAATGTCCCAACTTAAAGGCAGGTCAGGGAGGTGGACTATTTATGATAGGGAAGAGTCAGCTTTTCTGCCCCACTCAGACAGTCATCCACATTGGATAGGTCATCCCCAGTAATAGGGTCCATCTACATTGGATGAATCATCTCCACTAGAGAGAGTCCTCCATTGGATGAGTCATCCCCGCTTCTCTATTGGACAGGTCCATTCATATTGGGAAGACAGTGACTTCACCCAGTGACTGATCCACATGTTGGTTTACTCCAGAAATACACTCAGGACACTCTCAGAACATGTAACCAAATATCTGGCACTTGTGACCCAGGGCACCTAAAACTTGTTAATGTGATGACATTGACTAAGGAAGTCTATAGTGCTATTGTGAGTAGAATGCTTACCTTTGTTCTAGCAAGTCATGGTGACTGTTACACAAAAGGCAAAGACTGAAGTATTAAACTTTTTCTCTGGTTCTAAGATGACTCAGGACAAGTTTCTAGCATAGATGAATTGTAGGAAAAGATTACATTCCAGAGTATTCTCTCCTGTGTTTATCATTCAAGATCTTATTTGGAAGTGAAAGATGAGAGTGGACTAGAAGTGCCACTGAAAGTTCCACATTTGTAATGTGGAGAACAGGACCCATAGAGAAGTATGCACCAAATGTTTAGGGAAATAAATATTCTAGGAAATGATATAGATATCAGCCAAATAACCTGCAATCAGATGATGAGCACCCATCCAACAACCAGTTGCTATCTACCATTCACCACCTACACAACCACCACTCACCAATCAACCATTGACCCACCAACTAACCACCAACCTCCAGCCAATCACTCTTTAACCAAACACTAACCAGCCAACCAACCACTACTCACCATCCACAAACCAACCTACTAGCCACATACCACTGACCATGCACTTACAAGCTAACCAATTGCCAACTACCAATAACTAGCCAACCACCAATCAATCCCCAACCAGATCTGGGAAGCATTTTCATAGTCACATTTGATTTTCCCATTTTGAAAGATTGAAACTCACTTTTGCATCACAAAGCAAACACATGCCACCTCTCATGAACTCAGAGAAGAAATCTGGATTCAAAGAGTCACAGCGGCTTGGCTACCAAGATTTTCTTCTAAAAGATGTTGGTAGTGGAGAACTCGAAAAAGAAGCAACTTGGGCCTTGTTACTGACTGTTACTGAACCACTGTATGGGATAGGAACTTGTTTTTTTCTGTTAGACAAGAGAGTCCCAATTTAGCTGTCTGATAGTCCTCTCTTTAGTAAAATATTGCTCAATGTTCTTTTGGAAATATACTTTCTTTAAACCAAGGGAAAAAAACCTCCCCCTAATTGCATGAAATCTCTATCTCCTCTTCTGGAGCCTTTTAGCATCCACTGGGAGTGGTTATTACTCACTTTGGAAATACTAGTCTTGATTCAAACACAGTGAAAAATGCTTGGATGGGGGGCCATGGTATGTGACTAGGGTGCCAACTAGTAGAATAGGGGATCATAGAAAAGAAGCAAGGTTGAAAGGGGCATGCTGGGAGAAGGGTTTAGAAACAGTTCTCAAGAGAGATGGGAGATAAAAAATTGACTCTCTGGTAAGTCTTGAGATTTGTAAGAGAGCAAATGTACATTTTGTGCTCCAGCTTCAAATTGTTGTCAAGAGACTGATTGAAATAACTACACTAACAACTAACATAACAATGTGAATGAATGAAGGAAGTAGAAAGCCTGTCTCAAATACAGGCAGGGAGGGGGTAAGGAGGTGGGAGATTTGGGGCACTGGTGATGAGAAGTTGTACTGGTGAAGATGGGTGTTCTTTATATGACTGAAACCCAACTACAATCATGTTTGTAGTAAAAATGTTTAAATAAAGATATAAAAAATAAAAATAATAAAAAAGAGACTGATTACCCCCCCATGTTGTCTGGTTGATCATGGATGATCCTCTATGGGTGGTAAAATAATATTGTAAAAATTCTTATATATAGGATATATTTATTATGGATATTCTATAATATTTATTATAGAATTCATGCCTATTTGGAGGATAAAAGATGTCAAATGCAGAGATTAACTTTTGTTCCCTCCATACTTAATAACTTTTACTATGTTGGCAACTTTCCTCCAGTTACTAATTAAAGAAAAGAGAATACAGCAAGATAGCCAATTCCCAGGTTACTCTGCTCACAACCACATCCACACCACTTCCTTCTCATCTTCCCTAACACCCAAATTTTCATGATTTTGACCTTCCTAGGTTTCATTTAAAATTAAATTTTAAAGATGCACACATATCTAAATATTTCAAGCATTGCTTTTGTGGGGCTTTTTGGGAGATGAAGTGGGGTTACAGACAGCAGTGCTCAGGGATCTCTCCTGGTGATACTTAGGGGATCATATGTGGTTCCATGGAGCAAATTAGAATGGCAGGGTGCAAGACCCTTTTTAACCCTTTTGCTATCTTCTTTGCCCCTGCATTCATATTGTTAAAACCTTCCCCACAGGATCAGAGAGAGCCTATGGCTGGAACCCTGACATTTTGTTTGTTTTTGTTTTGGTCCACACTTGATGATGCACAAGGCTTAATCTTGGCTCTGCACTTAGGAATTCTCCTGGAAGTGCTCAGGGGACCATGTGAGAAGCTGGGGATTGAACCCAGATTCGTCAGATTAAGGAAATATGCCCTCCCCACTGTACTATTGCTCTGGCTCCTGGAATTCTGGCTTTGATCCTCAGCACCACCTGGTTTCCATAGCACTGGTAGGAGTGACTTCTTGCACCAAACAAATGAGCTTCTGTATTTTCCCTCTCTGTCAAGTATCAAGCCAAGCCTCCTGTCTGTGCAGTGTATGGCTCAATACTCTGTGATGAAGGAGTGATAAAAACACTCCTATTGCTGTTATCCGTCTCAGGGGCAATCACATCTGTCACGCACAGCTTGGCCTTGTTTTTATATGGCTCAGTATTCCTTGCCCAGGAGTAACAATGCCCACTGCTATCAAGTAAGAGGTTTTTTTTGAAAAAGAGTTGAGTGGTTTAGACATTTTCAGAGAGTGTTTTAGTAGACACTAATGGATAGCTTCCATTAAAAATATTAAAACTGCAGTCTTGAATAAAGAAAAAAAGCTAATTCATGTCCCTTTCCCTGTAGCTAGGGTTGTGATGACTTGCCCTTAAAGCAGCACTTGTCTGAGGGAATGTGTCACATCCTCAACACGGGCATCTTTGGAAACAGGGTGTGGCTGTTGCACCCCCGCGCATCATGCCTCAGTTGTGCCCAGCACATAAATGTCACCTGAAAAGTATTGAAACATTCAAGGAAAAGCTTGAGGCCTGCATGACTCAGCTCATTTTTTTCCTTCCCTCTTTTTTTTTTGGGGGGGGGGGCACAATGGTGCTCAGGGGTTACTCCTGGCCCAATACTCAGAAATCGCTCCTGGCTTGGGGGACCATATGGAATGCTGGGTATTGAGCCCGCGTCCATCCTGGGTCAGAAGCATTCAAGGCAAATGCCCTACCACTGTGCTACCACTCTGGCCCTAATTCTTCCCTCTTTTATTTAGAAAAATTCCAGGTCTATAGAAAAGTGAGAAGAATGTCATGTATTTATTTCTGGTCTTCAACGAGCCAATCCCACCAGTGATCACCATTTCTTCTCATTCCCATCTCTGGGAAATGACAAAAATGACTGTAGTTAATTGGCACAGAGACTTGGGGGAGGGACCAGGCTCATTGATCATAAACACTTGGGTTCAGGTCTCTGGAAAATAAGATATGACTGTCCATATGCTGCTGGGATCATTGGCAGGAACGTAGATATACCTTGCAGGCCACAAGCACAGTCACCTCATCAGCCTTCAGAAGCTCACTACTGTCTGTCTCCTCTCATTCAACTTTCAACCTCTTTCAACTCATGACATTACATTGATAACAGGGACCCACAGCCCTGGAGAGTACCATGTTTGGGGAGGTTGACACCAATGGGCCAGCTGTTCCAATCTGGCCAACACCCTAAGAGGGTCTGAGTGTGGGGTCTGGTCACTGCTCTTGGCCAGCACACTGGAAGCTTGGCTGCATTCCTTATGAGCTGAGATTCCAGGTGCTCCAAAAGCAATTGCAGGAGAAAGCAGCTCAGTTGTGGTGGTGTCAGATGACAGGATCAGTCCAGAGGCCTTGAGCTGAGGACTCTGGAGTCTGGCTGAGGAAAGCAAAGCTGAACGAGCATGCCCAGGAGAGGTTTTCTGTGGGTAAGGTTAGAACAAGGGCGAGTAATGTCATTGGGGAGAGAAGAAGGAGAGGAAGTGTTGGCGGAAACTGAACTCTTGGTTGGTTGTTTGTGAATCCAGAAATATCTCCCAAAATGAGAGATTAATTCCCATTCTTTTATCCCCCCCCCTTTTGGGGGAAACCTAAGTGATAATTCTCCACAGCAAATAATCCAAACAGATAGAAAGGTTGGCGGACAAAAGTTCGGCAATGAGAGTCTTTTAACAGTTCTGATGGCAGCTCTTCAAACAACCCCCGAGCCAGTCGTCAGCTCTGCCAACAAGCCCTTTATTTTCTACTTAATAGCCCCCACCTGGAAGATCCAGGTGGGACAACAGGCAAAGAACAATCTCACGGAAATACACTACAATTCCTCCTTTTTAGTAAGCAAACAATAATAATGTGCAATATAATAATAATAATAATAATAATGTAACAATATCTAATCCCCAAACCCATAGTTACAAAAGCAAAACTTTAATGAAATACAACATCTATTTTATAAGATTAAAAACTAAAGTATAAAAACATTAATTACAGTAATCAAAAATATATAGAATCAAATATGCTTCAAAGGATTCCAATCATAAAAAATACAAATACGAAAGCCAAAAATTTTTACCAAGTCCAAAATCACTCTAAAAAGATAGGGAGTATAGAACTCCCAAAAGTCCGACCAGAGGCATTTGGTGAATCAGGGAAGAAGAGTTGTAACTTGATACAGGATATAGCACTGGAACAGACAACGATGCATTTCTTCAGTCCGAGATCAGGAGGCTTGCAATTGTGGGCGCCATTTGTTGGTGGAAACAGTTTGAAGGTTTCAGGAGATGTGAAGCTGAGGGTTAGGACCCCAGCTCATGGAGGACAGGAGGTTACCACAGAGAGAGGTGTTGGAGAGGCAAAACACTGATTCAATAGCTCAGGGCAGAGAGGATCAGTTCAGGGAGCTGAAAGGTGGTGGGATAGGAATGATTACGATTGTAGCAGCCATCCTGGCATATGTGAAGTGAAGGAAACATGCAGAAAACCACAGCTGGTATGAGCTTCAGCATGAAATAGGAGGAAGGTAAATCCAGTAAGCCCTGCCGCTGTCTGTACCTAGGGAGGGTCCCATCCAGAGGAAGACTCAGTGACCAGATGTTGAAGGACATTGTGGAAGGACCCTCACAGGTGCCTGAATGCCAAACCAGTGTTGCCAAACTAGTGTCCACAGACTTGCCATGGGTGATCATGCCACTTCTGAGAGAAAAGGTGTCATACTAGCACATGCACATTCAGCCCTAACTTCTCTGTGTTAAACTCTTGCCAGTGAGCGATACTGCCAAGGCAGGCAGGACAGTGAGTGGGGACTAACTACCACTAAGTGAGACTGGCTTACCTGGGATTTCACTAGGGATGTGTAATTTGGGGAGTCCAGATTATAGTATGGGGGTTTTCAGGGAAGAAATAAGACAGTGGAAATCAGGTAGGGTTGGGAATTTGTCCACTCTGATGGAGAAACGCAAATGAGTTAAGCAGAGGCTAGTTCCTCATCCTAGTTGGAAGCAACAGGACACTGAATCATGGCTGGAGTTAGGGTACGCAGAATTGAGAGGCTCAGTTTGGTGGCACACCTGACAGTCATGCCTCATTGGCACTGACCCAACGGCACCTGGCCTGGTGAACTCCCAAACATTTCTTTTCTTTTTTATTGAAGTGCTGTTTTCTTCTTGCTGTTTTTGTTGTTGTTGTTTTGGGGCCACAACCAGAAGTGCCAGGAATCATTCTTGGCCGAATTGGAGGGGCTTTTCTGTGGTACTGAGGGTCAAATCAGGGTCAACTTAATGCTAGGTAAGTGCCTTCCTGACTGCCAGTCTCTTTTGGAAGTTACAATTCTAAGTACAACAATGACCACAAACAATCTGAAAATCACATTTACTTTTATTCATTATTTTCATCATGTATTTGGAGGAACAGAAGGTCCTATGGTGAGGGCTCCATAATTCTGTGTGATTATGCCATTGCTTGGAAGAACTTTCCATTAGGCTCTGGTTGACTCCTTAAGGGTTGACATTTCAGGAGAAAGTCTGGAACTCCAATGAGGTGAGAGATGGATTTCAGCTCAGTTTGATTTTTCTGCCAAGAAACAGCTGCTGTGGTGCCATCAGCTGGGGTCGAGGTGAGTCAAAGTGAGTTGAAGTCAGATTTAGACACCCTCCCTACAGAGGTAGGATTTTGAGGGTCCCCAGGTGCCCCCTTCAGTGTGATACTCTAGCAGAATCTCAGAGGAATCAAAACTTTGGACTCTGCTCGAGGTCAAGTTTGCCATCTTCCAATGGTGCCTTGCTCAGGTGGTCCTGAGCAAGTCCAAGTCCATTCCCTATGCCCACCCCCCTTTTGCTCCTCATGCTCCCAAGTACCAGGCTACCACATTCTCCTTCCTACAGGGCAAAGCTCATCTCCATGCACTTAAGTAAGGATTCTCTCCCACTAGATCCTAGGATCCACTGTTCCATCCTCACACCTCAGGAAATGTGCCACTCTGATCCCAGGCAGCACAATCAGGAGCTTTTTTTTTCATCTCTGGTTCTGGTCCAGCACTGCCAGGGGCTGGGACAGACTCAGGGATACTGGTGGGTGGCAGGAGCAGAAGTGGGATGTGGGTTGGAGTGATAGTACAGTGGAGACGTGCTTGCCTTGCATGTGATTGACCTGAGTTGTATCCCTATCACCCCATATGGTTTTCTGAGTGCTGCCAGCAAGAGTAATCTCTGAGGGAAATGCCAGGAGTAAGCTCAGAGCACCACTAGTTGTACCCTCCAAAAAAAGTGAGGTGTGAGGGGCCAGAGGGATAGCACAGTGGTAGGGTGTTTGCCTTGCTCATGGCTGATCCAGGATGGACCTGAGTTTGATCCTTGGTGTCCCATATGGTTCCCTGAGTCAGGAGCAATTTCTGAGTGCATAGCCAGGAGAAACCCCTGAATGTCACAGGGTGTGCCCCCCCCCAAAAAAAACCCAAACAACAACAAAAAGAAAAGTGGGGTATGATGGGACTTCTAAAAAAAAATGACCTAGAGACACTTGGACTTGGATCATGAAGACTTGGGGACTCATTGTCAGGTCTTTTTATGCAGTACTAGATTTTATTTTTCTCTTTTCTTTACAAATATGTATGCAGATAAGCCATTCCTTCTCTTCAACACTATTTATATAGATTTGAATTTTCTCTAGCAGTCATTCTGCAAGCACCTAGCCAGGATCTCACAGCGTGTTTTTGGAATTTCCCAAATAAACTTGGGATTTTGGCATTGAATTTGGAATTTTGGTGTTGTATCTGGAATTTTGGTACTGAATTCAAGATTTGGACCTTGTGTCTAGGATTTTGACATCACATTAGGGATTTTGCCATTGGATCCTGGATTTCAGAATTGGAACTGATTTGGGATTTTTTGGCTTTTGTTCATCCTAGCTAGTGCAATGGGTGAGGGCCTAGAGAGTGAAATCCCTACTCTCTCACTTCAGGACTTCCCATTCAGCATAAGTTTGATATTCATCCCCTTAAAGAAAAGGAAATACTTCCAGTGAGTTAGTACATGAACATGAAAAGTAATTCTGTTTCAGAGCTCTCAAAAAACAGAGTGTATTGAGTCATATCACAGTGGGTCAGAGAGTTGGTTTTGCACATGGCTGATCCAAGTTTGATCCCCATCACCCCAATGGGTACCCTGAACTCTGCCAGGAGTAATACAGAAGGCATGACGATTGGCCTCAGGGAATACTCATTAGATGATGGCAGGGGAGCTGGATGGACTCCAAAGGAGGCTCTGCTTGGACCAGCCTCAGTGGACTCCAGTAGACTTGGTCATGAGAGATCTTTAGAGACCTTGGGTAGGCTGGAGCTGGTTGAGCATGGGAGGTGTATGGAGGAGTGATGGGATGTGCTGCACACATGAGGGTAAATGAGCCTTGCCCCCCATGGCAGGAACTGGGGTGGAGGCGGACAAAATGGTGAAAGCCCATTTGCTGGCCTGATGGAGGGTCATCTCTGCCCAACTTTGCATGCTGTTCATTTGCTCTTACAACTTATTGGATACTCTCTGTGGTGCCAATGCGTGCCCTGTGGAAATGGACCAGACTGTTCCAGGGTACTTGTGTACAAGTCCACCTCTTTCCTGCCCATTATTAGGTCACTGTGCCCAAGTGA
The DNA here is from genome assembly GCF_024139225.1 of Suncus etruscus. Classification (NCBI taxonomy): domain Eukaryota; kingdom Metazoa; phylum Chordata; class Mammalia; order Eulipotyphla; family Soricidae; genus Suncus; species Suncus etruscus. The sequence goes on from NC_064852.1 coordinate 23,052,892, forward strand.
TTGCACCAGGGAGAGGTAATTGTAAGGGGTAACCTGCCAGCATGTGACAGTAGTGGGTATGAGGAATGGGTTTGGGGAACCACACCCACATGCTGAGGTCTAGCCCTGGATGGGTGGCCAAAAACTGGAAGAGGGGCAGAAAGGAAAGAGCTTCCACATTTTGGGTGCAGACCCTGAGCTCGGGGTACAGCATAGAACTAAAGAAGATGATAAGCAGCCCCTTCTGGAGTCCCAGTCTCCTCCACTGGTCCAGAGTTGGCTCCATTAATCCTATTTCAGTGACTCATACATCTACGATCCTGGTAATAAAGCCAAAACACAGGCTTGTTCATTGCTGAGACTTAACTGTAGTTCCAACCTTCACTGAACAAGCATTTGAATCAGATGGGTAATGACGTTCCCAGTCTCATTTCCTGCTACAGATCCTCTCTGTGACTCAGTTTTCTCCATCCACCCCCCTGATCACTCGTGTGGGCTCCAGCTGGCCCACTGGAAGCTGAGTGAGAAGTCTTTATAGCTTCCTGTCTAGGTTTTTCTGCGTCACCTCACCTGGAAGCTTGAAAGGTGACTTATCAGCTCCAGAAACACAAGTCAATTGGGTCTAAGAAGAAATAAAGAAGGTTCTGGAATGGCTTGGGGGTTATTACTGCTGACATTGCAAGCATGAAGCTGTGAGTCTGACCCCAGGTGACTCCAGAGACACCTACATGTGCCTCGCATATTCCCAAAGGCTGTTTTCTGGGACCCCCAGTCTTGGTGCAGGTCATGATCTCCAGCATTGGGTCAAATATCTGTGAGTCTGACTCAGTCTGTCTAAGCCACAGCAGAGGGTAGGAAAACTGAATAAGTAGAAACAAACAGGAACAGAGACAGCACTGAGGCACTTCTTAGGGTCTGGGACTCTGCAGGAATGTGGAGGCTCAGTGCTGAGGGAGGGGTCCTGACACTGTGATCACTGCTTCTGGATGGTTCTATGTGGTGAAGCAGTGATTTGTTGGGGTGCTAATGGGGTCTAAGAGCACTGCTATTCCTGCCCCAGGTACACAAGCTTGGAACAATAAGGAACATTCTGCAGAAGGGGAGAAGTAAACCACTTCCACGCGTGACAGGGCCCCAGGAATAGGGTACATTCCTGTACCTATATACATTCCAAGAATACCCTAAAGGCGATACATGGTTTCCAGAAAACCTGGGTGTAGGGCCAGAACAGAAGGAGCTGGATGGAGCAGGGCAGCTGGGGAGTGAGAAGGCCAGAGGGAAGAGGGTGCTTGGTAGAGGGTCCAAAAACCCTGGAAAGGAGAGGTGGAAAAGGCAGGGTGGCTCTGAGAGAGGCCTGGTGCAAGTTCCTCAGCATTAAGGGTGCAGGTCTTCCTTAGCCTTGGAAAAAAATGGAATTTAAAGGCAAGGCAGGAAGCTTCAGGGATGCGAGGTCCTGGTCCAGAGGTGCAGAGTTGGGCAGGGCCAAGCCAATTTGCTCAGGGGCACTTGGCTTGGAGACCAGAGGAGGGAGCACAGACTGGTGCACCTCAGGTGTGGGCATGTGAGTATAGAGAGTACTGTGCCATGTGTGTTTCTGTGAGTGTTAATGTGTGCATGTATGATGTAGAGTATATGCATGTTTTCATGGACATGTGTGAACGTGTGTGAGTGCATGTGAGCATGCATGCATGTCTGTGAGAGTATGTGTGCGTCTCTGTGAGTGCAATCATGTTAATATGCATGCGTGCACCCATATATACACATGTCTCTGTGTATGTGAGTATACGTGTGTGCGCATGCATGTCTCTATGAATGGATGTGCATGTCTTATAGGTGCCTGCATCTATGCACCTGTATTCATGTGAGTGTATGTAACTCCACCCTGGATTTAGGTGTACCTACCTGAGACCTTCCCATTCCGGGGAGTGGTCTTGAATGGTTATATAAGGCCTTTGACCCAGGAGATTAGGCCCTTTTGATCTTTTGGTCTTTGGCCAGCATGGAGGTCAAAGGGAAGATGGCTGAAAGGAGTTAAGATGCAGGGCTAGCTAAGAATGGCTGAATGCTTATAAGGTGGATAGGGCATGAATAAAGTGGATACTTCCTGATGCCTGGCTGTGAGCGAGTTTAATACCCGTCGCTTTCCTGGACCCCAGACCCGCCAGCTGGATGGGGGTTGTGGAGCCACGTGGCCTGGGGTGGCAGAGAAAAAAAATCCCTCCATCCATCCTTCACCATCCAGCACCATCATTAATTATTTAATGCTACATCTGGCGCTTGGTCTTTGACCAACATGGAGGTCAAAGGGAAGATGGCTGAAAGGAGTTAAGATACAGGGCTAGCTAAGAATCGCTGAATGCTTGAAAGGTTATGATATAGGCCACACATGTGGTGGACAGGGTATGAATAAAGCTGATACTTCCTGATGCCGGTCTCTGGATGAGTCTGATTCCGCCGTTCACCTAAACCTGGGACCCACCAGCTGAAGGGGGATTGCGGAGCCACGTGGCCTGGGATGGCAGAGAAAAATTCCTCCATCCATCCTTCACCATCCACCTCCATCCAGGTCCATCGTTAATTTATTTAATGCTATATTTGTAAGTGTGACTATGTCCACATGTTCATGAGTGTATGCATGTGTAAGAACGAGGGTCTCTGTGTCCATGTGTGGCTAGGACAATGCCTATGCACATTCATGTGAATGTATGCATATGTTCATGCATGTGAATGAGTTGAGTGTATGATGTGTGAGTGTAAGTGTACCTGATCACATGTGTCCGTGTGCGAATATGTGGGTCTGTGGGAGGACTCTATTACAAGGCTGTTGGCCCTAGGCAGGCACCCAGCTCCCCGTGGGCCTTGAGTTTCATCTCCGGGAAAGGGAATGAAGCTGTTTTGACATTTCAAAACTAATGTGTTTGTCGAAATTGATGGGAAGTTGTGAACTTTAATCTGCCCCTAAATTGCATTTGCTGATGCTGCTCAGAGTGTATTGATTGGATAATTTCTATTTCCAGAAAAGCAGTTCACCTTTGGACTACAGCCAAGTTAGGGGGGAACGGTTTTCAGGATGAAACTTGGAAAATGAGAAAAGCTGGAAGAGAGAGAGAGAGAGAGAGAGGGTTTGCAGGAGCAAGTCAGCTTAGCAACTGTAGCCCTGCTATTCTGGGCACTGTCTCCTCAGATGCTCCATACATACACAAATAAGCAAACACACACACACATACACACATACACACACACACACTCCACAGCTTCACGCAAAGCAAACTATGCAATTCGAAAACCACATCAGACTTTCCACACTACACATCTGCCACAACAGGATAACATACAGCACACCACACACCATGTCTTACTCTATAGCACACACAAATACACAGACATGAGTACCCATCTTATATATATACAACCTGAATATCATGTTACACACAACACAAGCATCTGTATCACACATGCAAAAATTTATCTCACATACAATACAAGCACCCGCTTCACAACAACTCAAGCACCCAGATCCCCCATACAATAGGCGCATCAATATCACTCACACATGATTATCCATCACCCACAAGAGCATCCATCTCTCTCACACACAAGTATCCATCTCAAATACATACAACACACACAGCAGAGCATCAATGCCGCACACCACATGACCATCCACCTCACACACAACATGAGTATCCATCTCTCTCACACACACAACCCCAAGCATCCATTTTCACACACACAAGCATCCATTTCACACACACAAAATAAATATTCATCTCACGCACAACACAAATTTCCAACTCACACATGTGAGAATCTATGCCACACACATTACACAGTTCTCAGGCACCACACAGACACTTGTGCTCTTGCCCTTAGGAATTGTACCTAGTGGAGAGCCTAAAACTTTCCTCCCTGAGAAAGATGTGGTGGGAGCCACTGAATCAGCTGTCATATGACCCTAGGTCACAATTGTCCTGATGACACACAGACTGGATGACACACTTGACAGGATAGAAGGACAGAATGATGAGGGCAAGGCTCTGGGGGACCATGAGCTCTTTTTCCTCAGCACTCTCTGTTACTGCTGTGAGCATAAAAGTGTGATTGTGTAAACATGTGTGAGAGTGTGGGTGTGGGATTGTAGGAATATGCACTGGGACATGCGACAGTCGGTGACACACACAGTCTCAGTGCACTGGGACACATGACTGTCAGTGATTTGGTCTCAGTTATGCAATTATTATATTATTATATATTAGATTATTAGATTATTATACTGTCAGGTATGCAATTGTCAGTTACATGCACAGTGTTGGGGTACTGTGACATGTACAGTCTTGCTGGGTAAGAAAACAACCCAAATGCACCTCCCAGAACTGAGCAGCATCCACTCATTCTCACTTCCATTCCTAAGTAGCCCTGGGCTTTGGAGTTCAGGCAAAGCTCCGAACCCCACCCCATCTCTTCTGGCTTGTCCTGGTACCCTGGTGGAAAGAGTGCCCACTGAGGGACTCATTTTTCTCCTGGCAGAAAGCAGAGGCCCAGCACCAAGGTGGACCAGAGAAGCATCTCTGGCCTTCTGACTGTCCCCACAGAGAGGACCCACATCAAGTGCTCTTGTGCGTGGGCATCCATTGGTCCATGGATGGTTCTCTGAAGCAGCCACTGCTGGACACTGAGGCTATTTCTCTCCTCTCACTGCTCTGGCTTTTCTTACTTATCAGGGACACTGAGTACAGTACTGGAACCTGGCTGAGCTCCTAGTAAGCCTTTCAGTGAGTTCTGGGATGTCTAGCCAGTGGTGGCGGGCTTCAGCCCTCATTGGTAATGCCTCCTGCTCACTTATAAGTCCAGGGTGGGGACCAGAGTTTATTGATGCCAGAGCATTCATCCTGAGTGAAGGTCTAAGATGGTTAGATGGGGGATGGGGGGCAGGGGGCTTATGAGAGATGGGGCCTAGGGCACCCATTAGGTGAGGCACATTCAAGGCTCAGAGCTGAAGCTCTGCTGCTTTTCCTTCCTCAGTAGCCTCACACTACCCCAGAGCAAATACACATGTTTCCAGACTCATGATGGCCAATTTCCAAGCAGGAAGTGAGAATTGGGTGCTGAGTCTCCTGTGAAAATAAGGGGCACAGTCTGAGAGAGGAGGTGGCTTGTCCAGGACAGCAGGTGGGATGATGGGGAACCTAGGTGAGAAGCAGCTTCACGGCTTCTGCTAATAGTCTCTGGCTGGCTGAGGGCCTGGAAGCTCTGATGCTTCATCGATTACTGTGGGACATCAGCCTGGTTCCCTGGAAGAAGGCAGACCATTTGCTTGGGTGAGTCCAACAAAGCCCACAGCCATGACTCCCTCTTACAGTTGCTGGCTTGGCATCATCATGTGGGTGTCACTAGGGTACATTTTACTTAACAAGCAGCCTCTGGGCATTGCTACTTGCTTGCAAATGGTTTCATGGCAGCAGCAGTTGGTAACTGTCTGCAGAACCATTTGATTTTATTATTTCACAGTGGAGCTGTGGATGGGGGCCCATAAGAGAGAGGGCATGCCTCTTGCAAGTAACTGATTCCAGTTCTATCTCAGCACTAATGGTCCCCCAAATACAGCCCTGGAGTATAACCCAGGGGATCTCCAGCACCACAGGATCTGAGCAGTATCTTCAGGTTAAGCATGGAACCTTTAACTCAACTGACTAAAAATTTCTGGGCAGATGGAAGGGGGCTCTGGGCTTCTTGAGCACTGCTTCTGAGCACCCCACAGTCACAGAGATAGAGAGAGAAAGGAAGAAAGAAAGAAGTAAGGAGGAAAGAAAGAAGGAAAGGAAGAGGATGAAGTGATGGCGCAGTGGTAGGGCATTTGCCTTGCATGCAGCTGACCCAGGACAGACACGGTTCAATCTCCCAGTGTCCCATATGGTTCCCCAATAGTTCCCAGGAGCGATTTCTGAGCGCAGAGCCAGGAGTAACCCTTGAACATCACTGGGTATGGCCCAAAAACCAAAAAAAAAAGAAAAGAAAGAAAGAAAGAAGAAAGAAATGAAAGAAAGAAAAGAAAGAGAAAGAGAAAGAAAGAAAAAAGAGAAAAAAGAAGAAAGAAAGAAAGAAAGAAAGAAAGAAAGAAAGAAAGAAAGAAAGAAAGAAAGAAAGAAGAAAGAAAGGAAGGAAGGAAGGAAGAAAAAGAAAGAAAGAAAGAAAGAAAGAAAGAAAGAAAGAAAGAAAGAAAGAAAGAAAGAAAGAAAGAACGAGAGAGAGAGAGAGAGAGAAAGAGAGAAAGAAAAGAAAGAAAGAAAGAAAAGAAGGAAGGAAGGAAGGAAGGAAGGAAGGAAGAAAGAAGAAAGAAAGAAAGAAAGAAAGAAAGAAAGGAAGAAAGAAAGAAAGAAAGAAAGAAAGAAAGAAGAAAGAAAGGAAGGAAGGAAGGAAGAAAGAAAAAGAAAGAAAAAGAAAGAAAGAAAGAAAGAAGAAAGAAGAAAGAGAAAGGAATGAAAAGAAAGGTCTATTGAATGACATCATGTGGGAGACACAAGAATGATCAGCTAAGGTCTGTTGCTAAGGTTTTTACATACAAAATCTTGATTCTTGTCAGTAACTCCATTTAAGTTCTGAAGTAGATGATTGCGTACTTTGCCTTTGTTGTGGTATGTGAGGGTAAAGGTCATATGGGGGACTTATGAGGGGCATTTGGGACATTGGGGGCTGCATGGGGCATAAAGTAGGAAATGAATAATGAAAGTGGAGCTGTGGTGTCTGGAGTCACTCCTAGGCTCTTGGAGGCACTTGAGAGAGTCATTCTGGCCTGCTGCAGCTGGCTGTGGCCAGCCCCTGGAGGCCCTTCTGGTGGTGGTGGCAGTGGCTCAGTGCTGCTCAAAACAACCTTTGGGTCTGTATCCCAAGTGTGAAAACTCAGCCATGCCATGGACTCTCAAGAGCTCCTCCAGACTCGGGCATGGACATCACACATGAGAGCAAGAGAAAATGTTATTTTAAAAAGTTGTTTTATTTGTTTTGTTTTGGGGCTACATATGGTGATACTCAGTGGTTATTCCTGGCTCTGCACGGAGGAATCACTCTGGGCAAAGCTTGGGAAACAGTACGGGATACTGAGATTAAACCTAAATCAACAGCAGCAGTGAGCATGTAAGTAAGTGCCCGCCCCACTGTACTATTGTTCTGGCCTGGAGAAAAAGAAAAAAGAAATGGAGCCAAGCTCTCCTTCATGCAAAGTCCTCTGGGAGCATGACACAGAGATGTGTGAAGACCGAGATCTGGCCAAAGGGAGTGCTTCCAACAGGGCAGGCCACACACATGTCTCTGAGCACATCAAGATGTCTGGGCGGGAGCCGGGCAGGGAGAGGTTTGGGGTGAAAAGAGCCAGAAGCATTTTAATACTAGTTACAGAGAATGGTCATCTGGATAGCGATTCAGAGCAGACCAGCCTTCGTATCCTCTGGCTTGGCATTGCTGAGTGCACTGTCTTCAGGAAGCTGAGGGATGGACTAGAAAAGGGGCAGAAAAGGGAGAAATAAAGAGACAAAGACAGAGATGAAGAAGGAGGAGGAAGAGAAGGAGGTAGATAAGGGAGAAGAGGAAGAAGAAGAAAAAGGAGAGGAGGAGAAGGAAGAGGAAGAGAAAGGGAAGAGGAAGCAGAGGAAGAGGAAGGGAGAAAGAGCAGTAGGGAGGGCAGGGTACAAAGGAAGAGCAAAAACAACTCTCCTAAAAAGAGATAAGGTGGGCCGGAGAGATAGCATAGTGGTAGGACGTTTGCCTTGCATGCAGCTGATCCAGGACAAATGGTTTGAAATCTGGCATCTCATATGGTCTCTCGAGCCTGCCAGGAGTTATTTCTGAGCACAGAGCCAGGAGTCACCCCTGAGCACAGCCGGTTGACCCAAAAACCAAAAGAGAGAGAGAGAGAGAGAGAGAGAGAGAGAGAGAGAGAGAGAGAGAGATAACGTGAAATAATTTGAGGAAATATATGATTAAGTTAAAAGAACAGGAAAAATCAAACAACAAAAGATAAACAACAAAGATAAATAATGAGCAAGGTGCTAGATTAAACCTTATAAATTCATATGCACTTCACTTTTATGTATGAACATCAGAACATAAAGATAGAGTAACATTTTTATCAAGTCCAGACAGAAACTCAGTAAAATGGACCTCATATTTAGCTACAAAGCAGGTGTCCATCAATAGTTAGGGATGAACATGCAAACTCCATCCTTAGCTCCAGAGAATATTTTTTGATCACTGTGAAATATAACTAGTTATTGACAATAAAAGATAAACATGTTGGGCTAGAGAGATAGCATGGAGATAAGGTGTTTGCCTTGCATGCAGAAGGACGGTGGTTCGAATCCTGGCATCCCATATGGTCCCCTGAGCCTGCCAGGAGCGATTTCTGAAATAGAGCCAGGAGTAACCCCTGAGCACTGCCGGGTGTGACCCAAAAACCAAAGCAAACAAACAAAAAAAGATAAACATGTTTCTAAATTTTCATCATTTATTCATAATTATATAATACATGTGGGCTCATTATCATGAATGTCTAAAAGTAAATGCATTTTAGGGGCTGTAGAGATAGTACAGCATATGGCCAATCCCTAGCACCCCATCTAGACTTTTGAACCCCACCAGAATTGATTCCTAAGTACAAAGGCAGGAACAGAGCTTGAACACAACTGGGTGTGAATCCCAATTTTTCTTAAAATGTGAATGTATTTTTAAATAAATAATAATGAAAAATATAACATTAAAAATAGTGGGAAATTGGGGACAGAGAGATAGTATAACAGGTAGGGTGTTTGCCTTGCATACAGCTGACCAAGGTTTGATCTCTTGCATCTTAAATGGTCTCCTGAGGACTGTTAGGAGTAAAACCTAATGCAGAGTCAGAAGCAACCTCTGAGCATCTCTGGTGTGACCCAATCTCTCCCCCACTGTCAATGGTGAGAGCTCATTTAAAAGGGACTTAGGGGACATTTATAGTTTAAAATACAAGGAACAAAGTTCAAAAATCAATTTTCTAAGTTTTCATCTCAATGAAATAACAAAGTAAAAACAACTCAAAGCTAAATAACATTAGTGGGAAAAAAAATAAGGGTAAAGATAGAAACTAGTGACCCAGAAGACACTTACACTGACTATAGAGCCAAGTAGTAGGTCTTTGGAGATTTTCCTAAATTGATGTACTCACAGAAATTTGGAACCACACAAGAGAGAGAATTCAGTAGCCAAGATTGGAAATGAGAGAGAAGAATCTTACTTCAGAGTCTAATTTTTAACAAGTAACAAGAAGATTACAAATTAATATCTACAAATATGAATAATAAATGGTATCGGGGACTACATCCAGCAGTGCTCAGGGCTTACTCCTGGCTCTGTGTTCGGGGATCATTCCTGGTAGTGCCTGGGGAACTAAGTGCAAGTCAAGCACTTTAGCCTCCACTGTAGCTCCCTATTCCTCACAAATGTTATTTTTTGAACTTAACTGATCATAAGTATAGGTTCTATTTTTTAAATCAATTAAAAACTTTGAGAGCATTGTAATCTACAATACTGTTCATGGTAGGGTTTCATGCATGCAATGTTCCAACCTCACACCCTCTACCATCCTCTTGCCATAATTGCAGCAGGATCTCCTCTGAACCCACAATCTTCCCTTCATGGTCAAGTCAGCTCAGTTCTCTAGAGCAGTTCTCAGCTTCAGCTGCCACTGACTTCATTTCCTTACTGGTTCTTTCCATCCACATATGCGAGAGAACATTCTGTACCTGACTCTCTCCTTCTGACTGACTTCACTCAGGCTATTGAGTTTGAGTTTTTATGAGAGACAAACATCATTTCCTCCCAGTCACTACACGTGATCATTAAGAATCACACAGTCCTGTGACTGACCCCATTTTGAATATCAGGTTCATTTGGTCTCTTCCAAGCAGCATGAAATAAGGCACAAACCAAGGAGCAAGCTCTGGTTTAATAAATTGGTAAGTCAGAGGTTTGATGCTCCCCCATCCTAAGACCCATCTTCTCTGCAGACTGAATTGTGCCTGGAACAAGTGTGCTCTGGTCCCCCCACTGTGCTTTGCTGGAGAATGATGGGTGGAGAGGAAATACAGGTTCACTGTTGGGTCAGCATCCCTGGAACAGTTTGCCCTCCCCTCTCTGTCCCCTCCCCCCAATACCTCAGCAGTTCCCCAGCTGTCTTCCCTAGGCTCATAGGCCCGAATTCTGAGTTCTGCTCCTCCCCAATTTTATTACACCTGGTGCTACAAGCAAAGCAACCGAAAAAGTCCAGCCTCTTTCTTGATTTCTGGGCACCTCCCTAATGACAGGCCCAAAGACAATCAAATGACAATGGCTGTTTTTCCTTGAAGGACCAAGATATTTTTTCCTCTTCCTTAGAGTCTGGGCCGAAGGAGGAATCCATGAAGCCAAGGTCAGCACATGCCCTGGCTTTTCCTTCCAGAATACTCTGTGGATGCTCTTTTGTCTCTTCACAAGTTTCTCTAGCCAGAGTTAGAATTGATTTTCTGACCGGCAGCCTGGCAACCATATGCTCTTCATCAATATTTGTGCAGTGTGCAAACCTTCCTCTAGCAAACGACTGATAAATTCTTGTGTCTTGGGTATAGAGAAGGTAAATGCCTCCTAAAGGAAGTTTTGCTGTTCTGGGTCTTCTACATCTAGAAGCCACTAACATCCTCTAGAATGGGAGAGGCAGGCCAGGTCAATGCTGAAGTTCTATTTCTTGCAAACTCACAATGATTGGTGCCTGGGGATGGTCCTAGACTCTGTGACAGATCCCACACCCCCCAGCACCTGATGCAATGCTTTGGATCAATTATATCAATGATCAGTAATGATTTAAGGTGAAATGGACATTATTGGGAGAAAATGCATTGTGTCTGGTACAGAAAAAAAATCTGATATAGAAAAAGCTCTAAAATGCTTCTGGGATGTGCTTCTATTTTGTGTTTTGCAGATGTCAAGTTTGACCCATCACTCACTGCCAGCAACATGGTCTTTTTACATATGAATTTCTCCCTTGTGTTGTTTTGCATCATCTTCCAAGGCTTGATCACCTTCAGGCATCTCTACTAACCTGTAGACCTTCTTCACATATATACATATATATCTATAATATTTGGTTCTTGAGTCATATGTGATGGTGCTCAGGGTTCCCTCCTGGTGGTGCTTAGGGACTATATGCAGTGCTGGGGATCAAAGAAGGGACCTTCATCTGAAAGAGAGAGAGAGAGAGAGAGAGAGAGAGAGAGAGAGAGAGAGAGAGAGAGAGAGAGAGAGAGAGGGGTGTTTGGGGACCACATGCAATGCTGGGGACCAAAGAAGGATCAGCCATGTACAAGACAATCTACACTAACTTTTTGCTATCTATCTGACCCCAACATCCATAATCATTTTATGCTTTAAATTTCTTATACCCCCTCATTTGTTAACACTGGCCTGAAGTGAGTCACACTCCTCTCTGTTTAAGAAGTGAACGGCTGGGTTTATGCTGCCTTTGCACTGTTGGGGCTCTACCCATTTGTGGAGCTCTTAAAGATTTAGAAACCCTCATCTTGGTTTTTACTCCATAGAGAGGACCAAGTGGTTTATGAGAGAAGTAAATAAGACTGCCTGGGAGGGCCTGGAGTGATAGCACAGCAGTAGGGCCTTTGCCTTACATGTGGCCAACACAGGACTGACCTAGGTTTGATCCCTGGCATTCCATATGGCCCCCCAAACCTGCCAGGAGCATCTTCTGAGTGCAGAGTCAAGAGTAACACCTGAGTGCCACCAAAAGACTGCTTGGGGGATTCCCTCATATTCTGGGGGCTCCCTTATATTCCTGGGCTGTGGTCTAAAGTCATTCATTTGGGGGATGATATTTTGGGCTATGTTCCTTTTGAATTCCCATCTTCAAGTTTTCTTGTTCAAAAACTCTTTATTCCTTCCTCCAGTGGGTCACCTTCCAAACCTTTGGCGTGGAATCTTCTTAATTCTGAATTTTTCAGATCTGGATAACAATGGTTTGGCTGGTTCTTTGTTTCTTGGAGAAAGAAGGCATCTTGCTTTTCAAGGTCTCAGAATTCTCATGGGAGCTGCCTATAGAGATCAGTGGCTGATGAAGCAGATGAGGGGATTTCTGGTGCCTATAGAAATGGTCTCTTAGCTGCATGCATGGTGCTGAACTGATGGTGACTCTGCCTACTGCATCCTCACTGAGCCTTCTGGGGCTCCTTTATATCTGGATTTGAGGAACTGTCCTAGGGTTATGTCTCAACCACCATTCGTTCAGCTTCAGGCTTTCTCTGGGACAGCACTCATTTGTCCTTTTTCAAGTCATATACTCTTGCCTTTGATGCTTGGGAATGGGGAACTGAGTTCTCTGTGTCCTGGTGGAGCCCTTTTCTATGTTAATATATTTTGGGTTTGGAGCCATGCCGGTGGATCTCAGCAGCTATTTGTGGCTCAGTGCTTTGGGCTTGTTCCTGGGGTGTTTAGGGGGTCTTGAATCTGGGGTGCCTGCACACAAAGTCTGAACTTCATCCTCCTGAGCTGTCTCTCCAGACCACCAGACACTTGGATTATATTCATGTCGAACTTTTGTATGTGTGAGTAATGCCAGAGATGCAAACTAGAACCAAGCCTCAGTGTTAGGCAGCCTGGTACATCTGCTGCATTGTTATTCTGGGATAGAATCTTCTTGCTTCTGTGTTTTGTTTTGTTTTCACTTGTTTTATTTTAGAGCGGCCCACACCTAGCTGTGCTCAAGGCTTACTCCTATGCTCAGAGATCACTCTTGGTGAGGCTCAGAGAATCATATTGGTGCTGGGGACTGACCCTACCAGCTGTTCTCTCTCTCCAATACCAAATTCTGTAATTTTTTTGGGGGGGGGCCCACACCCGGCGATGCTCAGGGGTTACTCCTGGCTGTCTGCTCAGAAATAGCTCCTGGCAGGCATGGGGGACCATATGGGACACTGGGATTTGAACCAACCACCTTTGGTCCTGGATCGGCTGCTTGCAAGGCAAACGCCGCTGTACTATCTCTCCGGGCAAATTCTGTAACTTTTTAAGTGTTGTTTTCCATTTTCCTTATGCTGACTGATCTCAGAGCTTTGTCTCTGGTAGAAGTGTTTACTTGTTTTTGTTTATTTTGGGAACCCTACCAAGCAATACTCAGGGGCTACTCTTGGCTCTGCACTCAGGAACAATTCCTGGAGGTATTTGGGGGACATATGGGGTGCCAGGGGTGAAACCCAAGTCAATTTCATGTCATCCATGTACTATCCATGTACTATCATTCCAGCCCTCTGGTGAAAATTTTACTGTAAAGACATTCCATGATGTTGAGAGAAGATCTTAGTTCTGAGCCTGTGTGAACAGAGAATTTTAACCTTGATTTTTTTTTCTTAGTCCTGAACCCTATTAAGAGTTGTTACCTGCACTCTGGGTATTTCCACCCTGCCCCCAGCCTTGATGGGGTTCCATAAGAGGAGGAACCAACACATCCCTGTTGCTCCCTCCCTCCCTCTGAGCCTACAACCTAAAAGTCTGCCATAATCTCCCCTGCAGCCCTCATCCCATCTTGCCAGCATCACTGGAGGTCTGTGAGGCCTCAAAGGTGCACACACTTCTCTGTGCTCTCTTGAAAGCGTGCACCCAGCACTGTGTGAGCAAACACACACTGATTGGTTCCTGGGATCTCCTGGGGCCCTACCTATTCCCTTTACACACTGCACAGGCCAGTGTCCCGCTATGAAACCTGCTTGTCCTCCAGTCCCTGGGTCCTTGGCATCCACAGTGCACCTGTATGAGATGTCAGACCCTCACTTGGGGATGTCTGGGGTCCAAAACCAGAGGAGTTCAATTTATTCCCAGAGGCAGACACAGGACTCTGCTGCTTCTCTCCCTTCCATTGCTCAAGTACTCCATAGGCCTTTTTCCTGGAAACCTCCCTAAACAAATCTTGATTTCTTTCCAGATTTCATGCTGCGGTTCATGGAGCTTTGAGACACTTCTGTTTTTTTTGCAACACCCTCTCCCTGCCCTACCCACCTCCAGCAGTCTGCTGGAGGAGGACAAGGATAGAGGCATCCTCAGCTCCTAGAATTCAAGGATGTTTAACTCTACAATGAAAGGGGCAGCTGGGCATTGCTTTCCAATCCACTGCTTGTCCTATTTGGTAGACATTTTTATATCATTAGAAAATACTTATTAAAAGCATAATATAACAACATTTTGTGCTAATTTTGGTAATATATGAAACATGAACGATATGATACAATACAATTCTGGTAAGAATGTCAATTAGTACAAGCACTTTGATAAAACATTTGACAATATTGGCTAAACTAAATTTATACAAACTCTAAGTATATATATTCAATGATCTATCGATTCTACTCTTAAATGAAAATCGAATATGAATATACAGATTGAGCCTAGAAGATATACAAAATGCTAATAAAGAAACTATGAGCATAATAATGAGTTATGAGAACAGTTATGAGCACAAATAAAGTTTATGTATAATTACATAAAATTTTACAAATGTTCCTGTTCTCTTGATTTAAATGCTGAAGAAAGATAAGATGCTATATATAAACCAAACATAGACAAAACTTTCCTGTGACGCTATGTCTTGATAGTGGTATTTATTTTTTATTATGAAAAGTTTGTGGATGGAAGAAATATGAGGAATTATGAATATGCCTGTGAAGAGATGGATGATGGACATTGTAGGACTAAAATTCAATCACGAACAAGTTTGTAAGCATGTATCTTCCTGGTTATTCAATGGACAACTTCTTGAGACAAGAGCCAAGGAATACATATCACAATTTCCGCCTTCTAACCAATTTCAACCCTCCCTACAAAAATCATCCTGCTTGTCCATTTGAAAAACATCCTCCAGGGGCCAGAGAGATAGCATGGAGGTTAAGGCTGTTTGCCTTCCCTGCAGAAGGACGGTGGTTCGAATCCCGGCATCCCATATGGTCCCCTGAGCCTGCCAGGAGCGATTTCTGAGCATAGAGCCAGGAATAACTCCTGAATGCTGCTGGGAGTGACCCCCCCCCAAAAAAAAACCATCCTTCAGAAAATAGAGATATTCAGGGAAACCCTGAACTACTCAGATCCAATGGATTACTCAGACCTTACAAATCAGTGGGATTCCTTGTCCTCCCTCACTCAGCAATTCAGGAATATCCTTGAGCTCAGGGTTGTATTGTGGAAGAGGAGACGGCTTCTCCTATAATTTTCTCTACATGGTGCTTCTCGGCTGTGAAAGCACAGAATTTCATATTCTCTCCTCTCTCTCTCTCTCTCTCTCTCTCTCTCTCTCTCTCTCTCTATATATATATATATATATATATATATGTGAGAGATATCCACCACCACCACCCCCCCCCCCGTGAAATGAAAGGGCCACTGGAATGGTTTCCAGAAATGATCATTTAAAGCAACTGTTAATCTCTGATTAATGAACTCAGGTTATTTATGTTTAGCCTGGCCAATGATGCTTGAAGTGGAAAGAGTAAAGAAAGGCAGAAGAACTTTCCCCAGGCAAATGGTAGAACCATTGCCTAGCACTGCCAAAGGCACATAGAAATTTTGCAGAAATATTTGATAACAACATAGTTCAAGTATCAAAGCTGGTTCCTGTTATTGGACTAAGGCCATTGATTGGCTTTAACTAGCAGCATTATCAGGAACCGAGTGGAGCTCTTTAGCCAACGAAGCTCCTTAAAAGGACCAGTTGTTGTTCTAAAACTTACTCCAGGAGGAGTGGACTTTGAGAAAGACACAACCTCATTTGGACATTTTATAAAGATCCTAAAATGATCTGGGAGTTCAGAAGCAGCAGTGAAGTCCAGGGGTTCACAGAGACTTTTGAATACTTCCCTACTCTGCCCTGCCCCCGAAAGTCTAAGACCTGCATGTCCTGAACTGAGGTGCCCATCACACTGTCATCTGACCTTGAGGCCAAGTGAAGAGTCCTACAGCATGAAAGTTTTAGGAGGCTATTAGAAAACTAGGAGCTTGGGCCCTTAGCCACCACCTGATCCAAATAGTACAGTGTTCTTGAGGCACAGGCATGCCTGTTGTCTTCGTGGGGTTTTGCTGTAGCCTGTGGTAGTGGTGAGTGAGCACAGCCTGGGGGCAGATAGAGCCCATTGCTTATGTCCTGAAGCCTGGTGCTCGGGCACATCCAAGACCTCCCCCAAGTCTTCTTTCCCCGAGGTTGATGGTTTTCCTGGACTGGGAATCCATGGGAGGTTTCCTGAGGCATGGGGCAAGCTGAAGGCTGCAGTCTGAGCTGGCAAGGGGACCCTAGGTCCTCTAACACACAATGGCCTTGTTCACTCAGCAGTAGTCTGTGTGGTTGATGTGTATGCTCAGGTTGCCAGTGGAGAGGCCCAGACAAGAGTGATTTTCTCAGAATTCTGGAGACCACAGATTCAAGTCACAGAGATGGTACGGATGACTTTGCTGGTTTATTTGGAGACCACAACCAGCAGTACTCAGGGTTTACTCCTGGCTCTGCACTCAGGGGTCATTCCTGGTGGGCTTCAGGAACTATTGAGATGCCAGGGATCAAACTTGGGTCAGCTGAGTGCAAGGCAAATGCCTTACCTGTTGTGCTACACCATGGCCATAGGGAACAGCTTCTGTTTAGGCCTTTTTTTTCTGAGTTTGCACACAGCCATCTCTCTGTATCCAGGGAGATTGTAACCCTCCTTCTTTTTTTAAGTCCCATTTCCCAGATCCCCCATCCTCACTGGGTTTTACTCACCCTCCTTACACACCCATCTCTATGCATAAGCATGTTCTGAGATCCTTGGGGACTGTCAGAGCTAATTAGGGGGGCGTTGTTGAACCACACTCAGCAGTGCTCAAAGATTACTTTTGTATCTGTGCCCAGGGATCAACTGGCAGTGCCTGGGATCCACCTGGAGTCAGCTGAGTGCAAGGCAAGCATCTTAACCCCTGTGCTATCTATATGCTCTCCCGCAAATAAATTTTAATGGGGACACAATCTTGTTTGTCATCTGATCAAATATAGTAAGCAGATAATGTTTGCATGGACTGGCCAGCTGAGATGGTCTTGCTCTGGAGGAGACCAGCTCTGTTTTCCCATGGCCCATTATAACACAGCCCTGCCCTCTTTGCTGTTCAGCTGCTGTTTCCACCTTTCAGGACACCCCTGGATGCTCTCGACTCCCTCTGAGGGCTGCAGAGTCACACCCATGAGCAGAGTTTAACCCCATGGGCTCAGGGGAATGTTGATAGAGAAGTGGCTGGGCTGTCATTTCTGTCCTCTATGCTGCACCTTCCTCCACAAACTGTCTGGTCTGATGCCACTTCCAGAAGGAGACCAGGTGCACAAGGAACTCTTGGCTGAAATGGGAAGTGCAGAGACAACAGTCTGAACAAAGGAATCTGCTTCCAGGAGAGGCACAGCGGGGAGAAAGCCTGGATTGCCTGCAGCCTGCTGAGGAGCTGAGGACTGGCACTCATAAAGCCTGGCCCAGTAAACTGTATAGCCCTACTTACCCCATTACCTGTTAAATGGAGCAGAGGAAACAGGTTATCATGGTGGGGTGAGGAATAGATGAAGCAGGGGTTTAGCCCTGCAGGGAGCAACTATATCTAAAGAGTGTGGCCTGTTTGGTTGATAAGATTCTCTAGGACTGATCAATGATGGAGAATAAAAGCATAAACATGGTTCAAAGGTAGAAAATGAAGGACTGGGTGGATAGTATAGCAGGGACTGTGTTTGCCTTGCATGTGGTCAACCAAGTTCAATCCCTAGCATCCTAGATGATTTCCTAGGAGTAATTCCTGAGTGCAGAGCCAAGAGCAAACCCTGAGCATTGTGAGTGTGGCCCCCAAACAAAATTAAAAGTAAAAAAAAAGGGGTGGGGGGAAGATAGTACAGTGAGTAAAGTGATTTTCTTTTTTTTAATATCTTTATTTATGCACCATTGTTACAAACATGTTTGTCATTGGGGTTCTTGATTGCTACAGATCTGGATTCAATCTCTTGCACCATATAGGGTTCCCCCGAGCTCTACCAGAAGTGAGCCCTTAGCACAGAATCAGAAGTAAATTCTGAGTACTGTCAGGTGTAGCCCAAACACAAGAATAAACAAGTAGAAAATAACATTAGTGTTAAAAATAACTGTGAAATGGGGATAGTAATTACAGCAAACATGAATGTGTACAAGCATTAAAAGTTGCACAAACCAGCAAATGCAGTTGCCATGTGTGAACGAGGCCAGCCTCAGAAACTCACTCATTTCCTGAATGATATGTAAAAGGTCATTCATATATCAGTCCACGCAGGAGAAAGCTGGCCATCTCGAGAGGAAGGGGCAGACCAAGCCTTGGCAAAGTCATGCCTGCTGCCTCCATTACCTGAAATCAAGGTTTTGCCACTGGCCCTGCCTCATCACTCCTTTATGAGTCCCTTTGGGGACACCAATCTGATCAAACTTCAGGTATGGCAGTTTGGGGCGGAGATCACCAAGGAATGCAGGCACCCTTCCCCCATTTCTTCCTTCTTCAAGGAGAACTGACAACTGAGTCACAGTATCAATAATAGTGTTTTAAATTTCTGGAAAACTTTATTTTTTTGATGCTGTCATTGCATAAGAACACACCAATTTGACAGAATGGACAGTGAACAAGAGCTTACTAAACTTGCTGCCATTATATTTATGTCTTCATCGGAGATACAATGATTTTTACAATTGTTCTTGCTACTGTACTTTTCTTTTTTCAAACCTTCCTTATCCTCCTTTGCCCTTTCTTCTTTCTTTCTTTCTTTTTCTTCCTTCCTTTCTCTTTCTTTCTTTCTTTCTTTCTTTCTTTCTTTCTTTCTTTCTTTCTTTCTTTCTTTCTTTCTTTCTTTCTTTCTTTCTTTCTTTCTTTCTTTCTTTCTTTCTTTCTTTCTTTCTTTCTTTCTTCCTTCCTTCCTTCCTTCCTTCCTTCCTTCCTTCCTTCCTTCCTTCCTTCCTTCCTTCCTTCCTTCCTTCCTTCCTTCCTTCCTTCCTTCCTTCCTTCCTTCCTTCCTTCCTTCCTTCCTTCCTTCCTTCCTTCCTTCCTTCCTTCCTTCCTTCCTTCCTTCCTAAAAAATTTTCTTTCACTTTTCTAGACAAAATATATTATGGTCAACTATGTGATGCATTTTCTTTAAATAAAGTTTAAAAAGTGCACAAGTGCTCGCTTCGGCAGCACATATACTAAAATTGGAACGATACAGAGAAGATTAGCATGGCCCCTGCGCAAGGATGACACGCAAATTTGTGAAGCATTCCATAAAAAAAAATAAATGAACAGTGCACAAATTAAATACACCTTTTTCACAAGCATCAAGCAAAAATTGACTCAAAAAAATTGAAAAGGGGGAATTAGTCAAATAAATATTAACAGAAAGAAATCTAGTTGCTGGCCATGAGGAAGGAATCATATAAATAGCAGAAAATTCAACTTCCGTGACAGTTCTCTATTCTAATTCTTTGTATGGGACGTGTTATTTCCTGCTATTTTTCTCTTCTCCTCTAATCCATGCCAGACCATAAATTCCACAGGAGCAAGAACCATAAGCTACGGGCGTCACTTGCAGCATCTTGAGTGCCTGGAACATTCCTGGGGCCATAGTAATTACTCAGTAAATATTTGCTGAATATTCCCAAGCTGTGTGGCTTTTGTTTCTTTTCTGTCACTGATGGCTCTGGATAGCACCCAAGGACTCTGTGGAGCAGAAGTAGACACTCTTGTTTCATTCTGGTCCAGATGGGCTGGTCCCCACCTTCAACATTCAGTTCCACTATGTTAATTAGTAGTAGTCATAATCTTTAGTAGATAATATTTTTTGGAGGGGTAAAGGGAGTACTTTGGAAGCACACCCAGTGATGCTTGGGGGTTACTCCTGGCTCTGCACTCAGGCATCACTCCTGATGGTGCCAAGGTGACCATATGGGATGCCAGGCATCAAAACTAGGCCAGCCATGTACAAGACAAGTGCCTTACCTATTATACTATCTCTTTAGCCCCTTTACCAAATACTCATATTATTATTATAGATTTTTTTTCTGAAAATAAGTATTTACAGATAAATAATGTGATATCTTGGATTTATAAGGGAATGGAGAGCATAAATGATAGAGTACTACATATCAATAATGTTGCAGCAAAAAGACAAAAATTAGACAGTTACTGGCTCTATCTAATTTTATATCTTCTTAAAAATTTCTATCATATAGTTGGAAATGATCACTCATGAGCACCAAAAGTAGGTGTTGAAAGGAGGTAAAGTGATATGTATAATACCCCTTAAGCAAAATTTTTCAAACCATGGTATCTGAAAGAAAAAATGGAGAAGAAAGAGAAAGAGAAAGAGAGAGAGAAGAAAAATTATGATATAGAGGCAGACAGGGGAGAGGGCAGGGGCCTGGTGGGGGGAAACTGGGGACACAGGTTGTAGGAAATGTGAACTGGTGAAAGGGATGGGTGTTGGACATTGTATGACTAAAACTCAATCATGAACAACTTTGTAAATGTGTATCTCATGATGATTAAATTTAAGAATGCATTTTAAAATTTCTGTCATAAAACTTAAAAGCAAAACAACCATCACTCCTATCCATTCCAATATACCCAAAAGGAGAGAACTGGCTGTGGGCTTGAGAATCAACTAACTGGTCCTGCAGTGTGTGCAGTTCCAACTGAATGCTAGAACAGTGGCATTGCCCTGACTTAGAGGTAGGGATCTCTGCAACTGAAATTCATAGTCTCTGTGTCTCTTCAGAGATCTGGTAATTTTCTGAGAGCTGTGTACACGAGTGATCAGGCCCTGGGCAAGTAGCACTTCAGCAAAAGGAAGGATTCTGCTGTTCCATCTTCCTGGGATCTTCCTGGGCTGCTGATTTTGGCTGGGACAAGGATTTCAGTCCCGGATGTGGAAGGAAATCCTAGGAAATGCTAATAACAAATGGAATCATCTTGGGGAAAGGGAGAAAAGCCAATAAGCAGAGTATTATTGATTTAATTACCATGAGCAGTAATTATAGGATCCTTGGAAGTTTGTATTATGATGTGGATAATGCCTCAGAGTCATGTAAAAACAAAGGGCTGGGGTATTTACAAACCAGCCCTGAGTCTTTTGTTGAGGGTTGTTACCTGGGGACTTGAATTCTGCAAAGCAGGATGGGTGATATCACAATGGTTAGACTCAAGGGCATTGACAGCTGCTGCTAGAGAGATGACTCCATCGCAGCATACATCCGCCTATCATTCACTTTCCCCATCATTCTGCCCTGCAATTAACCTTGGGTGGCACATAAGCATTGGCCCAGAAATTCACTTCCTTGCCAACGAACACAATCTTCAGTGGTCTTTTTAGTCCTGTACTCAGCATCACCATTCCTTTCAAGGTCAGCCTGCGGATTTCCAGAAAAGCAATATTGGAAATGAAAGGAAACTCAAATGCTGCTATTTTTCCCCCCTCTCCCAGACTCTTCTGCCATCTATTATGCCACTGGACCCAGTAAAAGGCAAGAGAAGTAATTCTCATTTTCAAGGCTGAATGAGAAACAGCTCTGATAAAACGTCTGGCTTTAACCACACTCTCTTCTGAGAAATGTGATCTCTTCCAGTCCCATTCTCCAGCAACTTGAGACAGCAATTAGGAGCGCTGTGTCTTATTTCTCCTGGCAGCCACAAGGACCAAGGACCTAGCTCTGTGGGATGCTGCTAAGTTGGCTTTAGGAAAGAAACAACTTAGCTTTTTAACACTTGCCCATTTCATGAATATATGTCCCCACGTTCTGATTTCAAACTAAGGAGGATTTCACGACTAGCTTGCAGAATCATGGAAAACTTTCTAATGGGTTGTTGTGAACTATTGCAAACTGGTTGTGTTTTGTGACAGTGGCTAAAGTCGCTCTTCTCTTCTCTTTGATGTTCAGAATCCCTTTCTAAAATTGAGCAACAGCTTCAGCAAAAGGCACGAATAGTGCCAACCCCAGAAGGAACTCAGGAGTCATGTATTGTATCTCCATCCTGCTGCTAGAGGAACAGCAAGCGCAAACATCCCTGGAGTCTCTTGTAGTTCAGAGAATCATGGTGGAAAGTTATTGCCACTCACCAACACAGTAAAACAAAACTCTGTCCCACTCCCCAAATTTGGTTTTAGGGCCACATCCTACCAGTGCTCGGGGACTATTCCTGTCTCTGTACTTGAGCTCAATCCTGAGCAGACTCAGGGAACCATATGGGATGTCAGGGAGCAAACCTGGCTCAGCTGCATGAAAGGCAAGATCCCTATTTGCTGCATTATCTCGCCATTCGGCCACCAAATCTGCTTTGCGTAAAGGGTTATTTCCTGGAAGAGACTGCAATGGAGCTAAAGTTTTGCTTCTGCTGGATGCTGTTTACATGCAAATCTCTCACTGTAAAACAGAACATGCTTATCTTGTCAACGGAGAAGCATTTCATCTGTGACTTCGTTATTATCTCCCGGACTAGCAGCACTTTTCCTTTTTCTCAACTCTGTTAGCCAAGAAGGTGAGCTCCTCCATCCTACTGGTTCCTTACTATAGATGCAGGTGGCTTACATGCTCTCAATAAACTTCTTGATCTTCTTTCGCTGATCTATGTGGTGTTTGATTGCTGCTCAGCAAATAATTTGGGAGGGGGCTTGGGATGATTTCCTTGGCACCCCAAGGAATGCAAAAATGCACAGCTGCAGGGAAAGCTCTTACTAGCTAAAGGCAACAGTTATAACATGAATTATTCTTCATGTTCGCTGCTATTTGTAGGCTCCTAGCACTTCCTGTTTGGGTGTGGACACTCAGTAGAGACCAGAAGGCCCCCTTTACAGATGTCCACTCCCCCCAGGTATACTAATTACTTGTAACATTATACTTTCTAAAAGTGTAAGTCAGGTTGATATTTTTGTGTGTCTAGGGTAGAGCCCATTGTTTGTGGGAAGTTAATGTAGCTGAAAAGAAATGTGTAGACCTTTGCATCCAAGAAGAGGGAGAGTTTAATTTTTAGAAAAAAGACCATATTAGGGGCCGGTGAGGTGGCGCTAGAGGTAAGGTGTCTGCCTTGCAAGCGCTAGCCAAGAAAGGACTGCAGTTTGATCCCCCGGCATCTCATATGGTCCCCCCAACCCAGGGGAAATTTCTGAGCGCTTAGCTAGGAGTAACCCCTGAGCATCAAATGGGTGAGGCCCCCCCCCCAAAAAAAGAAAAAGACCATATTCAACTTAGTTTAATTAGTTATAGGTAAATCTTGCTGCTGATTTTCTACATTGCTTTTCATGAAAACTCAAGAATAATGTAAATGGAGGAGGAAATTAGGTTAAGAGAGTATTTTTAAATAGATAAATTTGGAATCATTCTAAATGTTATTTTTGGAAATTAGCAAACTTGTCTACAAAGACCATGACATTTGTTTGAAGTTGTTCACATATCTACTCTAAGTCAGTGCTGGCCCATCTGGGAGATCTTTAGCTCAGAGTATTCGGTGTTTTGTTCATTTGTCTTTTGCTTTATAGTCACACCTGATGGTCTTTAGGACTTACTCCTAGCTCTATGCTCAGGGATTATTCTCTGAGGGAACCAGGGGATGATAGATTGTATTGAGATTCAGCCTCAGTCTAGAGGCCCTTTACCTCTACCCTCTCACTGGTTCCTAGATATTAGATCTGCATCAGATCTTAGATCTTCTCAAGCATCCTGACTGCTGGCACAGAAAAAGTGGCCTCTGCTTACATAGTGATGTTTTCTCTAGTTTCATCCGCACAAAAAGTCCAGGGGGGCCACTCTCTTAACAGGGCTATGTAACAGGAAGGAATAGGAACCTTGCTTCTTTTTTACCTGTGATGAAATATCTCAATGCTTCCAGGTGGAACAAAATAATATTGGGTGAAAGAGGACAAAAGGTCTCTGACTCTGCCACACCCCTACAGATGACAGACACTGAGCACCACAAGAGTGAGGGTGTCCCAGATGACAGTCACCTGGAGGATGGGTGGTAGTCTCTGAGCTGGCATACCCTTATGCCACAGTGGTTATCCCTGGAGACAGCATTTTTCTGATTTGGGAAGCACAGATGAAGTTCAGAGACAGTGTAACCATGTCCAGTGCCCAGAATCCTCTACAGTTCTTTCTTACAAGTACTTGGTGCACCTTCACCCACTCACTCACCCACCTACTCTCCCACTCACTCATCCACATACCTGTTCCCTCCCTCCCTCACCCATAACTTTGGCCCAGCTTCTGCTTCCTTGGGAGGGAACTGGGGTGTGGGGAGAAGGAAGATCTGAACTGAACTCCAGCTGGGCCCATATCAGCAAAGGCATTGCTTCCTCCAGTGGTACTTAAACCTCTGCTCTCCAGGGAGCTCTCAACATATCAGCTGGTTGGGGGCTTTAGCAAGAGAAGATTGGGGGAAACAAAATCTCTTTTGAAGGGTTTTAGTTGTTATAGATATACATAAATATAGTATCGTAACTGTGAACCTGCCTGGCTTGTTCATAAATCAAATGTAAGTGGCCTGGGGAAGTCTCAGCTGCATTTTATTGGGCCAGAGGAGATAGAGGATGGGAGAGAAGAATTTTTTCCACCCAGCACAATCCACTCTTTGGGGGAACTTGGCTCAACTGACTCATTGCTTTATTTCCTTATTTCTTCCCATCAGGGCTGCCATTCTCCAGATACCAATCAGCACCTGGATGGGGGTAGTGCTGGCATCCAACAATGTTGTTGGTTATCAGTGTCTGTGAGGTGTGGAACTTGGGTCTGAGGAAGAAGAGTTTGTCCTGTATGGTTCCTGAAGTTGAGACCGAGGACTGTGGGTTCTGTCACTTGAACAAGAGAGGACAAAGATGCTGGGAGGGGACAGCAGCTCCCAAGGCCAGGATTCCTGCAACTTCCTTTCCTGCCTCATCAATGCCTTTGTTTCTGGTCTACGTGGAGTCAACTATTAAGTTCTTAAGATTCTTCAGGATGAAAGTCACTTGCTGCTATTTATTCTACTTAAATGTGGGGTTCACATTAGGAGAATTCTCTCTCTTAGGGTCAGGTCTGATTAGAGCAGTGGTTCTCAAATGGGGGGCGCGAGGCTCCATAAAGGGAGGCGTATTTGACCTCGGTAAACACTGTCATAACAATCTAAGCCCCGTGTTTATGTCTCTGTATGTCTCTGGAGCTGAGAGTTGCTGTGTCCTGCTTCAAGCCCCACTTTGAAAAGCTATGCATTGCAAAATGTGCTCATTGTAGCCATTAATCTAGACATCACCTCTGATTAAAAATCAGTTCAAATCATTTTATATATTTTTGTTTTGCAGGTTTAAGTTGTTTTTTTTTTTTTTAACAAAGATACCATTTACAGTTGTGTGAAAAATGTTTTCTTCTTCCTAGGGGGAGCATGACAGAAAATAATTGAGAAACACTGAATTAGAGCAAGATTAGCCCATCTAATTCTACTCTCTCAGGGCACAGAGTGGGGCAATAGGCCCCCACATTATTGAGGGGCAGGACTTTGGGGTGGGACAACCCCATAGACCCATAAATCAGAATGGGTGACTCTCTTGTCACCAGACACTGTCCCCCTAAACCCCAGTGTAGCCCTTGGTCTGTAGGTTTGTGTTACCAGAATGTCTACATTGACACATTCTGTTTTCCATTCCTGGAGGTCCTTAAAAGAACTCCCTAGTGCTGTGAAGCATCAACAAAAACTGGGGTTCACCTGTGCCCCTTGGTACACTTTAAAGTCACAGAGGCCCACAATGATCCTCAGAAATGATCTGATTTCATTGTACATGTTAAATGAGCATGAACTAGGAGCTTGAACTCAAGCTCACAAGAGGGAGGCAAGAAAAGGCAAGTGCAAAGGCTAAAGATCTCTGTAGCCTGAGGAAAATTGTGGGGTGCCCAGCACCTGCACCCCCAGCAGCTATTCCCTGCCCTGCACCCTTGCTTTGCCCTGTCTTCCCTGAGGGGGTGAGTAAAGGTTTGTGCAGGGCAAGCCTAGACTGGGCCTGGGAAACTCAGTGCCTCCCTCAAAGATGAGTTGAAAGATGCAAGAACTGGGGGCTGTTGGGGGATCTTTGGAAGGGGTTCAGGAGAAACTGCCTTATTACACAGGCCTCTGAAAATGCCTCATGTTTCTTGGGACAGCCCAGGACTCATGACTGAAACTAGTCAAGTACTTCCATCTAGGGCCTGGAAGATAGTCCAGTGGTTAGAGTGCCACGTATGCACCTAGCCTCAGCTTGATCCCTGGTATCACATGCCCCTCCCTCACCGAAGAACTCCTGGAGAGGTGGTCTGTGACCTCTCACAGTCCCTAGTAACACCAGATTCTTGCATTGAACAGCTGGTATAGTTGGGTGAAAATTGCTCTGGATCCTTCAAGCATCACTTAAGAGCCCCTGCCCCCCAATAACCTTGTTTGTTACCGATAGAAAACTGAGGCCTGGTGGAGAGAATTTGGGGAACAGTTCTGTGGCTGGAGGAGGAGCAATAGCTCCAGAGTGCATGTTTCTCTTCTCCTTTCACTGTACTTCTCAGAGACTCTTTCTCACTTCTGCAGGAAATAAATTTGCTCAAGGAAATGTGACAGTCTAAGCCATGGTTTCCCTAACTGGGAGTTAATGAGTAAATATGAGCCCCAAAGCATCTTCCAGAGCAGAAGTTATTGCAACACTTTTGTTTGTGGCTGGGTCTAAACAACAACACACATGCCAAGTGCTATGCCAATATTAACACATTAATCTTCAGAGCAGGCCCACAAGACAGGGTTGGACTTTTTTTTTTTTAATTCGAAAATGACATTTCTGCTTCCATTAGATTTAAGACATAGTAAGAGTAAAAAGTCATTAAACAGAACAAATAAAGCCAAAACCCAGAGATAAATCAGGAAATTATTCGAACAATAAGAAAAGGACCTAAGAGGACTCACTTATTACTTGTAGAAGCTGCATCTGGCATCAAGATTTCTGTTCACATCAAGAGAGATAGTACAGCGGGGAAGCATTTACCTAGCACACTGTCAACCTGGATTCAATCCTGGCACTTTATATGGTACCCTGAGCACTGTCAGGGATAAATCCTGAGTGCAGAGCCAGGAGTACTCTTGAGCATAACCAGGTATGCCCACCCCCATTAAAAAACACGTAAAGGGGCTGGAGCAGTGGCACAAGCTGTAGGGTGTTTGTCTTGCATGTGCTAACCTAGGAGGAACCACAGTTCTATCCCCCAGCATCCCATATGGTCCCCTGAGCCAGGAGCGATTTCTGAGCGCATATCCAGGATTAAGCCTTGAGTGTCATTGGGTGTGGCCAAAAACAAACAAACAACAAACAAACAAAAACACCTAAAAACAAACAAGCAAAAGATTTCTAGGCATAAAAACAAGAAAAACAGCTTTCATTGTTCTTTCATTTTTCTTACTTTCACCTCTTTTCCCTCCTTTCTTTCTTTCTTTCTTTCTTTCTTTCTTTCTTTCTTTCTTTCTTTCTTTCTTTCTTTCTTTCTTTCTTTCTTTCTTTCTTTCTTTCTTTCTTTCTTTCTTTCTTTCTTTCTTTCTTTCTTTCTTTCTTTCTTTCTTTCTTTCTTTCTTTCTTTCCTTCTTTCTTCTTTCTTTCTTTCTTTCCTTCTTTCTTCTTTCTTTCTTTCTTTCTTTCTTTCTTTCTTTCTTTCTTTCTTTCTTTCTTTCTTTCTTTCTTTCTTTCTTTCTTTCTTTCTTTCTTTCTTTCTTTCTTTCTTTCTTTTTTCTTTCTCTTTTCTTTCTTTCTCTTTTCTATTCTTTCCTTTCTCTTTTGATTCCTCTCTTCCTACTCCTTTCTTTTTTCCTATTTTTCTTTCTTTATACCCAAATGTGCTCATGGCTTACTCCCGACTCTGTACTCAGGAATCACTCCTGGTAGTGCTCAGAATACTATATAGAATGGCAAAGATTGAACCCGGTTGGCCACATACAAGGCAAATGCCTTCCTGCTATACTATTGCTATGGCCCCCAGTTTTCACATTTCACCCTTGAACCCCAGCAAGTTGCACTGGTTCCATGTTGTCAGGGAAACAGACACAGTACTGATGCTTCTGCACCATATGTGCTGGGGCAGGGACACTGCATTTTTCATTCACTTTATCTGCTTGTAGAATCAGGGTACTGATGGGGTGGCTCCGGGACATGCATGAGAACCTCAGAGACTTCTGAAGCCTAGCACCTGAAGACCAGCCTTAAGAGAGTTGGAGATGAGGGATTTGGTTTTATTGACACTGATGCCTGGGAGCTTGCGTGTTCTTGACTTTCCAGTTTCCCACAGAAATTATCTCAGGAGCACAAATTCCCCCATGAGCTTGTTTCCTTTAAGCCAAACCTGTCTTCCTTTGTCCTTTTTTATTTTATTTTAAATAAATTATTTAAGTGAATCACCATGAGATCCACAATTACAAAATTGTATAAGATAGAGTTTCAATTATACATTGTCCAACACCCATCTTTTCACCAGTGCACTTCCCACCACCGATGTCCTCAGTTTGCTTCCCACCCTCCTCTCTGCCCTCTCTTCTATCCGCTTCTGTGACAGACTTTTTTCCTTCTCTTTCTCTGTCTCTCTCTTTCTTTTTCCTTCTAGACAACTGTGGTTTGCAACACTTTGATTTAAGGGTTATCATGCATACCACTCTACTTCCTTTCAACACCCAGCTCTTGTCCAGAGTGATTATTTCCAACTCTTCCTCACTGCACTCCTCCACTATTTGTGGCAAGCTTTCTCACATGTACTGGTCTCCCTGGCATAATTTCTATTGCCTTTGGGTATTATGACCATACTAGCTTTATATATATACAAATATATATATATATATATATATATTCTACAAATTAGTGCAATCATTTTATGTCTACCCCTCTCCCTCTTACTCATTTTGCTTAGCATGAAACTCTATTTCCGTTTATCCCTGCTCTGAGGCCAGCTGTGCCCACACCCTACAAGGCCATCCAGACATTTCTGGGGCTCCACAAGGTTTGCAGGGCTCATTTTGGCCCTCAAGAGTGATCGTCAAAGTCAGTCATATCAGGGAGTTGACAACCAGCTTCACTCTCATTATTTTTTTCCTATTGCCTCTGCTCTTTGCAAAGCTGCTTTTACTGAGACAGTAACACTCAGGAAAAATGCTAATGGCTCCATTAATTTTGGAGCCACACCCAGCAGTGCTCAGAGATTGCTTCTGGTTCTCTGCTCAAAGATCACTCTGGATGGACTCGCAAGACCCTATGTGGCGCCAGAACTCGGCTGTATGCAAAGCAAGTGCTAATCCCTGTTCTATCTCTCTGATCTAGTAATTCTTATAAAATGCATGTCTATCTGTTGTAAAGATAGAACACTCCTCAGCTCTGAAAGAGAGGCTCAGCCACCCTGGCAGCATCTGAGAAGTCATGTGGAAACAAAGTCAACCCAAAGGAGTTTGAGCTTCATGGTGGTTGGAACTAGAAACAGAACAGACCCTAAGATTCTGACAGCAGAATGGAGGTTCCTAGGGTAGGGGGAGGGGATTGAAGGTGAGGAAAAGGTAAAGGTGTGTCTTGTTGGGTGGTGGGTGAATGCCACTTGTTCAATGCTAATTAGTGGAAGCACAGACAGTGCTTAAAATATGGAGGTGTAAGCCATTATGATCAAAATAAAAATAAAAAAAACAAAAATGTTACCAATATTCAATATTATTTGCTGTATTTTTGTCCCACTTTAATAAATTTAGATCTAAGTTCAAAAAAAATATGGAGGTATGCTCCTGACTATTCCATCATGATTCAGAGCCCATGGGGACAGGAAATCAGATCCATGCCACTCAAGGGAGCATATATCCTCACGGAAACACCTGCCCTTCACCTCACTCTTACACCCCCTTGCAGTTGCCCAAGCAGCAGCTTTGGCCAGGAAGGATGTATCCTCTGACTGGCCAAGAGGTCATGGTTCTCCCTGGCCTGAGGTTTTGAGCTCCATGTCTGACATTTCTGTCCATCTGGGGATTTACCTCATGCTCTGTGTGGGCTTCAGCTCCAGGAGGCTTGGAGAAACTAGGACACCTTTGAGACCCATGTTCTAAGATATATGAGCAACCTGGAGATGGACCATTCATCTGGGTTTTGGGGACGATAGAGTTAAGGGCTATTCCTGTGGGGGAAGTTCTGTGGAGGTTCCCTTCGCCCTAGCACCTCCAGCATGCAGAGTGCCTCAACATTTCTGTTCTGCTTCCTGTACCCAGCCTCCTTCCTGAGCCACTGCAGGGAGGCTGTGGCAGAGCTGGGCTCACTGGTGGGGAATTTTTGGGTGGCCCTAATGCCACAGAGGTCAGGGATTGCACCTCACTTCTTTCTGGAAATGGCAGGATCAAAGGAGTGAGCAAATGTGGCAGTGTGAACAAGGAGCATAGCCTGACAAGATTTGTGAGAACCCTACACTAAAATGTGGCATCCCAAGAGCAAATCAGGCAGCTGCTGCAGTGGGGCATCCAGAGTAAGGTTGGAGGAAAATGAGAACAGATGAGCACGAGGTCCCAGTTCCTGAATCCAGGCTTCTCTCTTTAACTGGTTGAAGAGTAACCAGATCCACCAAAGAAAATGCCCCCCAATTTTATAAGAAGTCTGTTATAGATTAACTCCCCCCCCAGTCTTTCCCCCAAAGAACTCATGCACAGACACTAGAATATCAACCAAAGTCCACATTAGAAATGGCCAGCATGACACCTGTTCATGTGTGACTACTACACCTTCCAGAAACTTCCAGCTTCGAGAAGTGTTGTAGGGCCTTCAGAGACCCACCTGAAGACCAGGACAGAGCACAATCTGAGAATGAGCATCCCTGGATCTCCGCTGTACACCAAGAAGTGAATTGTGGCCCCATCCCTGTGTCCTCACTCTCGCCTAGGGACTTAGCCACCTTTGCCTTAGCATTTTGAACTCTAGAGGAGGTGATCTGATCCTCATGGGGACCTTTCTTCTAGGATACCCAGAAAGAACTTCCCTGAGCTAGACTATGTCTATAGTTTGGTTCGACTTGTATCCAATAATAGCAGCAGGAGGAATCTCTGTCCTGGTGGCAGCCATCTCAGTAGGAGGGGACGGGGACACCTGTGCACCCCAGCTGATTCAGAACCCTCTATTTCCTTAAGACAATGAATCTGACCTTCCACCAGAAGAACTTCCGAATAGGCAAGTTTTATTCATTATTGGGAAAAGGATTGGACCACACCGGAAGGTGCTCGGAGGCTAGTCCTGGTTCTGCTCAGGAGTCATTCTGGTAGTGCTTGGAGAACCATATATGACACCAGAAATGTTCGTTGTTCCTGGCCATACCCCATGGTGTTAAAGACATACTCCTGCTCTGTGCTCAAGCATCACTCCTGATGGTGCTTGGGGGAGCCAGGTGTGGCACAGGAAATGGAACCCAAGTGGGCTGTGTACAAGTCAAACACCCTACCACTATACTATCTCTCACAGCACCAGGTGCTGGGAACTTGAGCCAGAATTGGTACAAGGCCAACTCCTTAACTCCTGTATTATCTCTCTGATGGAAAAAGTTTAATATATATATATATGAAAAGTTATAAAAATTAATATGGACTGGTAGGAGAAACAACGACTTACTCAACTTAATCCAATAGAATCCCATATATGAATAAATAAGAATGAGAAATGGTAGATGCCAAAAGCAAAAGGCAAACAGCAGATGGAACAACACAGTTTTAACAAATGTCAAACCTTCACTTTCTCATGTTGGGGCTGAGAATGCCTTTCATCTCTTGTTCTCAATAATGTGGTTATGTAATTCTTCCAAGTGCATATATTCATTAAAATAAGAGAGCAAAACATCTTGATCCTTTTGCTTTTTGAAATAGATAAAGCTGGTAAAAAATAGCATTTTAAAGACTTATTGAGATAATAGGGCTTCAGGATACTAAATCAAAGGAAATCATTTTGCACACCTTCCTAATCGACCCTGGTATGAAATGAAAGCCCAGAGCTCAGTCTGGGTCATGCCCCTCCAGTAAACCCACAGACAGTTCTTTTCCAAAAAGCAAGGACAGAAACACATTTTGGGAGGGGGGTCATAACATCCCCCACAAAATAGAGAAACCCAGGATTCAAATCCCCCATAGTCTCTTAGCTAAACAGATGGCAGCTCGGTGAATTGATGAGAAAGTGGGGATTTTGATTTGACAAGCGAACCAAAACAAACCCCCATCCTTTCCGGTAGCGACCCTGCCCTGCTTATGAGACACAAAGGGATTCCGTAGAAACCTACAATTTCCACTTCTCCCCATTGCCGCAAACGTCTGTTACTCCGGTTGTAACGTCTGAGTAACCAAGTCCACCCGGGGGGCTCATTAATTGAATTCCCGACCAAGCTGCCTTCAGGAAGCCGGAAGCCAGAGCTGGAGGGGGAAGCAGCAGGGGAGTGGAAAGGGGGGTTTGCCTGGGGCACTCATGAAGAAATGATGGAGCCACATGTAGAAGAATGGCATTGCCCTCCGCGCCACTCAGAGACAAGGAGACACAACCAGATGGCTCCCACCCCAGGACTGTCTAGTTCTGCTTCAGTGCAACAGCGACAGAGAAAATGCTGCAAGTCACAGGAGGCTCGAGCTCGCAGTATAGTTCAGTCTGCCACACTGAGAAGTGGGAGACGAGCCCCAGGACCACACCAGACTGCGATGCTCATGTGTCCCATGAGATATTTCCCAGGCGTGGATCATCTGCCTGTGGCTTCAAAAACACCGACCATGCTCAGCTTGCAGGGCACCCCTTCCTCCCTGTCCCTGTCCCTGCTATTTCATCCCTCCAGACAGCAGCCAAGGCACACCATCTTGTGGCAACTCCTGGCTGGCGTCTCCCCCACAGGACCCTCTGACTTCTTTGCAATCCTCCTTGAGGCACTATGAAGAGACTGCAGGGGTATAGAGTTGTCCCTAAACCCATGGATCTCTGGTGCTATGAGAGACGTCAGGTCTAAGCTCTCGCTACACGGAGTTTGCAGAATGGATGAAATGCTTGAACTCGTGTCACTTGTGTTGGACCAGATGTTGTCTTTGAATCTTACTCAAGGTGAAAAGTGGCTACTAGTCACATGTGGAACTGGCACTGATGAGGATGGTCAGCACAAGGTCATTTTCCCAGTTTCACCATCCCTCTAGCAGGTGTTGGTTGGGATTTTACACAGGAGGAACTTTATTTCCTTCTCTGTCTGCTTGTGCTAGAATTTTGTCAAGATCTGTTTCAAGGCTCAGATTCTCTCCTAGCGGGAGAGCTTGGTAGAGGATCCTGTGTCCTTATGACCAGTTCCTGTTGCCCTGAAGCAGGCTTTTAACTCTGAATTTCCAGGCTCCCAGGACCTCTCCATCTCTACTCCTGAAACCAGCCATTTTTCTAAGAAACTAGATTTCTTTTTTAATGCAGAAGTGATGTTCAGAAACTGAGATCTGGGTGAGAAGATTTGTTCAGCAGGTGAAGAAAAATATTTTATATATTTTAACTTTAATCCATCCTTCTCTCCTTTCTTTCTTCCTTCTTTCCTCTTTCTTCCTTCCATACTCCCTACTTCCTTTCATTTTTCTTCTCCCTTCCTTCTTCCTTTCTTTTTTCTTTTTTCCTCCCTTTCTTTCTCCCTTCTTTCCTCCCTTTCCTCCTCCCTTCCTTTCTCCCTTCTTTTCTCCCTTTCTTTCTTCCTTCCTTCCTTCCTTCCCCTTTTACACCTTTCTTTTCCTTCTTTACTTTCCCTCTCTTCTTCCTCCCTTCTCACTTTCTATTCTTCCTTCCCTTTCCTTTCTTCTATCCCTTCCTTCCTTTCCCTCCGTCCTTCTTTCCTTCTTCCATCCATATATTCTCCCCTCCCTCCCTCCCTCCAATTATTATATGTATCTACCTATCCTTTTATCTAACATCTAATATCCTGTATATACTGATATCTCCAATACATTCAGGTTTTATGCTAACTTTCCTTTTTCCACACTGTAAATGTAGGCAACAAGAAACGTGGCCCAGTGATTCACAATATATTCACTTAATCTCTCAATGCCCCAATCAGAGAGCAGCTTCAGAAGTGCTTACCACATAACGAGAAATACAAATATCACAGCATTCCATCTAGTCAAAGAATGGAGCCCTGCATTATGTCATTGGGACTGGGATTCTCCCTTTCATCTTGCAGTGTGGTTGCTATTCAATTGGGATTATAGATGAGTTGAGATTGTATAAATGTCTTTCTGTTATTTTTTCTTTCTTATTGATTTTTGGTCTATAAAACATGAGTGAGGTTCCTTGAACTAAATGTAAAAAGACTTCCTTCTCCTCTTCCTTTACTATTGATCTCAGTTTTTATATTTTTCCCCAGATGGTTCTTGTACAAATATGCAAGTATTTTATTATCATCCTCCTCTGACTCTACTCCTATGGAGAAGATAACATACTGAGTCTTCTTTTACACTTTGCTTTCTTTCTTAAAAATTAACTTAACAAGAGTAGGAGAGAGAGTGCAGTGGATAAGGTATTTTACATGTGGTCAACCAGGTAGATCCCCAGTACCTATACAATTTTGGCAGAAAGCACATAAACATTCAAAACTAAGTGGACTGTGCATGTATTTAGAGCTGTGGGATCCTCATTAAATATAGATTCCCTCAGAACTAGTACTAGGGAGATTCTATACTCACTTCCTAAATTCCTAAATTCCATGGTGTATTCCAACCAATCCTGCACATTTTATTTCACTAAAAAAGTCCATCACACACACACCTACATCCCTTCTCTTTGAACTGCTCAAGTTTTCTTAATTTCTTTCTTAAACTATATTCCACTAAACAATCATTGGTTATTGTTCCAGTCTAATTTCTTTGAAATGATTCCATCCTTTGCACATTTCTTTATTGTAGATTTAAGTATTGAATGCTTGCTTGGTTTTATTTACACTTTTCACTTGGTTCTGGCAATATATTTTCAGGCCTGGCCAAAATGTTGTTAGAATCTTTTATTCTTGAGGCATGGCAATTGTAGTCATTTACTCACTCTGAAAGGCCTAAATTTCTAAACAAAACAACCAGGGCCATAGATCAGCTGTTTCTAGACAACCAGTAGAGCTGAAATGCTGCCTCTGTTGGAAGCATGCCTGCCTGAGCATGTGAGGGAGATGCAAGCACAGAGACCCGGGGTGCGAAGGAAATGGTTAATCCGGAAGCTGGTCTGAATGCCAAGAAAGAAATGATTCCCTGCACCAATGCTAGGCAGGAGGGTGCCAGCCCATTCAACTGGCTTCTTAATTACAGCCCTGCCCATCCCAGACTAGGAAGTGTCAATCACTCCCACCCAGACTGCCTCCCCAGCACAGAAAATTCAGGATTTAATGAGCAGCCTTTCTGCTTGGAGGCTCTTTCTGGAATTGTCAGTAATAGAGCAGGAATAAAAGGGTGGGAAGCAACAACAGATCACAGTTGTTCCAACAGCTGTTTGCTTTCTCATGGTTTCGCTGGTGGTTGTTTGAAGCTGCTGGGTTGTTCTGATGGCTGGTACCAAGGTCTCAGAAGCCCTCCCTGGGCTTCAAGGCCAGCCTTGTTGGTAGTTCTTGCAGCTGCAGCTGGCGCCCTAGGGATCAACACGCTCCTGACAGGGGGCTGACCAGCAAGCAGGTTCAGCTGTAAGGGGGAGAAGCTGTGTATGCCCTGACCTTTTTAGAGCCCACTTCTAGGCTGGCAGTGCCAAGTTTCCTGCCACGGACCAAGAAGAACCAGAGCCCAAAGCTGCACATTGCATAGGGGTGTCTCTGAGATGAACATTTGACTTACATATGGGATGTAGGGACTCTTCTCCAGAGCCTCCTGGTAGTAGGGTGAGAGGGTCCTTCACAGGCACCCCAGGCTCAGTAATGCTGTTGCCACTATTGGGCCTTCTTTCTTCTTTTTCTTCTCTCTCTCTCTCTCTCTCTCTCTCTCTCTCTCTCTCTCTCTCTCTCTCTCTCTCTCTCTCTCTCTCTCTCTCTCTCTTTGTCTTAGGGGGTGGACCAAACGCTGCAGTACTCAGTGGCTAGTCCTGGCTCTATACTCAGAAAATCAAAAGGTGCCAGGGATCAAATTATTATAATTTCTATTTTTCTTGTTCTTTTAGTTCTTGTGCTTTTTCTTTGTCTCCTCCTCCTCCTCCTTGTTCTTCATGTTTTTCTTCTTGTTCTTCCAATTATTATAATTCTTTTTTTTGTTCTTTTGCTTGTTCTTCATCTTCTATTCTCCTTGTTCTTCAAATTATTCTAATTCTGCTTTGGGTTCTTTTCTTCCCCCTCCATCCTTCTCTCTCCTCCTCTTTCTTCCTTTTCTTCTTCTTCCACTCCTCCTTTTCTTTTACCTTCCTCTTTCTCCTTCTCCTCTTTCTCTTTCTTCCTCTTCCTTTTCCCCTTCCCCCTCTGCCACTCCCCCACCCAGGCAAAGCAAACTATGTCCTCAACAATAGGACTATCTTTTACTTTGCTTTCATTTATTTGATAGTTACAGTTGTTTGTTTGCTTTTTCACTGTGCTCAGAATTGATTCCTGATTCTTTACTCAGAGATTCTATGTAGTGCTGGAGAGAGAACCCTGTTTTTAAAGTTTTTAAAGTAAGGACCCTGTCCAACGTACTATCTCTTTGGCTCACTTGCCATTTCTTTGGTAATAAGCACTGAATTTGCTCTTAGCAATTTCCAGTTTGCACTAATTCTAGTCTTAGTAACCTGGGTCATTCTATAATCAGACCTCTGGAATATTCATCCTTTTGGGTAGCTTCTACTTTAAATGCAAGAAAGCTCTTCTTTCCGGCTGACTATACTATGCTATATTACTAAAAAAAAAAAGATAAGGACCTCACATAGGTGTGGAGCCCAAGTCAGCCAAATACAGAGTAGTAGAATGAGAGGGACATAGCCAGGGTTATTGGGTAGAGAGTCTGGACACAAGACACAGCTTTAGCGATGCAGGAGGAGAAAGACCTGGAGTTCTGACTGTTCATCCAGAGACAGAAGATCCACTATATTGAATCCTTGCTGTTAGTTAGGAAGGATCTGAAATGTTTTTCAAAAATAGCAGCTATGAGAGGAGGGTATGTTCATTAGCTTGAGGGTGGACACAGCTGGACTTGTCTAATATTGATCTCTGCTCTGATTTTGTGAATAATGACCTTACAATGACCCAAAGCCCCTGGATCTTATAATGTTACCCCATTTAGCAAAGGATTCTGCTGATGTACTTACAGGGTGCCCCTTGAGATGGGGAGAATGTTTTGAAGTTTCTCTAGGGACAACTGAACCCTAGGAGCTCATTAGAGTAGAGGTCAGACAGGGAAGGAGAAGACAGAGATCCCCAACCTGGATACTTACTTAGATTGTGGGTACTACATCCAACATTGGCTCAGCCCTGGAATGACTGTGCTCGACTCAGGCACAATCCAGCAATGATTTAAGCTCAGAATAGAAAGTGATGCTCATTATGGCCTCGTTGAGAGAGCAGGCAGTGATCTGGCTAGGGTCCAGGCCAATGGGATTGGTGTTGTAGTTTCTGTTCACCATTTTGGAGGGACCCTGGCTGATTGCACAGAAATTAGTAATACTGTGATACCCAGTCAGAGCAGATATGCTTCAAGAACCAAGAAAAAATCACATAAAAGGTCAGGTTGAGTCCCTGAATGCGCATGTGTGCGCACACGCACGCCCGAGAGTGCACGCGCACGCGCGCGCACACACACACACACACACACACACATCAAATTAGCTGTTATTGATAAGGGACCCAAGCACAAATCTATTTTTTTCATTACAAAGAAATAGATCCCTCAGCAGATAGTCCCCCTGTCTTATTCCTATGTATCTCTACACTTTATTCTACTTATTGGTATTGCATCCCCACTGATCCACATTTTGAGGGGTTCTTTATTTGTGGGGAGCATTCAGTGGTGCTCAGGGGTTAGTCCCGGCTCTTCATTCAGAAATTACTCCTGGCAGGCTTGAAGGACCATACGGGATACTGGGGATTGAACATGGTTGGTTGCGTGCAAGACAAACACCCTACTCACTGTGATATCAATTATTACAGCCCCAACCTATCCACATTTTTATATGGATGTACATAAAGAAGTAATGAAAAATGAAATATTAGTATAAGGACAGAATTAGAGGCCCAGTGACTAAAAAAAAATAGAAAAGGAGTTCTCATTTTGACAGAAGGTGCAAGCTGAAAGCATTCACTTCTATGCCTCTCTGTATGGAACACAGCTGTCTGTTGGGAAGGTGCTAAGAGAATGGAAGGAGATGTGGATGGAGGGATGGATGCTCTGGAGTCAGGTAACATCCTCCTCATGATTGCAGTCGTCAGCTCAGAAAAACAATATCTGTGCAGGACTAACACAATTAGCAAGCACATAAGCACCTGGTGCGTTTTCATTCATTATTTCCAGCAAATGTGACCCAGCACCTGCTTCTTATGCCACCCTGGGAAATTAAGACAGAGGACAGGGAGAATCTCTGAGCATCTCAGGTGGGGAAGATCTTTAAACATCTCTCCAGTGGCTGCAAGGTCTGCTTCTGGTGGGAAGGGAGGTAGAGAACAGAGCCCAAGGGGCTGGAAGGAGGATAGGGGACAAGGTCTTTCTTTTTCTGAGCTGTTTCCTGCGCTACTGTTCAGACTGGTTGACATTCTGGGGGACTCCAGGAAGAGCAAAAGGGCAGTGCAGACACTCTCCCCAGATATTTACCTTGGTGCAGACTCTGGTTCCCTGCAGCTGTTGATTGATGGCAGGGTAGGAACCTTCTAAAGAGGTGGACAAAAAAATTCTTCTGACATGTTTGGGAGACAGTGTCAACCCTGGTCTTCTCATGTGCAAATATTAACTAGCCATTTTCTTCCTCCTCCTTCTAGCCTAAAAACTGCCTAAAGACTCACCATTTACTTTCTCCCTTTTCTTCCTTTCCACCCTTCTCTCCCTTCCTTTCCTTTCTTCTTTCCTTATGTCATTCCTCCATTCCTTCCTTTCTTCCCATTCTTTTTCCTTTTCGCCTCCCTCCCTCACTACCTTCCTTTTCTTCCTCCCTTTCTTCTTATTTCCTTCCTTTCTTTATTTACCCCATTTCTTCCCACTTTTCCTTCTCCTTCTCCTTCCTTCCTTCCTTCCTTCCTTCCTTCCTTCCTTCCTTCCTTCCTTCCTTCTTTCCTTCCTTCCTTCCTTCCTTCCTTCCTTCCTTCCTTCCTTCCTTCCTTCCTTCCTTCCTTCCTTCCTTCCTTCCTTCCTTCCTTCCTTCCTCCCTTCTTCCCTTCCTTTTTTCTGACTTAGGTGAGGGTTTGTCAGAAGCAAGTGACAAGTTTTGGTAAGACATTCAAATTCAAGGACTCTTGGGGGGACTCATTGAAGGTAAGGGTTGGCAGGAGCTCCTCCCAGGGCCCCATGAGAGCTCTGTGATCATAGATACAGTTTTTGTGTGTGTGCGTGTGTATGTATGCACATAGTTGTGTGCAGTCTCTTTTCCCATGGAAGGGGAGAAGAAAGGAAAACACACTAGGTAGGAAGTTTCAGGCCTCGTCTTCCCCCCAGAAAGGGTCTGAAGTACAATGGGGGCCTCAATCCAAAAGATGGCTCATCCTCACCCCAGTGCTTAGATCTGGGACAACTGGAGGGGCCATGTCTTAGGGGGGCTTAGTGATGGGTCAGGGCCTGCTTTACAGCAACAGGCTCGTGCCTTTGGGGACCCCTCCCAAACTCCCCACCTCATCCTGCCACTAAATACTAAGTGCATCTGACCTTGGCCAGCCATCAGGAAGCCTGGAGCAACCATAAGGGGCTCAGCCACTTTTGATCCTTTCCCGCAGGCAGGAGTTGCTGAGGACCCAAGTCCTCTGGGCACCCTTGGCCAGTTCACTCTGCTGGAATGAGACTGGGCCCTGTCTCCACATGCCAAAAGCATGTGGTAGACAGGGAGTCCTCTGGAGATTAGGTTATAGATGAAATGTGTGGTGCCTACAGGCATGATCTGGGTATACTTCCCTGCCTGCATGAGGGATTCCTGGAGAGCCATCAAAGGGTGGAGACAAACCTGTAATGCAGCCCCCAGCAAAAGCCATGTTCATAATACCCTTAAAACTGAAGGGAACCCTCCTTAGGGGCTCTGCAGCTGAGACTGTCTGCCCTTCCAGTGGCCTCAAAGCAGAGACTCAGCCAGCCCTGTGCAGATGAATCCCCAGAAACAATAGATCAGCAGTGTATATGGAGCCAATTTCATGTGTGGCTGTGACAGCAGAGAACACTCCTGCTTCAGCTCAGGGCATCAGGGCTCTGCAGGGACATACCAAGGAGGCCACTAGGCCCCACACCGTGAGGACATAAAGTCATAGTTTGACACTACCAAGCATTTCTGTCACCCAGCACAGGCACTCACGGAGCAAAGCAAATCAGGACACAAAATGATGCTCATCAAAGCCCCCGCCCCCTTTTCCCCTCTCCCGCCCTGGAGTTCTGGAACAATGTAGGCACAGCTGGGTGGGGTGTCCTTCAAGCACTGGTAGGCGGGGCTCAGCCACACAGGGCAGGGACATCAGATATTCATGCAAACATATGCCTCTGTCTGCACTCCAGGTGCACCTTGACCCAGGTACACCAAATTCTGAGATATACCCTTAGGAGAGGAACCCCAAATCTTTCTGAGCTGTAGATACGGTGGTTGCCACATCCTATGTACAAGCGACATCAAGGGGGATGCAATTTCTAGTAACAATATTGCAAACCAAGATGTCTAAAAGGGAAATATAGGAAAGAAAGAGAGAAAGAGAGAAGAGAGAGAAAGAGAGAGCCAGAGAGAGCAGAGAGACAGAGAGAGCAGAGGGAGAGGAGAAAGAGGAGAGAGAGAAAAATGTCTGCCATAAACATAAGCAGGGAGAAGGGTAAGAGGGAAACGGGACATCGGTGGTGGGAAATGTATACTGGTGAAGGGTGTTGGACATTGTATGACTGAAATTCAATCTGAATAACTTTGTAACTGTGTCTTATGGCTATTCAATTAAAATTATGAAAAACAATTTAAAATAAGAAAAATAAATCTCTCATATCAGAACTATGGCCCAGTGTTCTTAGCAGAAACTGAAAAAGCAGAATCAAGAGCAAGTTCAGAACTTCTTTGAGTGAGAAAAGTGTTCCTGGAGGGAGCAGGTGTGGGGTGAGCCCCCCCCCCTCCCATCTTTCCCTCCCTGTTTCCTTTTCTAATTACCTCCTTAGCCATGCTGAGAGAGAGAAAAGGCTCTCGGTATTGATGTCATGATTCATTACCCTAGTCAACTTAATAGTTTCGTTATGGTAAATGCTTACATAGAAATGTTGGCTGCATAGACTTTCTATTAGGGTCCTGGCTCATGGCTAACATCTTTTAAAGGATGGAGAGTCTTTATATGATAGAACAAGTTGGATTTACAGGAAAATTGAGCAGCTAGTCTAGAGTTCAAGATTCCCCATCTCCTCTCACAATTCTCTTATTCCTACCCCCATCCCACCCCGTGCAAAGTATGGCTTATTCATGAAAACTCATGAAGCTGTACTGAAGGAGCATGATGAATAATTCACAGTCCTGGTTTCTATTAAGATCCACAGTCTGTCATGTAGAGTTTTATGGGTCTTGACAAATGAATAATGCCAGGTGTCCCTGAACCAAGCACCCTACAGCTGGTACCTCTGCGCAGATTCTTCCTTCATCATGCCCTGCCACACAACTGCTGGTTTTTGTTTTCTGTTTTGTTTAATTTGATTTTCAATTATAGCCTAAGTTTGCTATTTTTACATTTTTTTTTTGAGCTCACACTCAGCCATGCTCAGGGCTTACTCCTGGAGGGGCTCAGGGGGCCATATGTGGTGCTGGGAATCAAACCCAGGTTGACTGTATGCAAGAAATTAGAATAGTTCTTTCTTTCTTTCTTTCTTTCTTTCTTTCTTTCTTTCTTTCTTTCTTTCTTTCTTTCTTTCTTTCTTTCTTTCTTTCTTTCTTTCTTTCTTTCTTTCTCTTTCTTTCTCTTTCTTTCTTTCTTTCTTTCTTTCTTTCTTTCTTTCTTTCTTTCTTTCTTTCTTTCTTTCTTTCTTTCTTTCTTTCTTTCTTTCTTTCTTTCTTTCTTTCTTTCTCTCTCTCTCTCTCTCTCTCTCTTTCTTTCTTTCTTTCTTTCTTTCTTTCTTTCTTTCTTTCTTTCTTTCTTTCTTTCTTTCTTTCTTTCTTTCTTTCTTTCTTCTTTCTTTCTTTCTTTCTTTCTTTCTTTCTTTCTTTCTTTCTTTCTTTCTTTCTTTCTTTCTTTCTCTTTCTTCATTTCTTTCCTTAGGATCATTTTGGGTGGTGCTAGAGGACCATAATCAGTAATGGGGTCAAACCTTAGACAGTCAAATGCAAGGCAAGTACTGTACTATCTCTCCAGTTTACATAAATTACTGCATTCTTCCATCACCAAAGTGCACTGACCCTCTACCTTCACAAGGTGCCAGTACTTGTCACCTATAACTATAAATGTTTGTGCTGTCTCTGCATTGACCTGGACTGGTTTCTTGACTTAGAAATAGGTTTCTGCATTTCCTTTGTCTCTTTTGGTGGCTTGTTAGTAGCAAATGTAAATGAGAGGTGACATTGATTGACTAACTTTCAAGTGTCTGATATAACAACTCCACATCTGCCTACTGTCCATCATGGGCAAGCCTGGAGGCTCAGCGTCCATGGCTCAAACCACACTGTAGCTTTTTGTGATGATGATTAGAGCCACTTTATACATGCACAGGGTTTTATATGCAGCATAAATTTTCAGTGCAGTTGCATAATGCCCCAGGCGTGGGCTTGTTGGATCAGAGGTATAAGTGTGCAGCCTTCTGGAACTGAAACCAGTGTCACTTGCTGTATTACAACATTTATGGGTTCGGAGAATGTCTTCTGCTTGGTATTTTGGGATAATTCACTCTGGTCCAAAATCCAATTTCCTAATGATGTAAGGGGTGGTCCAAACTCATACACCTTTTGAATTAGGGGACTTTTGCCCCTTCTTGAATCAATTTTCCTTTATTGCTAAATTTTTATAAATTATTTAATTAAATCAACATGAGATCCACAGTTATAAAGTGGTTGATTATTGAGTTTCAGTTATCCAATGTTCTAACACTTCACCAGTGCACATTTCCTATCACCAATGCTCCCAATTTCCCTATCTCCCCCATCCTCCTCCCTGCCTGCCTCTATGGCAGTCATTTTTATTTTTCCTCTCTCTCTCT
This sequence comes from Suncus etruscus, assembly GCF_024139225.1. Taxonomy (NCBI): domain Eukaryota; kingdom Metazoa; phylum Chordata; class Mammalia; order Eulipotyphla; family Soricidae; genus Suncus; species Suncus etruscus. Next base: position 23,096,179 of record NC_064852.1, read on the forward strand.
TTCTCTTCTCTCTTCCTCTTTTTCTTTTAGACACTGTGGTTTGCAATATTGCCACTTTATCTCCTTTCAACATCCAGTTCTTGTCCAGAGTGATCATTTCCAATGATCATTCTCATAGTGCTACCTTCTCTGCCCTAACTGCACTCCCCGCTATTGTGGCAAGCTTCCTCCTATGGACTGATTCTTTGTTGTCGTATTACCATACTATTTTCTTGTATTACACAGGAGGGAGGCAGGAAATGTGCATTGGTGAAGAGTGCTGTGCATTGTATGACTGAAACGCAATCCTGAACAACTTTGTAATTGTGCATCTCATGGCGATTAATGAAATTATTTATTTTTAAAAATGGTTAGGTCTCTGGAACCTCTGGATGGTATTCCTGCTCAGGTAGGGCTGAAATCAGGCTGCCTGGCCTTGTGAATTTCCTCCAAATCTGTGTCCACTTACAGGAGTTTAAGACCAATAGGAGGGGCTGGAGAGATAGTACAGCGGTAGGGCCTTTGCCTTGCATGCAGCTGATCCAGGACAGACCGTGGTTTGAATCCCGACATCCCATATGGTCCTTTGTGCCTGCTAGGAGCGATTTCTGAGTGCAGAGCCAGGAGTAACCCCTGTTCGCTACCAGGTGCGACCCCCCCAAAATAAAACCCAAAACCAAATAAATAAATAAAACCAACAGGAAAAGAAAATGGGCTAAACATGAAATACCAGTTGAAGTGTTTTTGTGTCTGTTTTCCCCTTGTTTTAAAGGAAACATTTGGTGGGGAGCTAGAGAAATAGTACAGTGGAAAGGGCATTTGCCTCGCATATGGTCAGCCTAAGTCCCATCTTTAGCATTGAACTGGTTCCCAGTTCTTGCCAGGAGTCAACCCTGAGTACAAAGCCAGGAGTAAGCCCTGAACAGTATGTGGCCCCAAAACAAAATAAGAAAATTTTGCTTTCAGTAGAGAAAAGCAGGAGCAGAGATGGACATAAATAATGATGACAAATATACATCTGCTAAGTGAAAACATGCTAATGAAGAGACTATTTTTAGCTAAGAGATGAAGGGGGAAATCAAACCCCAACCTTAGAAAAGTCACCTTAAAAATAGTAGCTGAGAAATGGAGCAGTGAAAAAACGTCTAGCAAAATCTGCTGCTCCCTGGGACACCAGCTGAAGTAGGTTCAGCCTGGAGATAGGAACTTTGGAAATGGAATCAGCTGTGGGGTCCATGCTGTGGGATGCAGGGCAACCGCCTGATGTCAGATGTAACTTGGACCAGAGACTCCTGCAGCACAGGCCCTGTGTTTCCAGGTTCCTGAACTGGCCTGTATAGCTTTGTGCCAAGCAGTTGCTCTAAGTCCCTCCTGTCTGCAGGCTCAAAGCAGAAAGGGGCACAAAGTGATGCAAAGGAAAAAGACTTGGGACTCAGAGACATGAAGACACTGACCTACACATGTGCTGCAGGAAGGAGACTGGGCACAAACCCACAAACTTGTAAGTGTTTGTGACTGGAGTAGATGAGGAGTTAAGAGGTGCCCCTTCACATCCCCCTTCTGCAGAGACCAGGCGGGGACTGGGCTGCAGGACCAGGTGGGAAGGCCACTCCCCAAGTCTTCACCTCAAGAAGGATCTAGAGACCTGAGATGCGTTCATTTGGTTTTATAGTTGCTGGAGCTGCGGGTGGAAAGGGCTATGAGGGGATGCTGAGGGTGGTGTCTGCTGTCCCTGGAAAGCAGAGGTCATGAGGGGTGAGAGTGTCCAGGGGTCAAAGAGCAAAAGCAAGGGCTGGGGTGATAGTACAGTAGATAGAATACCTGCCTTGCACATGGCCAACCATGGCTCAATTTCAGTGGACCCTATAGTTTTTCCCAAGCCCCAGCAGGAGTGAGCTCTGAGCACAAAGCCTGGAGTCAGATCTGAGCATCTCTGGGTGTGGACCAACAAATAAGCACAAAGCAGGGGTCTTTGAAGCTCTCCTGGTTTCCAGGATTTGTGTGAGGCACCTGACCAGCAGGTGAGGGAATCCACACTGCACTGTTAGCTCAATTCCCATTTGTTGTTGGGAGTCAATCACTTGTGTTCAGGCCAGAGAAAGCCAAGACAAGGTGTCTGGGCTCATAGTCCCCAACTCTGCATGAGGTCTCTGGTGGGATTCACCCCAACTTGCTGGGCTCTTGGTCACTCTCCACTCACTTTCTCTTTGCTGTTAAGGTCTGGATTCACCAAAGGTAAGAGCTGCCAGGTGCTGGACTCTGTAACAGTGATGGAGGTGAAATGGTGGGGAGAGGGGGAGAAGGTTGGCACCTGAGGGGGTGACCAGGGGCACCTGTGAGATGGTTTGTCTGTAGGGAGCCACAATGGAGCACTGGGCTGAGAGGGCCTGAGATTGAGAAGGAATTGTGGCTTTCTATGGCCTTCCAGGGCCATGGTTAGGCACTGGGGTCGAGAGAGGGCAGTGTAGATGCTCCAGTTCTATCAGTATTACCCTTTTTCTCAAAATCCCCCTGCAGAGGGAAGCAGGCAGAGTGTAGCTTTGGAACTTCAAATGCATCAAAACCTCATATGAACAATATGTAAGTGACAGTGCCACAAAAAAAAAGCAACAACAACATAAAGAAAAGATATCTTTTTAAAAGAGAAAGAGAGAGAGTGAGAGAGAGACAGAGAGAGTGTGTGTGTGAGAGAGAGAGAGAGAGAGAGAGAGAGAGAGAGAGAGACTTGCTCTGAGAAAAGGCCCTCCCATGGTCTTTGTTGTTAATAACTGTCACATCTTGTCCATCTCTGATCAGAGCTGAGTGGCGTTTGGGCTGTGTCCTCCTTTTCCCCCTCACCCCACCCCCAGGTGCCTCATTTTTAGGACTTGTCTTCATTTCCAAGGGACCAGAGAACACAAGAGGCCTCTGGCACTCATCTCCTGTTCTCTCAGAACTGAGAAAGTCCTCCATTGAGGTGCATTTGGAATGAAGTTGGATGTCAAGGTCCCAAGCTGAGGGTCTCCAGGTCACCCCCTTCCAGCATGTTCTGCTCCTCTGTACCTCCCAGCCTCCCTGTCCTTCCCCCATCCCACCTCTGCCTCTCATCCCTCTCCTGCAGGTCCTGACTAGGGCCAGGCAGGGTGTCCTGAGCTCCCTTGGGAAGGGACTGAGTAGGGAACAAGCACCCTTTTTTCTTTTGTTTTTGGGGCACACCCGGTGGCTCTCAGTGGTTACTCCTGGCTATGTGCTCAGAAATCGCACCTGGGTTGAAAACCATATGGGACGCCAGGGGATAGAACCGTGGTCCATTCTAGGTCAGCTGCGTGCAAGACAAATGCCCTACTGCTGCACCACTGATCTGGCCCCAAGGGTGTTACTTTTAAGAAAATATTGGGGGTTTCATCTGAACCCTTGAGCTCTGATCTATGGTTTGCTTCATCAACTCCATTTTCCAGCAGCCAGCAATGAGCAAATGTCATTGGAATTCTGAGAGTGACTGGGAGAGAGAGAGCAGCAGAGGAGAGGAGAGGTGAAGGAAGGGGGTTGCATTTGAGGACAAGGTAGAGACAAGTGCATATACATATGTACAGGTGTGAATATGGCTCTGACTTGCATGCACATATGCATATGTATGTGTGTTTGTGTATGCAGATGAGCACAAATGTGTGTTGTAGACACAGAGAATATAGAAGCTTTCTCAGATTGTCAGATCCTGGGGAGCATGTACTGCAATGACATGGGGCTCCCTATCCACCTCCCTGTAATGTTCCAAACCAGTCGGTGTGGCTGACCCTGGTGAGTTTAAGCTGGAAAGCACAGGTTTGGGGTGTGACTTTCCTGAGGGTGAGATCTAAGGAATGTGACCTGGACCTTCTTCAGTTCCTAGGTCTGTAAAACCATCGCCCTAATATAGGGTCCTGAACTGAAGGGGGAATACAGGAACCTGGCTCCTGCCTGCTGGAACTTGCCTGCTGGACATGTGTGAGGCTTCAGGTTCTTGTTGGGTGCCAGAGAAATACCCCCAAAGGAGGTCTAAAATAGAAGGTTGAATAGGCAGAAGCAGAAAGAGGAGCTGAGAGGGATCAAATCAGTGTGAGAGGGTTTAGCTTTCTGCCCAAGATCTACTCTCATTTGGCATTTTATAGGTGCATATTGGGTTGAAGGGGGATGGCATCCACATTCCACACTCCCTGCAACCCTGGCCATGTATCTATATGTAGGACACTGTGTGGCTGAATGTTGGGATGCTTGTCCAGAGCTCTGTGGGACCTGGACTTTGCCCTAATGTATTCCTGTCTTCTGTTTCAACCTGGATCCATCCTACATACCCCATACAGGAATGGATGCATCTCTTTTCTCTTTGTCTGGCCCATGCAGAATATTTTGGGCTCCCTACAGCCTTTGCTAGCACTATTGCTGCACATACTTCCTCTTTGTTTAGTGAGTGGATTGTGCCTGAAGGATATCCCTGGATGGGCCACTGAACTTGACCACTGGCTCTCAAAGGGGTACAGTCACCCTCTTAGCCCTCAATGTCATGGTTCAACCTTCTTAATCCATGAAAGGAGGAGAAACATGCCACTGAGCTGAACATAAAGTTCATTGCCTGAAACAGGAAGGTTTATTCATGCTATTTGTACATCAGTATCTATAATCCTGCCGCTTCACCATCCCAGCCACAATCCGTAGAGCAGCTTGTTTTCACACCCTGCCAGGATGTTTCTGCAGTGAGCGCGGGTCCAGGACAGCAGCTGTAAACCTCTGCCTTTGAGGGCTTTTGGGAGGAGAAGGGCTCCAGGTCAGCAACCAAGAGGTGGCTTGGGAGGAAGAAGAATGAACCTATATTTCCCGAGATTTTCCAATGTATATCCAGAGCAGTGCCAGAGCATAGTCAAGCACAGAGACCTTCCAACCTTTATCTGTCAAATCATTTTTACCTAGCTGATTTCTGCCAGCACTTTAAGAACTTTTTTTTTTCTGGAGGAATTTTTGCTCAGTTTGTCTCCATTGCTATATTTTAATCATATTTTATATCAAATCTTGTGTCTCTTGCTAATGTGATTTGTTTTTATTATATTGATGCTCATAAACATACCACACCTCTAAAATCTCACATTCATTGACATTACTGAGGCATGCTTTGATTTATTTTTCACAATTTACTTCAATAAATGGTGCTTTATTTTCCAAATCAACTGCCATTGCATGCTTTCTTTGTCACGCAGGAGTATTATTATTAAGGAGAGTGTTTGAGAATGTGGGTGGGGACAGAATTTCCCTGGTTTCCATGTAAAGAACTGATACTAGAGAGTAGATGGGGGTTATAAAGATGGGATGAAAGATTTCTACTCTTTGAAATTTATTAAAAATGTCTTTGTGGTTCTGGGTAAAATATAATTGTTTCCCATAAATATCATTTTGTCTGTGAAAATAACACATTGCCGTGCCGTATCCCGGCACACAAGGCTCCTTTGTCACTGTCCTGAGCCCCAGATCATCCAAAGAGCTTCTATTGTCTGAGTTTGGACAGTAGTGACTTACAATTCATGTAACAATTATATTTCTGTCTAGTCCCCTTGCATGGCTAATAAGTTGTATTCAGCATCTTTTGTGACCGAAGAGTGGGACACACGAAATAGGGAACAAATGTCGTGGGTGTGGGGCTTTCTCTTGGTGCATTCACACACTATGGTGTTAGTCAAGTCTCTGCAATCTGTCCTGTGCCAGGGGTGGGGAAGACATCTCAGATATTCAGTGCCCAAACCCTGCCAGCTGATGACAGATTGGAGGCAGAAGTTCAACCTCTCCAGATTAATTCTATGATTCATTCAATTTAAAATGAGACAGGGATAGGAGATAGTGCCCGAGTAGGATAGTTGGCATACATCCAACTCATGTTCCATTCCCACCATATGGTCCTCTGGGTATAGTCTGGAGGCCCCTAAGCACTTCTAGGGTGACCCCAGCCTTGCTGGGCTGAAGCAGTTTCTCATCCTTAGGTTCTTGCACACTGCTTGGGAGGCTCCAAAAATAAAATAAGGGCGTCAGAGAGATAGTGAAGCAGGTAGGATGCTTAAATTGCATGCAGCTGATCCGGATTCAAATCCTTGGCATCCCAAATAGTCCTTAAGCACTGCCAGAAGTGATTCAAAAATGCAAAGCCAGGAGTAAGCCTTCAGCATTACCTGTGTGGTCCCAAAACCAAATAAGTCAATAAATAAAATTAAATCAATTAGACTCACACAGCTTCTCCATCAAAGTAACTGCACTTTCTTCTGTTGAGCTTCACTGGATCCCTTCTTGTAATTTTTCCAAGAGACTTTTTCTCTGCCATGCCCATTGGACAGTGGCTACCTCAGAAATTTTACTTTTGCTTTTTTAAATGTGTGTTTGTGGCCACACCTGGTTGTACTCAGAGATGATTCCTGGCTTTGTATTCAGGGATCACTCCTGGCAGTGCTCTGGGATTATTTGCTCTCTTGTGGCTGGAACCTTTCAATCAAGTATAAGGCAGATAACCTACTCACTATACTATCTCTCTGGCCCTCTATCTTTTTGCTTTATATCTAGCCATATCAGCAATCATTTAACATTGGGAACCATCCATTCAGAGATATTGATCCACACTGTCATTTCTAATATCTTCCGGCTTACTTGAGTGCGTCTGGTGGCAAGGGGAAGGAACATGAGAGAGGAAAGTGTCAAAGGTTGGCAGCTAGCAAGTTCTGGGATGATGTTCAGCATTGTTGGAGAGGTAACAGCATTGTCCTACCGCAAGACCCTTGGACAGTAGATCCTAAAGTCCTTACTCAATATCAGATAATTCTGTGACAAGATGGGGGTGCCAACATCCCCTACTATAACAATGGTTTCCCAATAAATCATCAAATAAATCAACAAAATATCACATTGTCTTCCTACATTTACACTATGATCTGTGTCAATTATGCCTTTATACAACAAGGGAACAATGAAAATGGTTAAACAAATAAATTATATTCTAAGAAAACTGAGTAGATTCTTTGAAAACCTGATAACCTCAACATCACTCTGTCTCTCCAGTGATCACCCAAACGGCTCCTCCTGTCATGGAAACAGGGACTTAGACATATTTCTAAAGACACCCACACCCACACCCATACATGGGAGAGCATGCACATGCGAGTAATGCTTTTCCAATAATTTTACTCTTTCAGCTATTAAACTAGCCTCCAATTTCTGTTGCTCCCAGTGACTTGAGAAAACAACCTTGAGATAAAGCTCTGTCTCCTTGATAGATGCCTTGAAGTGGAGCCCTGCGACCATTCAAGGCTCTTGCAAGCTTATCACTTGATCACATTTCATTTAAAAAATGAATGCTTGTGAGAGGAAGCACCTCCTCTCCCTGAATTGTCTCTACACACCAACCCTGAAACTGTCCCAATAGTGGTCAGCTGCCTCCAGCAACAAGGACAGACTTCAGGCCATGTTGGCTCAGTTCATCTGGGTTACTGATGCTTCTGAATGTCAGATTCACTTCCTTAACCTTGGGTGAAGGAGGAGAAGGTGGAGGAGAAGGAGGAAGAGGAGGAAGAAGATAAAGAGAAGAAAAAAAAGGCAAAGAAGGAAGAGAAGGAGCTGGAGTAGGAGGAGGAAGATAAAGAGAAGAAAAAGGAAGAAAAGGCAAAGGAGGAGGAGGAATATAAGGCAAAGGGAAGAAGAGGAGGAGATGGAGTAGGAGGAAGATAAAGAGAAGAAAAAGGAAGAAAAGGCAAAGGAGGAGGAGAAATAGAAGGCAAAGGAGGAAGAGGAGATGGAAGAGGAGGAGTATGAGGAGAAAGAGAAGAAAGAGAAGGAAGTGGAAGAAGAGGAGGAAGAGAAAGAGGAAAAGGAAGAAGAAGAAGAAGAAGAAGAAGAAGAAGAAGAAGAAGAAGAAGAAGAAGAAGAAGAAGAAGAAGAAGAAGAAGAAGAAGAAGAAGAAAAGAAGAAGAGGAGGAGGAGAAGAAGGCTCCATGGTTCACCTGCCCTTGAAAAGGAAGAAGGATGTGACTCCAATCTATTGAGAGTCGCTGTGAAATTCAATCTGCTATGTCCATGCAGGATTAGTCTACAAAGGACCTTCACCCACAAAGCAATGCCGCAGGCCTTAGGGGCCAGAACCAGATTATTTCAACAGCTGCAATTGATCTTTTTAACACAGAGTCTGAGCTCTGACCTAAACACGGTTCTGCTTTAAACACAGGGCAGTGCTGCAGTGACAGTGCACAGTAAGGCCACACCAGGTGACAGCATGATAGCAGAACATTCTTGAAAGGAGGCAGGCCCTGGAGTTTAGGGGAGCACTCAACAATTATGTAGTATGACATTCTGTATTTGCTGGTGAAGATGCTGCAACAAATTGGTTCCATGGATACTCAATGGCACAGGGTTTATCCTAAAGAGAGGGCCCACCTCCTCACTTCCTGTGCCACTGCTCTCCAATCAGAGATTCGGTGCACACCTTAATGAAGTTACCTGTGCCCTGCCTTCCCATTGAGAGTGACTTCTCTCTCTGCCTTGAAAGATCAAGATCTCTTCCTGTTTCATTTGCAAGCACCAACTCTCCAGATCCATTTTTAAAAACCAGTTTTTCAAGTAGCTGCCTATTTTGCCCAAATGCCACAATATCCCTCTAGGATTTAAACATTGAAACATTGAGATAAAAGAGTGTTGAATCTTTAAAGAAAAAAAAAAAGCTAGAATTAGAAAGAGTAGATTTCAGAGGAAGAGTTGTTGTTATTTTTTTTTTCTTTTTAACCATCCTGGGAACCCAGAAAATAGATCAATAAGTGAGGGTGGAGGAGGAGGGATGGAAAATGTGAGAAATGGCAGAGGAAACCAAGTCATTGCTCACCCGTGCCAGGATGTGGTTGCCAGCCTGAATTCTCACCATTGAAAGCAGAAAGAAAGGAGAATGGGCTTTGAATGGGACCATCCAAGGGGAACCTTGGATGAGGTTCCTGTACCCCAGTGTGCACCCCCACGCGGACCAATCCCAGCGTTCTGCCAAATGCTTCTTTTTTTTTCCTCTGTAGGCTTAATTGTCTCAGAAGCTGATTGCATAACAAGGAATATTTTCCAAAATATGTTTTCAGAACATTTTGTCAAAGAGCCTTGAGCTGCATTTTCAACAGACAATAGCTGTGTCCCCTGGGGGCATTTCAGTGCCCCAAGTCTTAAAGAGGGTCCTCAGCTTCTTGGTGAAAGCTAGAAAACAACCAAAGATGAACATGGCAGTGGCCGAAAGCAAACACTTTTTTTCCCCCTGGAACCAGGCCTTACAGTCACTGGCGGAAGCTTACTGGTTGTTGGGAAATCTTCACGTTTCACTTCATGGCATCTGATTGGTTACTGGGCAGTCTTCATGGTTCACCAGTGGAAGCTGATTGGCTACTGGATTTCTCCCTAATTACTATTGAGGACTTAATTGCGGTACAATTAAAATGCAATTATACTGTCAAAGAATAATTCCACAGTTACTCCGGCATAGTGATTTCAAAACTACAAACGGATTTGTAAAAAGAATTCTGAAAGTTCCTTTCCACAAGGCATTGCTTAAACCCTTTAATAATTGGTGTCTTTCTGGGCCTCTCTCCAAAAAGTTCTTAACTGCCACATCTTTAAGGTCGGCTGTATAAATATTCGTTTATCTTCCACTCAAGCTTCTGGAAACATGATCCTACTGATCTGCAGCGACCTAATTATTGCTTTGTTTGGAAAATGAATAATAAATTCCTTGTGCTTCAGAGACAGCACATATTCCAAGAACCCTGTGATAATCAAGGATGAGGAATCGCCCTTTGAGGAGTGATTCTCCTTTGTGAATCTCCTTTGAGGAGCTGAAGTGGAAACATTATTCGGAAAGGAAGAAAGGAAAAAAGAGGGAGGAATGAAGGCAGGAATTGGGAAGGGAGGAAGAAGAGGAAGGAGAAAGGTGAGATGGAAGAAAGGAAGGATGGCAAGAAGTAGGAGAGGGAGGAAGGGGAGAGAGAAGGAGAGAAATTGGCTTTGCCATCCAGAGTCCATTGAGAAGTTGAGGTCTTGGGGAGATGGTCCCTGGAGAAAGCATACTCCTTCCTTTGTCTCTTCTCTCCCCTTTTTTCATTCCAATCTTTATGTTTTGGGGCCTCACCTGGTGATACTCAGGGGTTACTTTTAGCTCTGCATTCAGAGTCCCCTGGTGGTGCTCAGGGGACCATATGTGATGCTAGGGATCGAATCTGGATTGGCCATTTGCAAGGCAAGTGTCTTGACTGCTGTGCTATCACTCTGGCCTTATTCCAGTCTTCTGCCTCTGCTTTTTCCTCTTCCCCTTCCTCCCTTTTTGCCATCTCTTCCTTGGAGCTGAGATGGGGAGATGCTGAGTAACATGGGGTGACATGAGGCTACTGTCTACTATGGGATCTGCCCTGTGATGTGGGTTACTGGTTATGAGTGGAGAATAAGAGCCATTCATGTTACAGGGATCTTGTCTCTATGACCTTCACTATCCTTGCTTGAAAAAACATTCCAAGAGAATTAAGTAATGTTCCTCATCACTCTGATAATAGCCACTCTGATCATTTCTCTGATAATTATTCTCTGATAATGTTCCTCATTAATGATAATTTCCCTGTTCATTTTTTCCCTTGTTTATACATCTGATGCCAAGAGTAAATGCAACCAAAGAGAGAACTCACCATGGTGGACTGGGGTTCTAGAAATGGGTTGATTTAACATGGGTATGCACCTACTCTCTACCTGCCACCCTGAACATAAACTCCTCCAGGCTCTATATGAGGTCTCCACATCAGGACTTGGTCATCAGATCATTGATGATCACTCAGTGCTGCATTAGGTGCTACTGAAGCAACTTCCCTCTCCCAACCACAGAATTTGTACATTCACTATGCAAGAAAAGTCCCATTTTTCTCAGACACACACTATAACTTTGTGGCGACTTACTGTCATAGGTCATGTGAAAGTGGCATTGCTTGAAAGAGCTGGTCTATATCATATCCCTCAAGACTCACAATCACCTCTGTGGTATTGGATTTTTGGAGCTTTGGGCAGGACCACTGTGGACCAGCAGCTCTGAGGAGATTCCTACCTTATAAGCAACTAAAATCAAATGGAGACAAAGCATGACAAAAGTCATCAGGATATAATTGTTAGAAAAAGGTGACCTGGATGGAGACCATGCAAGCTGATCTAGGGTTTCAAGAAGCAGAGCAGAGGCTATGGGCCTGCCTTCAGGGCTCAGCTTCCCTCCTGTTTCCTCCTTCTGCACTCCTCTCACCAACATCTGGTAATGTTCAGACCACTCTCAGCTACCAGCCATCTCAGCAGCTCATTGCATAGACCTCAATGAATGCCTCCACATTCTCACAGAGAAGTTTTACCCAGGCTAATGTTCCCAAGTCACCTAAACAGCAAGAGGCAGAGACACAAGGGTGCCATGTGCTGGGCCAAGTCGAGTTCTGTGGCCTGGAATCTGGGGAAAGAGGTCCCCTGGGAAGGAGGGATCCTGGTAGCATTGAGGCATCAGCAGCCACAGTGCCACATGGAAAACGTCAGAATCACTTGGAGCCATAGTGACAAATGGAATTAGTCACAGAGTCACATGAGTCAGTCATAGTGGTACATGGACTAGTCATGATGTCACATGGAGTCAGTCACAGTGTCACACAGAGCCAGTTACTACAGAGTCATATGGTCAGGTTATGGTGCCACACAAACTCAGTCACAATGTCATATGGAGCCAATACCAGTGTCACATAGAGCCAGTGTCAATGTCACAAACAATATCACCCAGAGATAGTCATCGTGTCAGGGTATCCCACTGAGCTCAGACTCACAGAGCCATCATACTGTCAACAGAGCCATGTTCTCACATGGAGCCACATTGTCACACAGAGCCAGTCATACTGTGACCTGGAGTCAGCTGTAGCATTACACAGAGACAGTGAGGAGGCAGAGCTGCCAAAACACAGTGGCACATGAACACCTTGACAGAGCCAGTATAGAAAGACCCAGATAAATCCTTCCTTCCCTGCTGCCTCCCATCTCTTCGGTCTCAGTTTCCTCATAATTAACAGAATAACCCATCCCCTCTTATGGTAGAGACCTGAAGGAAGTCACAGCTGCAACCTCTGTGCCACAGAGCAAGTGTTTGGTCCCCAACTCAATGACAGCATCAAGCATGATGTCACACCACAGGAAGTGTCTATTCTGCTCTGAATAACAGACATGGTGAAATATTAGGGACATGAGTGTATCATCTTTAGCTATGCTGGAGAATGAGGAGAGAAGGAAGCATACCAGGTGTAAATGTGACCTGGAAACAAAGGAGCCTGTGGGTCATGGCAGTGGGAACCCAGGAGCTAAGTGAGCCTGCTGGCATCTAACAAAACCATGGCAAGAGGCCAAAGCTTCCATTCAAATCTCCCCGCATGCCATAGATCTTATTGCAACACGGCCATGCTGAGATCATCCAGTTCATTGATTCCTGAATAAAATAACGTATTTTTCGTGCTATAAGATGCACCTGACCATAAGATGCACAAAGTTTTTAGATGAGGAAAACAAAAGACGTCAGGAGATGGAGGCTTGTTGTCTTAAATAATTAACAATGGTGCTGGATGGAGGTGGATGGATGGACGGATTTTTCCCTGCCATCCCAGGCTACGTGGCTCCGCAATCCCCATTCAGCTGGCGGGTCCCAGGTTTAGGTGAAGGGCGGAATTAGACTCATCCAGAGACAGGCATCAGGAAGCATCAGCTTTACTCATGCCCTATTCACCACATGTGTGGCCTATATCCTAACCTTTTAAGCATTCAGTCATTCTTAGCTAACCCTGCATCTTAACTCCTTTCAGCCATCTTCCCTTTGACCTCCATGCTGGCCAAAAACCAAAAGGACCCTAATCCCCTGAGTCAAAGGCCTTATCTACCTTTTCTAAGACCCCTCCCAGGAATGGGCGGGGTCTTGCAGGTAAGGTCAAGTTACCTAGGGAGAATGGAGGGATGAGGCTTCAGAGGCTGAAAACAACCAGCCTGTGAGGCCGAAGTATATTTACAATAAACCAGTTCACAGCTGGTTAAACACATTTACCTAACTTTTTTTTAACATCAGAAAATTAAAAAATAACATTTTTAAATACTTTTTTTGGTTAATATTTAAAAAAAAAAAGTCCCTTACACTCAGGCTTCAGCTCCAGGCAGCATTTACTCCATAAGACACACAGACATTTCCCCCCATCTTTTGGGGAAGGAAAGTGTGTCTTGTGGTACAAAAAAATACAATACACTATCTAGGTCAGCAAATAGTGATCCTTTAAAAAGTTCTTGTGAGGGGCCAGAGAGATAGCAAAGCGATAGGGCGTTTGCCTTGCAAGCAGCTGATCCAGGATGGATGGTGGTTCGAATCCCGGCATCCCATATGGTCCCCCATGCCTGCCAGGAGTGACTTCTGAGTGCAGAGCCAGGAGTAAACCCCTGAGTGCTGCTGGGTGTGACCCCCCCCCCAAATAAAAAGTTCTTTTGAAATATTTTTCTGCAAAAAAATTTTGTTGTCAAAAAGATGCTACAAACTATTTCTTCCCAAGTTGGGCTCATATTATTATTCAGAACAATTACAGTTCCTAATACTATTCAATAGTTAAGAACCAGCTATGAGTTGCTCAAGTGTTATCTTGAACTGAATTTTCCTGGAGACAAGGATAGAGGCCATCTTGACTTTGCAACTGAGACTATGGAGGAAACTGAGAAGGCTGTGTGACTTCTGGAAGATCACCACGCACCCCAGGAGGTCAGGAGAAGCAGGTGAAAGCTCTTCGTGACTCACCGAGCTGAGGAAGTTGTGAGAGCAGGAACTGAAGTGGCAAGATATTACCCTGCATTACAAATGTATTTTCTACAAAGGCCTTTGGTTTGAACCTAGAGAGAGGGCTGAAGCTGATGGAAAGACTGGGCCTTGCAGTGTTGCTGTGGCACACACTGAAATAAACTGAGCTTGAGAGAAGAAAACCGTTGAGTGCAATGCCAGGCAGCCAAGTTCCTGTAAGAGATTGTCAGTGAGCTGAAAGCACAAGTTTGGCAGCAAAAAATAAGGCTCTTTTCTGCCTTATCTGAGTGCGGAAAACTTTAGTGTGATCCCATGTCCAGGAGAATAGAAACCCCTGGGCAAGGCTAGGGTCTTCTCCAGACCTTGTTGGTCATCCTGGGCTACGGTCTCCAAGCCTAGGGGACAGAGGTTGCTTGCTTAGAGTTCATGATCTCCTGGACTCAGCTCATTCCTGGGAGATCAAGCTGACAGGGAACCACAGCTCTCCTCTTAGAGATCCGACAACCACTATGGCAGGCAGAATGGAGAGTCCAGTGAACATGACCCCAGAACCTGGTTCTGGACTTAACAGTTCCAGGGCATATACCTTGTTGCCCCAATTATCTACTTACCTCCCAGAATTCCTCCCACACCCCTCTTCCACCACTTATCTATCCTCTTCCCCTCTAATCCCTTTGACATCTGGCTACACTATCATGGAAGTCTCTGCAGCCCGCACCCACACCCACGCTGCATGCAGGCTGCCTTGTTTATGGAATTTTTTTGTTTTGTTTTGTTTTTTGGGTCACACCCGGCAGCGCTCAGGGGTTATTCCTGGCTTCATGCTCAGAAAATCGCCCCTGGCAGGTACCAGGGACCATATTGTATGTTGGGATTTGAACCACTGTCTTTCTGCATGAAAGGCAAACACCTTACCTCCATGCTATCTCTCCAGCCCCTTGTTCATGGAATCTGTCTGGTGGGTATGTAAACACCCTGAGGAGTTCCCAGCACAGAGCTTGGTGCCCAGAATTGTCCCCACACTGTGAAGTGTGAAGACTCGAAGCAGTGGTCCAAGGGAGCAGCATAGGGACACGTGAGGGGAAACCAACATTTTTGAAGCCAAAGCTGGCTTCTGCAGACACCAGAGGAATGAACCTTTGCAACTGGATTCCAGCCTGCTTGACCACTACCCGCTGTAGCACCACCATGTGGCCAGGGCTGGACATGGGCTTATACCTGAAATCCTGGGTTTCTTGATATTTTGATTTTGAGGACAATAAATCTTTGGCCTATAATTATGGTTCTTCAATATGTCAATTCATTGCGATTTCAACTTCTCATAATTTAAATGCACAACTTAGTGTTAAGGCTGGGATTTTCTTTGGAGGGGGTGGCTTGTCATAGGGTTTTCAAGGAGAGAGTGGGGGTCTTGCAAGTGTACCCCTAGAGATTGTCAGCCCCGGAAGATCAAACTGGGGTAATTGAGTGCATGTGCCTTAATCCCTGTACCATCTCAGTAGTTACTAATGTGGGTTTTTAAGCCAAAACATAAAGAGGAGTCTGAGAAAAAAAGTGGGTTGGCAGTGGGCCAATCCCTGTAGGCATAGTTGGCACTCCAAAGGCAGGGAGAACTTCTGTCTTTGCTGAGGATAGGGATTCTGAGTTTGAGATTCATTTAACCTACCTATGTTGCAGATGAAGAAACTGATGCACAAAGAAGGGAAAAGGCTCTAATTTGCCTCAGGAAGCCATGAGAAGATGGACCTGACATTCATCTCAGAGATCTGGGCCTAGTGCTGGTAGAAGCCCCTTCTCTAGTTTGTGAATCTCAGTTGGTAACTTCCCCTAACACCCTTTTACCTAACATTTTCTTTTGAGATGTTAATCCCACCTGAATGATCAGACCCACCCACGCCAGGGATGGGGCAAGATATTTTAAATAAAGAATAAAGAAGTCTGGCTGGGGGAGGGTAAAGAAGAAGCAGCAGAGAGAGCTCATCAGAAGAGATGAGTTAGGCAGACAAAGCCCAGAGACTGCACATGGTAGAGACAGGGCTATGGAATAAAAGCAAGCTGATTTCGATGAAACTTTGACTGCTTGTGAATTATTTCTCTGCCATTACCCTGCTTCATCAGAGCCATCGACTAAATGTGCCTGGGGCAGCCTCACCCAACATGTGGGCTCTCTCTCTCTCTCTCTCTCTCTCTTTCTCTCTCTCTCTCTCTTTCTCTCTCTCTTTCTCACTCTCACTCTCTCTTTCTCTCTCTTACTCTCTCTCTATATATGTAAGATCTTTATTTAAACACCATTACAAACATGAGTATAATTGAGTTTCAGTCATAAACAAAACACCCCCCTTCACCAGTGCAATATTCCCACCACCAATGCCCCTCCCACCATCCTCCTCCATCAACAGGTAACACTTGAATAAATTTGCAAGCAGGGTCCACAAAAAACAAACATTTGTGGGCGTTGACTCTCTTGGGAAGCAATTTTGTCTATGTCTGTTCTGTGCAGAACTAGGATTTGTGAGTCCTTTAAAGTCCAGATAGGAAGCAAGAAATAAAGAGATTAGAGGTTGTTGTTAATCCTAGCATTCAGAAGGCATACAGGGTTGATGGCACTTGTGTATGCAGCAGCACCCTTCTGGCCTGGGCACACAGCTATTCTTTTTTTTTTTTTTTCAGGCCACACCCATTAGATGCTCAGGGGTTACTCCTGGCTAAGCACTCAGAAATTGCCCCTGGCTAGGGGGGAGCATATGGGACGCTGGGGGATCGACCCTCAGTCCTTCCTTGGTTTGCACTTGCAAGGCAGACACCTTACCTCTAGCGCCACCTCTCCGGTCCCAGCACACACTACCTGTGCCACATGCCTGCATTTTATTTTTTGCAGGGGACACTCTTACTAGTGCTCAGGGATTATTCCTGATCTGTACTCAGAGATGTCTTTTGGAGGTGCTCCCGGGACTACATGGAGTGCCAGGGATTGAACTCAGGTCAAACCCATGCAAGGCAAATACCCTGTCTGCTGTACTATCTTTCTCTGGTCCCAAGTCTTCTTCATTTTGATTGTCTGATAGGTGTTGGATTTCACCAATGGGTCCTAGATAGCTTGATCCCACAGCATAAATGCCCCACTTATAGAAGTCATGTGATATTTTTTGTACCAAAAAGTTGGAACAAGACACATTATGCATTTCAATTTTTCATGACTCCTCGTCAAGGAAATCCAACAGATTAATCCATGAAGAAGAGTTAGTAACACTGTCAGGCCATCTGGTCAACCTCAGTCTCTGGAGGTAAAATTGCAGCAGAAGTTTGTCCTGTGTTTGTGCTCAGGGTTCTCTGGTGATCAAGGAAAATTCCAGTGGAGGAAGTCTAACCTCAGAACTGTGTCTCAATCCACAGAACTTTTCTCTGGTTTCTGGAACACACAGAAAACCCAAACAGCACAGCATAGTTTCCCTTTAAGATAGAGCATACAAGTTCTCAAAAAGGGTAACGCCCTGTATTTAAGAAGGTAGGGGTTTAAACCAAGTTGATCATTTGGGTTCAAGTTGGACCAGGCTTCTGGGGCTTCTCTGGGTTCATAAAACAGATGATGTTTCTGGGCCAAAGGAAAGCTGGTCGTTTTGTGTAGAGTTGGAGCTGTGGGAACAAAGTTGGCCAACAAACTTGCAGGGCATTGAAGTCAGTGGTGCCTGGAATTTTTGATCATGAGCCTTGTTTACACATCAGATGATACCACTTAACTCTCAGTGTTCCATTCCCATTTGATGGGAATAACAATAAAGTCAACCTTGCAGCTTCTTTCTATACAATTGGTAAGAAAAGCTCAGATAGATTGCACATGTAAAAGAATGTAATATATACTGCTAGGGTATAGATCTATTTGACAAAAGACCTATACCCCCAGGACAGGGCTTTTAAAGTCAAATAAGAAAAATACAACAACCTAACAGAAAAATTGGCAATAAAGATAACCAAGCAATTAACATAAAATGCAAGGGACCTTCTTAATTTGAACAAACATTACACAGCATGATGACCTAGTTAACAACACTGTATTGCTGTTTTGAATGTTGTCATAAAATAGATCTGAAAAAAACTCTTATCACAAGGAAAAAATTACCATTGTGAGATTAATATTAACCAATTGTATTGTGGCAATCACTATGAACATATATATATATAACAATTATGTTTAACATCTTAATCATTTGAATAATATTAAAATGATTTCATTCATTTATTTCACAAATATATTTGAACATTACCGTGTATGAATCCCTTATTGTTGCTAAACAGAACAGTTATTCATCTGACCTAAGAAAAGAATATTCTGCAGAGACTCAACAAGTTAGCAGATTGCTTCTTAATCTCATATAAGTGGAAGGTAAATAAATGTGAAAACTTGATAGCAATTCAAACAATGTGAATTTAAGTGTAAAAATATTTATGTTGGTCCTGAGCAATAGTATGACAGGTAGAGCTCTTACTTTGCATGCAACTAACCCAGATTTGATTTCTGGTATGCCATATCAGCCCCCCCACCCCCCACCCCCAGATCTACAAGGAATGACCCTTGAGCACAGAACAAGGAGTAAGCCCTGATTACTGCAAGATGTAGCTTGAAAATTAAAAAAAAAAAAAAGGCAAAAAAAAAAAAAGGCAAATTAAAAGAAATTGAAAGAAATGGCTGTAATTTGGGAAGCACATGGGGCACAGATCTCAGAACTTCAAACATGCAAAGATCTGCTACAGAGCTTCATTTCCTGTCCTATAAAACATTTCTTCCTCTAAAATAGAAACTGAAGAAATGGACCCATTGGGTGGAGTGAGAGTCTGGGAAAATAGGTTTGTGTGGATTGTGATAGTTTTACTTGGAATTTGATAGAATTTTCATGTCTTAAATTTTGTAATTAAAGAATCATGATATGAGTGAATAAAAATGTATATCAGTTTATGCACATGCATTGTATTATGTATATTATATGTATGTATATGCATATGTATACATAGATGTATATTTTGTATAAATTTAAAAATGTTTAAGATAGAAGATTCTGGCAAGGGCCCGGAGAGATAGCACAGCAGTGTTTGCCTTGCAAGCAGCGGATCCAGGACCAAAGGTGGTTGGTTCGAATCCCGGTGTCCCATATGGTTCCCCGTGCCTGCCAGGAGCTATTTCTGAGCAGACAGCCAGGACTAGCCCGGGTGTGGCCCAAAAACCAAAAAAAAAAAAGAAGATTCTGGCAAGGGGATGATGTCAAGAGGAAGAAAGAAAAGTCTTTTCCATTGTCCAAATTAATGAAATATCAAACCCCAAATATGGATGCAGAGACCCTGAGAACTGGGAACTGTGTTTAAATTTTTTTTCACTTGCTATAGGTTAGGCTTTATTTAGCAAAACATGAATTACTGTTCATCATAACCTCGCTTGAAAACTATCCCATTTGTGGTTGAGTTTTGCATCTTTTTGGTCAATTTTGGGGAATGAACTAGAGCACGTCTTGCCAAGAGTAGAAATTTGTGTCTAAGCACACATTAGACCCTCATTCCATTTGCTGTAGGGTCTCCAGCACTTAAGGAATCATACACTAATCACTTGGAAGGGTTCATGGTGGCCCCTCATAGTGGTTGGGTCACATTCAGGGAGAAGATAGTGGCTGGGTCTCTGAAGATATCAGTGATATGATGGAGGGAACTGACTTTTATGCATTGCATGTGGTTTGGCCCAATTTGGTGGTTAAAGTACTTAGTCCAGAGGCAGTAAAGTTGTACCAAAGTATGCTCTGAAATGAAGGCAAAGCTCATTTCATGCAAACCCCAGAAAAGTTTCTTTCTTTCTTTTTTTTTTTTTTGATCACACCCAGCACTGCTCAGGGGTTACTCTGGCTCCATGCTCAGAAATCGCTCCTGGCAGGCTTGGGGGACCATATGGGATGCCAGGATTCGAATCAATGACTTTCTGCATGAAAGGCAAACGCCTTACCTCCATGCTATCTCTCTGGCCCTGTTTCTTCTTTTTTTTAAATATGAAATATCAAGAGGTTACTTGTTGCAGAATAGCAGGGCAATGGGGGAAAGAGACCATTAGGACAGTGACAAATGACCAAACAGGATAGGCTTTGAGACATGAAGAAATGAGGAAGAAGATGCAGCCATGACAAATGGCATTTCATTGTCCTACATGTGCTTTGTTCTTTGTACCTTAGAAATAAACAGGTCCCCTTCTCATAAGCAATCCCCCCACATAATCATGGATATTGACACAACTTGGTTCTATGTGGCTAAAGAGAAATTTGATTTCATATTCCAAAGTAGAAGTTCTACAGGTCTATTTGACCAAAATGAAGAAAACAGACTTTAGACACATAATAAAAAATGAATGGGAAGTGTTGGGATAATTTTGAAAGCTCTCTTTTAGATCACGTGAATCAAAAAACAGATAAGCAATTGTCATAGGAAATGTACAAGTTAGTTAGGACTTAATAAGAATGATAAAATAGGGGCCAAAGTGGTAGCACAGCGAAAGGACATTTGCCTTGCAAGTGAGCCTGCCAGGAGTGATTTCTGAGTACAGAACCAAAAGTAACCCTTGAGCACTTCTGGGTGTGGCCCCCCCCAAAATAAAAAAGAATGATAAAATATAAATAAAAATTATAAAATGTTACCTTTTCAAATGTATAGTTTTAAAAGATTTTATTATTATAGAAGGATTGAGGGGATGGGTTCCCTGACAGAGCTTATGAGCTTGGGGCATTACTCCCTGTGAAATGTTGCCCAGCATCTGGGTCCAGTGGTTCGAAACTTGAGCCTGGTAGTGATGGAGGTCATCAGAGGCACATCTGGCAGTGCCGGATGCCTGGTGCATGGATTGCATTTTCTCTGAATTTTTTTTTTGTGGGGGAGGGTCATACCTGGCTGTGCTCAGAGTATACTGCTGCCTCTCCACTTAGGGATTACTCTTAGTGGGGCTCAGGGGACCATATGGGGAATGAACCCAGGTTGGCCACGTGCAAGTCAAATGGTCCACCCACTGTATTATCATTTTGGTCCTTCTCTAAATCTTTGAATCATCTCCCTGGACACTAAAGAAGAAAGACTTTATGTGGAGAGGGAAGGTTTCCCAAGTCGAGCACCTGAAGCCAAATGCCCCTCTTTATGCTTCTCAGCCAACCAGGCCAGTGGTTTAATATGGGAACTCTAAGATATATTGTCCAACCTAATTGTACCTGTCGGTGCTGGGAGTATTTAGGTCTGCACCCAGAAGTGCTAGGGCTTTTAGGGGTGTACCCAGCTGTGCTTGGGGGGCCTCAATGGTGCTGGGGAAGAAACTATAGTCAGTCACATGCATAACTTTACTCCTACACTCTCTGTCTCTTTGGCCCGAGAATAGGGTTTTTAAGAATTATATATTCAATTCAAGAAGTTATATAAAATTAAAACAAAGAGGTAAAATCCGTTTATTCATGATAAAAGAGCTTGGTAACTTAGAAATAGCATGCATAAATAATAAAGTGAATATTAAGTTCCAGGAAAAAGTGAGCAAAATAGTTTTCAGGAAGTCTAGCCAAAGAAAGACAAGAAAAAAAAATCAAGATGTGGGTCCATTATTAGAAAAGAATTAATTACAGAGATGAATGAATCCTTGAATGATAAAGAGCATGTTTTATTATTGATAGGAGTAGTTTTTCTTTCTTTTTTTTTCTTCCTTTCTTTTCTCTGCTTTTCTTTTCGTCAACTTTTGGAGTCATGCCTGGTTAGGGTTACTCTCAGCTCATTGCTCAGGAATAATTTTTTAGCATTTAGGGGACTAGAGGGTTAGGTATAGACACTTAGGTATAGAGGGTTGAACCAGGGCCCATAGCCCATAAAGACTACCAAGAAAAATATATTTATTTCTGAGGTTTCTGAGGACAGTCAATAAAATGACAGAGCAAAGTGATGTTTTGGGGGAGATAACATCATCCCTTTGAGCTGTCTCCCTAGAATAAACAATTTTCTTAATTGTGAAAAATATATCAACTTTGGCCAATAATACAAAAAAGAATGCTATAAAGTTAGCCCATGAAATAATATGATGCTACAAAAAAGGAGGATCTAGGTTTTCATGAGAAAATCTAGTTAGGAAAAATCAGAATGGTGTTTCTAGAATGTGTTGATATGTGTGAAGAGGATGAACACATTTAGCCTTTGCTTTTATCCATATGAAAAGCCCTAGAAGAATTTATTGGTGGTTAAGACCCCTATATGTGTACATGAGAATCCCCCATGGTGGTAGTACAGAAGGATGGTGTTTCTATTATATATGCTTTTATATGGCTTGATCTTTGAGATTTGGGATGGTTCTACCTAGTTAATTAAATAAGGTCCTGATCTGAGCAAACTTTATAGGCTCATCAACCTTAGAATCTGGATGTCATCCATGTCTTTCCAATGCAAGTTGCCAAACTGGTCAAAGAGGAGCCAGGTATATTCTCGGCTGATCCACTTAGATTTTTTTTTTTTTTTTTGTGGTTTTTGGTCACACCCGGCAGTGCTCAGGGTTTATTCCTGGCTCCAGGCTCAGAAATTGCTCCTGGCAGGCATGGGAGGACCATATGGGACGGCAGTACTCAGGGGTTATTCCTGGCTCCAGGCTCAGAAATTGCTCCTGGCAGGCATGGGAGGACCATATGGGACGCCGGGATTCGAACCGATGACCTCCTGCATGAAAGGCAAATGCCTTACCTCCATGCTATCTTAGATTTTTGTCTCATCCTTGGTATTGTTTCCTGCCCAGGAAGACAAACAAGTTCCTCCAACAACCTTTCAAAAATCATCTCTGCCTTTGTTCCACCACTATGCAAGGAACAAGCAGTCTCTGAGCATGTGTCTGGTCTCTGCTACCTGATTGTGGACAGAGGCACTGTTGGCCCCCTGGGCTAGGATACCAGGAGATGGTGGACCCTGCCTTGCAACTCTGGAATTATCTTTCTGAGCCCCACTTATTGTCTGAAATCAGAAATCATTTAATGTTTTTGTTGTTATTGTTGCTTGTTTGTTGGGCTACACCTAGCCTTTGCTCAAGGGTTCCTCCTGGCTCCATGCTCAGGGATGGATGTTAAGGGACCCTTTGGGGTACCAGGAATCAAACCTGAGTTGGCTGCATACAAAGCAAGTGCCTTACTGGCTATACTATCACTCCAGCCTCACAATTTCACAATTTTTATAGCTGAAAAGTATACCACCACCTTTTCTTTACCCAAGCATGTACTAGGCCATATTTTAATTGCTTCCATATCTCAGCATCAATGTTGGAATGGAGCTCAGATAATTTTTTTAAGTTTTAAAATTGAGATTCTGTGGTTTACAATGCTATTTATAATGATTTTTAATTCTAATTTACATTATTATAATACCACACCCATCACCAATGTATACCTTCCCTCTCCTAAGATCCTAAGACCTTCCTTAAGTCAACTCTGTTTCTCACTTCTCCCATTCTGTTGCCCGTGGCCCTTTATCGCTCCCTCACTGTGTATCTTATCTTTAAGACCCACATGTGAGAGAGATCAACCTGTATCTGTCCTTGTCCCTTTGACTGTAGATTTTTTTTTTTTCCTTCCCTGTCCTGCTCATTTCTTAACTGTCAAGGGCACTCTTTGACACCTTGCCTTCTTCTGTTCCCTTTTTAGATATGACATTTACTGTCTTCCAATGCCTTGGCAGCCTTGGGGAGACCCACACACAGAAAGAACACGAGCTCAGTTTGAAAGCTCACCCTCATTGATGCTGCTGGTCAGTGGGATGACATGGAAACCCCTGGTCCACCCCACTTCCCAGAACAAGCACCTTAAACTTATCCCCAGCAGGATGAAGACAGAATTCACGAACAGGTAGCCCCTGCTTACATTCCTGCAGCCAACAACAACAACAACAACAACAAAAAAAAACACAGTTGCTGTGTCCCAGCGATGATTTACTACAGACTGAGCAGATGCCTCTTTCTCAGTGTGTTTCTCTAGTCATCATTTTCTTCATTGTTGGCCCAGACCTGTCCACCATCTCTTGCCTTTCCCTGCCTGGCGCCCCTCTCTTTGGAAAACATCTAACTGGTTCTTCAAAATATTTATGCTTTAATTAAAATAGCCCAAGGCAAAGTTAATCTTCCTGGGATGCTCTCCTCCCTGATCTGGAGCTGGAGATAGTTGCCATAGTTACACTCAAATTAAGCATGGTCTGAGATGGTGACTTTGTCAGAGAGGATGTTTCTGGAAACAACTCCCTCCTTCCATCTGTGGGGTGAGGGCTGCTGACCCCAAACAGCTTTGAGAAAGCTTGGCTATTTTTAATAAACATATTAACAGGGAGGCAGGAGTTATGGGAAAGTGAGGAGGTGATTCTTATCTTGTACCTTCTAGAATGACCTGGAATAAAGCAGTAATGCTAATAAAACCCTACAAATAAGACACTAATTAGTAGCAACCAAAGTTTTTGCACAGGCTGGATTAGGAGGGTTTTACCCACCAGGGACAATTTGGAAGCTACTCGAAGGCCTCATTTATAGCTTCCTTCCCCCTAATGGCTCAGATGAGGACAAGGCTCGAGTCATGTTTGATTCTAGAGAGAGAGAAGGTTGGCAGAAGAGCAGAATAACCAAAGTGTATTTGGCGGCAGCTTCCACATTCGACAGTCAATGACTTTTTCTCTCTCTCCTTGCTTGGCAAGACAGAAGACAAGCAAATTAATTACATGGAGAGCATTGGAGCGTACATCACATGTTGAGGTGCTAATTATAAAGAGGATATATCTTGTTTTTGTTTTTGTTTTTGGGCCACACCTGGCAGTGCTCAGGGGTTACTCCTGGCTGTCTGCTCAGAAATAGCTCCTGGCAGGCACAGGGGATCATATGGGACACCGGGATTCGAACCAACCACCTTAGGTCCTGGATCGGCTGCTTGCAAGGCAAACACTGCTGTGCTATCTCTCCAGGCCCCAAAGGGGATATATCTTGGAGGCAGACAAAACATCGCCAAGTTAGAATAAATGTGGCTGTTCTACTCAGGGCATATTGGCCCCATTTAATAGATACTTGAAGGTTTACATGCTGGGAATATGTTTTGGTTTTGTGTGTGCAGGACCAGGGTTCGAATACAGGACTTCACACATACTAGGCAGGAACTTTACCACTGAACCACATCCCAGTATGTATGGGTTTTTTTGGGGGGAAGCCCACTAAACTCCTGAGTGGTGTTCAGGAGTTACTCCTAGCTCTGTGCTCAGGGATCACTCTTGGAAGTGCTTGGGGGACCCTATGGAGTGCTGGGGATTAAACCTGGGTTTACTCCAGGTGGAAAGTAAAAGCCCTTTCTGCTGTCTGATTCCTCCAATCCCAAAGTATGCAGCTTAAGCACCAATTCTACCTTTATTCTAGGAAATCTTTTTATGGGTGTGGGGTTTCCCAAATAATCATCAGAGGTCACTTCTGGCAATACTCAGGCCTGATGGGTCACTGCTCTGACCAGGTGATGGAAGTTGCTCAGGGCCAGGAATTGAAATCGGGGCCCAGGAAGGCTACTCCCAGAAGTGCTCAGGGATCATGTGGTGCCTGGAATGGACTCTAGAAACCCTGGAGGATGCTCATGAAGGAGTAGGCCCTCCCCAAATCACCTCCCTGCTTCCCACAGGGAATTGTGCAGTGTGGGATGCAGGGCTGAGACATAACTCCAGACTTCATGCCTCCCATATTTGCCCTGACTCTCTGTGTTTGGGGGGAGGGGTCATGGGAGGTGGGTAGGCCAGACTGCTGCCCCCTCAGTGGATCCTAGAAAGGCACTTTCTGCGGCACCCTACTAGCACTATGCCCTGGAAGGACCCCCTATGCACCTTTCTTGTGCTTTGAATTGTGGGCCATTCTTCTGCCTTGGGGATTCTAGTGATAATATGGTGGCATCACACCTGGTTGGGGTGAGTCATGAGGCAAGTGTGTGCTCAGCAGGATGCCAGAATGTGCTAGCATCTGGGGTGGAGCCTAATGTCATGACTACCCTTAAACCCCCAGGAGGAGAGGAGAGGTCAGTGGGCCGATCAGGCCCAGAAAACCACTGACCCAATCAAGTAGGAAATTTCTCTGGCAGCTTCTAAATCCAGAGTCCTCACAAGCCTTCATTTAGGGGGCAATGGTCATCTCACCTGGGTGACAGTGAACAGTTGGGGGCCCCAAAGACAGAATCATGGCTGAAGACATAGAACAAGCGAAGCCACACACTAAAAGTGAGGGAGAGCAGTTAGGAGTTTGAGAAAGCTGGACTTGGGTTCCTGTTTCCTAAAGATGCATTTAATGCCTGAACAGTGAGAGAGGTGGATATTAGGGTTCTCCAGTTTGGAGAGGGGACTCAGGATGCTGGGCTCACAGATTGCTTGTTATTTCCCCAATCTTTTTTGCTCTGTCCAAGTTAGGGAGTGATACTGGAAAATGAGAGAAGCATTGGGATGGAGTGGAAATTGAATGCTAAGGACCAAAAACTCACTTAGCAAACAACACCCCTGCACTCCCAGGGTGGCCCCTCCCTATTGAATAAATTAAAGACCAAAAGTCAGATGACAAGACTTTTTCCTACAGAGGCAAGCACTGCCATGGAAAATCAGTTCCACTTTTCCGTGACAGGCACAAACGGGAAGTGCGGTCATAGGCATGCATTCATAGGGTGTACAGAAAGAAGTCAAATGGAACCTTCTAGAACCCAATGACATTAGGGGTGGGTAGAAGGCTAAAAGGGCTGCATTTATAGTTTGTACTTCCAGCCCTGGACTCAGTCACTGGCATTGGACAGCCCTCCTCCTCCCTCAAGCATTGCTGGCTATGGTTCCTCCCCCCAAAACAGGAGGGCTTCTGGTAGAGCCTAGAATTCTCACTTCCCAGAAGATTGGACTTGCTTTTGATGTGACCTTTTAGATTTGGGGGAGTGGGGTGCAGAACTCAGCAAGCCCAGGAGTACTGATAGCCAGGTGTGGGCTTCTCCTTCTAGGTCATTCTCTGGTCTTAGGTCTGGTCCACAACACAGGAGCATTCTATTTGAACCAACAGCCTGGAAGAAAGGTTAAAGAAAGGCCCAACAGAATCTCAAGTCATTTTGGAGGCAATTAGAGACTTCCAATATATAACAGGCTGTTAATAGCATCATGATTAGCTAAGAAAGAGATATGTTTTGGTAAGTGAGGAATGATGGAATTTAAATAATTCAGAAAGAAGAGGGGACTCTGGGGGGGGAGAAATAAGGAATAAAGGAAAGAGGGAAGAAATAAATGAAGGGAAGAAGAAAAAAGGAAGGAAGGGAAGGAGGGAAGAAATAAAAAGGAGGAAGAGAGGGAGTATGGAAGGGAGGAATGAAAGAAGGTAGGAAAGAAATAAGGGGAAAGGAAGGGAAGGAGAGAGGGAGAGAGAAGGGAAGAAGGAAGGAAAGAAGAAAAGGAGTAATATATGAGTAGAAGAAAGACAGGGAAGGAAGGACAGGTAAGATAGAGAGAGGAAGGCAAGGAGGGGGAGAGAAACAATGGAGAGATGGGTGGGAAGGGAAGAAAGGAAGGAAAGCAGGAAACAGGGAGGGACTGTATATAATTTGAGTAAGTGTTTGAGCACATGTTTAGCATGTGGGAGACTTTGAATTCTTTCCCATTGTCATGTGTCCCTGAGCACAAGATCCATCATGTGTAGTCCTGGTGATCCACAAACGCCACTGTCCAGCACCACGGGCCTTGCCAGACTGAGTCCACTAGGAGCAGCCTTGGGCTCTTCATCCCTAGTAAATAATATGGTGGTTTCTTGGTAATACTTGGAGATTAGTGATGGGTCATTAGTGATGGGGTCATTGTTGAAATATTTTGTGATGTTTGACAATTTTCCGATAATCGCAAACACATGTCCAGTATTCCTAAAGTGCAATAATAAAAGGAAACATCTCAGATTCAGGAGTGAGTTGAGCACAGCTTAATGAGAAACAGTCATTGGGAAGAGCAATAAAATTATATATTGTAGCATAAGGTTATAAGAACAAGAGTAAAATCTTTGCCTTAAAATACATACATTCTTTTCATGAAAGAAATATTTTATAAAGGTCTAGTTTTCTTTTGTGTGTGTGTGTGTGTGTGTGTGTGTGTGTGTGTTCAAACCGATGACCTCCTGCATGAAAGGCAAATGCCTTACCTCCATGCTATCTCTCCGGCCCCAGGTCTAGTTTTCTATTCTCAGAGAGATAAAAAATAATATGCGACCTTTTAAACAAAAGCATCATGGCAAAGGGAAAATTGGGCATACAATAAACCAAATTCTACAACTGGAAGAAATTGTAAAATGGAAATAGCACTTCAGAAAGTTAAATGTCTAATAGTGAAAATAAAAATTAAGAAAGTACTCAAATGGGAAATTTATTAAACAATAATAAAATATAAATAAAAGCACACCCCAAACAGTTTTTCTTCAAAGTTTATTCTAGAATCAACATGATGTTTTTCAAACATGTTTAATTTCTGTATAAGTAAGGGCCCAATTTTTCATGATAATAAAAAAAAGTATAAATCAATATTGCCTATTTGTATCAAATATAAGCATCATGAGTAGAACTCAACAGAAATAACTATAACAAAAAATAAAAATTAGCTATTTGCCCCAAAGGATTGGGCTCTACCTTTAGAAATTCAAGATATATATATATATATGTATATATATGTATGTAAAAACATATGCATGTGGCATGTCGAATTATAACAACTTTTCTCTATTCACACAGACCCCTTATGATCTAGAAGTTGGTTTCCTTCTAAATTTTTATCTAACACACACAAATAACCCTCTTTTATTTATTTATTTATTTTTTAATTAATATATTTAAGCACCATGATTACAAACATGTTTGGGTTTCGTTTATAAAAAAAAAGAACACTCCCCAACAGTGCAACATTCCCATTACCAATGCCCCCCATCTTCCTTTTCCCTCACCCCCTGCCTATATTTGAGACAGATATTCTATTTCTTTCACTCACTAACATTGTAGTGATAGTTGACAGTGTACTTATTTCTCTAACTGAACTCAACACTTTATGGCAAGCAGCATGTCATGGGAAGGTCCTTTTAGCCCTCATCTCTATTGTCTTTGGATATTATTACAATAACGTCTTTTATATTTCTTAACACCTATAAATGAGTGAGACAATTCTGTCTTTCTCTCTCCCTCTGACTTATTTCACTCAGCATAATAGTTTCCATGATCATCCATGTATAGAAAAATTTCATGACTTCATTTTTCCTGACAGCAGTATAGTATTCCATTGTGGTTCTTACTTTTTGTTTTTCTTTTTGTTTTTTTTTTTTTTTTTTTTTTTTTGGTCCACACTCAGCAATGCTCAGGGGTTACCCATGGCTCTGTGCTCAGAAATCAATCCTGGCTTGGGAGACCATATGGGATGCTGAGGATCAAACCTACATCTGTCTTGAGTCAGCCACATGCAAGGCAAATACCCTACCACGGTGCTACCACCTCATTTCCATACTACGGTTTCTTTAGCCACTCATCTGTTGTCGGCATCTGGGTTATTTCCAGATTCTGGCTATTGTAAATAGCTGTGAGAAAACATTTTTGTGTTGTGTTTTTGTATTCTTAGGGTATATCCCTAGAAGTGGTATAGCTGGATTATATGGAGCTTAATTTTCAGATTTTTGAGGAACCTCCATATTTCTTTCCATAAAGGCTGGACAAGATGGCATTTCCAACATCAGTGAATGAGAGTTTCTTTCTCTCCATACCCCCCACCACTGATTGTTTTTGATCTTTATGATGCATGTCAATCTTTGCGGCGTGAGATGGTACCTCATTGTTGTTTTGATTTTCATCTTCCTTGAAATTCTTCAAAGAAGTGACTCAAACACTCCTGAAATTTATTTGGAACAATAAACACACATGAATAGCTAAAACAACCCTAAGGAAAAAGAAGATGAGAGGCATCACTTTCCCCAACTTTAAATTGTACTACAAGGCAATAGTCATTAAAACAACATGATATTGGAATAAAGAAAGACCCTCAGATCAGTGGAATTGACTTGAGTATTCAGAGAATGTTCTCCAGACATACAATCAATTAATCTTTGATAAAGGGGTAAGAAATGCAAAATGGAGCAAGGAAAGCCTCTTCAACAAGTGGTTTTGGGACATCTGGTCAGCCACATGCAAAAAAGCAAACTCAGACCTCTATCTAACACCATGCACAAAGGTCAAATCCAAATGCATTAAAGACCTTGATATCAGACCCAGAACCAAAAGATATATGGAGGAATACATAGGTAAAACATTTTATGACATTAAGACCAGAGGCATCTTCAAGGAGGAACCATCACTCTCCAAACAAGTGGAAGTGAAGATAACCAGATGGGACTATATTAAACTGAGAAGCTTCTGAACCTCAAAGAAAATAGTGACTAGAATACAAAGGCCACTCACAGAATGGGAGAAACTATTCACCCAATACACATCAGATAATGGGTTAATATCTATGATATACAAGGTACTGAAAGAATTTAACAAGAAAAAACATCTAAGCCCATCAAAAATGGGGATAAGAAATGAACAGACTTCCTCAAAGAAGAAATACAAATGGCCAAAAGACACATGAAAAAATTTCTTTTGAAGTAGTCTGTAATCTTGTGGGGTTTTTTTCCCCAGAAGCATCAGAAATGTATTTGGCCAATAATATGGAACATAAACTATCCATCAACTCTGGTTATAATCTTAATAATAGGAAGAGTTCTAAATATTCTAAATAATGTTAACATTAACAAAAACCAAAACTATAATTTCAACATTTTCTGAAGATTCTGTTGAGGTACCTTCTGCATGTTACAGCTCTATATCGCATGCCATTATCATTCTCTTTTTGGCTGGACTTTGGTCAACAAAATCAGAATATATATCTCCAGAATCTTTCATTTGATAATCAGAAGTAAACTCTACCAACATTGTGGTTCTTGTGGAAAATAATGCTGGTCATGAGAAATGAATATCAAAGTTCTCAACGAAAACATTGAAGACCTGAAGATTTGGGTCACAACTGTGATTCACAAAATAGGATATATTTTCATATCTAGCTGTATCCACTGTGAATCTATCAGGTTCATGGTCCAGATAAGAGAGGTATGTGATTTCTCTGTTGTCATACAACTGCTGGCTGCCGCCTTTTAGGGTCTTCATTTGTGATTAGCTCTTTGACATACTCAATGACAAAATTCATCTGTTTGATTTTCACAGGAGTTTTTAATACCCCTGCCAAAGCCATTGCAAGTTCATAAATGCAAAGTGAATATGGTGTACTTTTGTATACAATCCTATTGGGACAATCTAGTCCACACTGACACCTTGAGTTGCAGTCATACATGGGAGTACAAGGTGGGGTGTTCATTTGTTGATTTTTATTATAAGCCAAAAGAACTCCAGCTTCTGCAGGACAACACTTCTCGAAGAAGCAATTTATGCATGAATAGCCAAAGGTCACTTTGTTTACTAGGCTGATTACAGGAACTGGCTTGTATTCATTAATGTAGTAGAAATCTGAAGGAAAGCCCTCCAAGTCAATGGTATTTTCAACAAAAATCTTTCCTTTATGATTCTTACTTCTGTTGAGTTCATCTTGCCATCTCTGCAAAATTGTCCTCCGCTGAGCTTTCTTTAACACTTTGTGACTCTTTTTCAGGGTTATCACTTTGCCATTCTTTACCTGAGATAAATAGTTATGATGGTTATTAGAGAACTGCTAAATTAGTAGTGGGCACTTGAGATTTCATAAAGGTTCCCAAGTGTTTGTGAAATCTGGCTATCCTTTCCATTTTACACAATAATATTCCATATCCTCCTTGAGCCTGGGCTACCACCATCATCTTGATGAGCTTTCATTACTACTTTATTTAATTTTTGTTTTAGGGCCACACCCAGTAATCCTTGGGGCCTATTCCAGGCTCTGTACTCAGGATGTTACCCCAGTGATGCTTGGGGAACTACATGTTGTTGGAATGTAACACCATGGAAGCTGGGAGTCACATAGATAAAGCCCATTGAGCTCTTTCTCCAATCCAATCCATTAGCATTTTAAATGCAGCATTCTTTGATCCTGCTCCCTACTTCTAGGACAATATACTCCAGACTACTGACATGCAGCTTCCAGAGAAATGCACAATGAGGCCTGCTCAGACATGGAACTAGTGCTAACAAAAGGTCTATCCACTGGAGATACAAGTCCTCTCTAAGGTGTGCATTGGAGGCTAATGTCCATATTCTGCAAAAAATAAAATGCAGCTATTCACACTGAAGGCAAGAAAATAACTTTCTTTGGTGTGGAGGATTAGACCCACAATGGTGCTCAGGGGCTATTTCTGGTTTTGAAGTCCAGGCATGACCAAGGCCTAGCATTCTGATATGGTCATCCATGAGAAAACTCCAGAAACTCAGGCAACAGCCCTGAAGACAGCTTACTCTGGGTTAACATTGAACCCAGCACTCGTGCCCATATGAATCCAACCATTCCCAAGATAATTATTACAATTAAACTTAGCTGCAGACAAACATCCTTGGTTTTCTTATGCAAATATCTTACTTCCAATTCTTTGCAGCAGACACATATCTTTACATTTGTTCACATTCTATTTTCTTTGTTCCTTTTTTTTTTTTTTGACCCTGTTGATTATCTACTTTGGCTATTAGTTATGTGGATCTAGTTACCTAGACATACACCAGTCAAATAGGATAAATACAAAAAGCAGAGGCAGCCCAATAAAATTGCTATTGACCATCAATCAATAGTCTGTCTCATCTTTTCAGCTCTTCATACCACATGCCCCATACTGATGGACTGTATGTACAAGGAGTGACTTGTGGCAGTGATTAGGGAATCTCATATGAGGCTGAGAAATCAAACTAGGGTTAACAGGATGTTAGGCAAGCACCTTCACTTCTGTGCTATCTCTCCATCTTGAGAAGCATTTTCATTTACATTTGCTGAGCCTGAAGCTGGAGAGATAGTACAGCAGGTAAAGCACTTGCTTTGCATGTGGCCAACCTGGGTTCAACCCCCAGCATCTCATATGGTCCCCAAACTCACCAGAAGTGATTCCTGAGCAAAAATCCAGGAATAACTCCTGAACATCACTGAATTCCAAATGAAAAGAAATTGAATGCTCTTGAATCACAGGCACTAGTCAGTATGTTATTTGCATAAATTGGTAAAAACAGCCCAAAACAGAAAATAAGTGAGCAGACAAGAAGGCTGAGTGTTTGGAGTGGGTGTTGAAAACAGTCAATGCCTGTCAATGCCAATCACCAGGATGGACTTGAATGCTGGTCTTGGGACAGATTTGAGGAAGCTCACCAATTTTATAGAGCAGTTAGCAGAGGATTTCTTAGCACCTTTTGGTGAAATGCTTAAACTCAAAAATGAAGAAGTTATGGATGATGCCAGGTGCTCCACCAAGTATAATAGATGAGGAAAGAAAGACATTCACCTGTACAACATGAATCATTAAGGCAGACATATAGGCTCCAAACACCAAACTCATCCCAGACTTGGCAAAAATTATGGTGATTACAGCAGGAAAAAGGGCTAGGTGAAGGAAATAGAGTGAGGGAGCTTTCTGGGGAGAAGAGTAAGGGGCAAGGGAGTCCTGTACACAGAGAATGTCTGATACTGTACCCCTCAAAGTTCTGCAGTATTGTGAGCCAAATGAAAATTGGTTAAAAAAAAAAGAAAACCAACTGTGCTTCAATGAGACAGTTGCAAGTGGTCACAAGCATTTGGAAGCTGGGCAGACATGTGCCCTCATATCTGTGATCAACATGGTTTTTTTTTCCCCTAGGGTGGCTGCCAACAGGAATTCCCTGGAGTACTCAAGAGCCATACAAACTCGAATGACGTTCAGACTTGAAGCAGCATGAAGTCCAGGATAGGAGAAGGGGGGAAGTAGATTCTTTCCCAGGTAAAAATGCTAAAAGGAAACAGACTTCACAGCATCAACATCAAATAGGTCATAGAGACAATGGCTGTAGACCAGAGTTGGGTGAAGCAGTCAGTGATGGGCAAAATGGGTGAATCAGTGCTGTAGGATAGTTGGGAAGAGAACAGATAACATGGATGGACTTGAGATGTTGGGGATATCCCATTCCTTGTCCTAAATGATGTTACCTAGAAAATTCCACATCAGTTATTGTGTTTATGAAAACTCATTCATCCATTCAATTAGGCACACAGGTAATATGTGTACAAAACTTACTAAGAATGAAGAAAAATCAGCAGGAGAGCAGCTTTCTGGGGTCTAGGGTGCTGAGGAATCATAAATCTTGCACACCACCTCCAAACCATTACTCCCACCACCCTCAGCCATTCTGAATTCACGAGAAATAAGGCACCAGAGCCACTGAGATGGAGTTTGTAAACCCGCAGGCAACTTTGGTCATGTGAGGTTTGAACTTGGATGAGGATTGTTTGTTCCACTTGGGTTCACAGGCTCCTCCCCAGCTTCACTCCACCAGCCTCTGGGCTGACTCACTGTGCCAACGAAGGGCTGGGTGTGTGAAGTGGGAAGATCTGAACGGCCATGCTTGGACACAGACTCCCTTGCCTGGATACAGACCCCCCCCTCCCGCTTGGGGACAGGGAGAGGGATTTCCTGGCCATGTAGGGATACCCTCCTCCACCCCTAAATTCAAGATCAGCATGATCATTAAAGGTCTAACAGTGTGTATGTGTGCTTATGCATGTACCCGTGCCTATGAAATTCAGTAGAAGAGCAAATGAGTCTCTATGTACTTCTCCTCTGACATCCTCAACCCAGGCATAGAGCCACTAACCACTGACCTGTATGGCATATGGATGTAATAAGTGGATGCACTTCTATGATGATCAGAGACCCCAAGACTCTTGTACCTCGGCCCACACTACTCAGGGCACACCCCAGCCTGCATGGAGTACTCTAATTGTCGCACAAACAGGCATCCGACATGCCATGGTGGGTCCCCCCATCTTCCCAGGGTCCCTCCTAATGCTAATGCTGCTCCCACAAGTCCTCCAGGGACCTGGAGGCCATGTTGGATGTCTTCACTTCTGCTCAGGATATCTCTAAAAGGGTATATGACAGCCCATGAATCAAATCTGCCTTATGGCAGCCTGTGCCTAGGGCTGGAAATATTCTGTCCCTATAACTGCCTCAAATGATGCCCAGTCAGAGGCTTTGCCAAGATCCACACCCAATGCCCAGTTGGCAGCTTTTCCAGAGATCAGTCTGGAGCTTGTGTCCCAGGAGTATCCAGCTATGGGTTCCGCATTTCTGAAAGAAGGAAGGTGAATGAGGTAGAAGAAAGCTCTTTTCGCTCTTGTCAGGAACATTTCTGCCATATGTCCCACACAATACCCAGAGCTACTATCAGGAAGACAGAAATGTGTTAAGGAATGCGGGTCCCCTCTCTCAAATCCTACATTCAAACACTGCTGGGGCTTAGTTATGTCTCCCAGTGGACTTACAAGGAGGTAACTGTTATTGTCCTCATTTAGAACTTTGTTTCAGGCATCCTTGGCTGCCAATGAGACAGTAGTATAGGAGATCAGCTGAGATGGCCCATATGACTCTTACAATACCTTAGCCACTTATGCTTTTCCTTTAATGGAAACTTGCCTCTCTAGGCTCTGTTCGAAGGAGGAACTGGGAATGCTTGGAGCAGACCTGAGCTCCAAGACCTGGTGTTTGGATTACTTTGTTGAATAGTGTTGTTGTAAAAGAACTTCAACAATTGCAAAGCTCCAAAACTGCCATGCTTACTTCATCAAGAATAACCAGTAAGAAACATGGTGTCTCCCTATATTTAGGAGTATGATCTTTGAGCTCTGAGTCCCTGGCATCTGAGGTGGCATTGCAGATGAAGGGTTGACAGCATCTCAGCAGCTGCCTCTAACTATGGGACTGAACTGTCTGGGGAAGTCCACTCCTGGAGGTCAACTCCTCACTGCCTACATCAGTAGCATCTCCACCCACTACAGATTACTTCAGAGCCACTTCCTGGAAGAGTTTGAAGTCAGATGGGTCTGTACCAATGTGTTGATCTTCTGTACTTTCCCTGAATCTGGTTTTACTTCATGGGAATCTGTAAGTCTAAGTCAGCCCCATCTCCTATATTCTCTATGTATAAGTATGTAGCTCACACTTCTCTCTCAGGTGTCATCCCATTTCTATGACAGCTACCCAAGTACTCTCCAATGTCTGTGCCATCCCCTCAGCCAGTCCTGACTTGGATCTCACTACCAGTTCCAGACTCATATCTTGTATAAGATTCTAGACTAAGTTTTATGGCAAGTTGCAGGTTCAGATCTCATGGACAGTTCCAGAGTTAAAACTTAGAAAAGGTTCCAGAGTTTGGACTCATGGAAGAAGATTCTAGAGTCAGAACTCAGAGAAGATTCCAGACTTAGGTCTCATGGAAATTTCTAGTCTCATCTCATGAAAGTTGGCCTTCTAAAGTTGGCCTCATTCTGAATGGCTTCAGAGTCAGAACTCACAGAAAGTTTCAAGCTTAAATCACATTAAAAAATTTAAGACTCAAGACCAGAGAGAGAGATAGCACAGTGGTAGGGTGTTTGCCTTCCACATGGTCGACCCAGGACAGACCTGGCTTCAATTCCCAGCATTCTATATGGTCTTTCGAACCTGCCAGGAGCGATTTCTAAGTGCAGAGCCAGGAGTAACCCCTGAGTGTCACTGGGTGTGGCCCAAAAACAAACAAACAAACAAACAAAATTCAGACCTTCTCGTGGAAGGTCAAGACTTATGGAAAATTCTAGAGTCAGATTTTATGGAAAGTTCTAGAATTGGATCTCATGAACAATTCTGTATTTGGTTCTCATGAAGGGTTCCCACCCATGGCTTTCTGGAAGGATTGTTTGGTCTTTTCAATTTGTGACAGTGTCACTCAATGCTACCTCCCTCTTCAAAGGGGCTTCTTTTTTTGAGTCCTATTTGTGAGGAAGCTCTGTTGTGCCTGTGGAATAAGTCTTGTTTAGGTTTCTGAAATCTAGACCCATGAAGAGCTCATGTCCAGCAGGAAATAGGGAGGCCACACACCACTAGATGTAATTCCTTTAACTTCACAGAGGGCAGATGAGATAAAGCATAACAGTGCACAATAATGGCAGATAAATTCTAGAAACCATAACACTAAAGAAGATGCAGCACAACCTTGTATAGCTCACATGGGCCTTTTTGCTAGCCTGGGATCCCCAGGACTCTTTATGGTTCTCTAGTCCCTGTTGGAGCTCATGACAGTCAAAGAAGGGGGCTGAAGAGCCCCCACAAGACCTAATTCAGCCCCTCTAACCACCCGACCTTCTAAGACACAAAGCCATAGTGCCACTGACCATCTTCTAGTGTACACAGAAACACTGGTACCTAATTGTCAGGCCTCCTGCCCGTGTCTCCAGTCTGACTCCCCTGCAAAACCCAAGTCAGATGATGCCCAGACCCAGGAAGTGGCAAGGTAGGTGCAATCCTACAAGCTGCAATGAGACCTGAGCAGAACAGAAGTCACAGACCAGCTTCTGGCCCCCTTCAGCTGCCTCACACCTCACACAGTGGCAGGATAAGGGATTAGTGTTGGGGCTGTTCCTCTTGGAACCCTAGAAGGCGGAGAGGGGTTCTGAGCTACATACTGATCCTGGAAAAAGACCAGAGGCATTCTCTCTGCAGGCACAGAGAAGAAATGGGCCAGACTCTGACCTCCCCCACTGCTTTGTGAAATGGGTTATGAAGTCTAATCACAGGGCACTGCCCAGATTCAGGGTAACATGTCACTTCAGGAAAAGGACAGGTGGAGATGAGAGCAGAATTCGAGGTGGTGGTGGCACTGAGGACAGAGGTAGAGAGAAGAGTGTGGAACAATCTTTCACTGAATTTGCAGAGATTGGCCCAGCACCTCCATTTCAAAATCTGGACCTCTGGGTGAGAGACTAAATCCAGCATAAACTCATTCTTATTCACCCATTATTCTAGGGCTTGGGGGCTCTGTGATGAGCTACACAGGCTCTAGGGCCCCAGGCCATGATGCTCCAACTGAGGGCAAACCCTTTTTGAGAGAGAAGCTTCTCTCTCTCCCTCCTTTATGTGGAATCAAACCTTCCCAGAATTTCCAGGGTTTCCTCCTTCCCCTAGTCCCTCGTAGGGTGCCACCCACTAACTTTCTTCTCTATTTCTGCCTCCCAGGAGATGCAAATGAGTCTTTTTCCAAAACCACTACTGACAACATTTAGGAAAAATGTCGGACCTCCGTGGCCACCAAAGATCCAGCTAGAGTTGCGATAAATAAATAAACACCACGATGAAAGATTTTATTTCCTTTTAACTGGCCTGCCACACTGGCCTGGCTCCAGGAAATCCAATTCTGCCAGCCTGCGGGAGGGCACCCGCACCCCTCAGATGTGGCTGAGAGATGGGGGTGCCCAGTACCAAGAATCTATTAAAGAGTCATCCTGCCTCCTGACCCAGGAATTTCCATTTAAGGAAACGCTCTCAGGCAATCTAAATATTTGCAAACAGGCAGGAAAAAATTCAGCA
Source organism: Suncus etruscus (assembly GCF_024139225.1). Taxonomy (NCBI): domain Eukaryota; kingdom Metazoa; phylum Chordata; class Mammalia; order Eulipotyphla; family Soricidae; genus Suncus; species Suncus etruscus. The sequence continues at coordinate 23,134,581 of NC_064852.1, forward strand.
GGGTTTTATTCATCATAAGGAAATAAGCTTTCCCTGGAGTGGTGGGATATAAGGGTAAGATCGAAGCCAGAGGAGGGGACATTTGCCAATATGCAGCTTGGTCTTAGAGACCCAGAGTCATTGCAAACCACATAACCTGAAGTATCAGGCAGTGGGCAGTGAGAAGAGTCTGGAAGCACAGACCGGGCCCTTCCCTGGGGCACCACTTCCCACCTGCTCTCTGCTTGGCAGTCCTGTTGTCCAAGGGTCTTCTCAGATCTGCATTGTCCTGTTTTTACCTGCCCCTGACACTTCCCCCCCTAAAATAAGGAAAATTGCTTTCTTACTTGAAATGTTTCAGAAAGAAGAAGGAAGAGAGGAAGAAGGAAAGAAGGAAGGAAGGAAGGAAGGGAGGGAGGGAGGGAGGGAGGAAGGAAGGAAGGAAGGAAGGAAGGAAGGAAGGAAGGAAGGAAGGAAGAGGGAGGGAGAAAGGGATCAAGGGAGAGAGGGAGGGAAGAGGGGGGAGGAAGGGGGAAGAGAGGGTGGGAGTAAGGAAGGAAGGGAAGGAAGGAGGGAGAAAGGAAGGAATAATGAGAAGATAAAAGAGAGGAAGGGAGAAAGAAAGGAGGGAGGAAAGAAGAAAGAGAAGGAGGGAGGAAGGAAGGGAGGGAGGAAGGAAAGAAGGAAGAAAAGGAGGGAAGGGGGAGGGAAGAGGGAGAGGAGAAAGAAGAAAGGAATTCAGGGAGGGAAGAAGAGATAATAAAAGGAAAGGGAGGAAAGGAAGAAAGAAGGGAGAAAAAGATGATGGAATGGAGGGAGGAAGGAAAGAAGGCTGAATAAAGAAGAAAGGCAGGTTGGCAGACATACTTTGCAGCCCACTCCAGCCACGGCCTGGGAATCTCTATAGATTTTGGGTCCCACATATGGTCTCTGTCATTGATGCCTCTTTGGTGCATTTTTAAAAATACCCTTTGTAAACATGTTTTAAAAGTTCCAAACGGAAACACATTCTTAGTTTGGCTGCTGGTACAAAGATCCTGGGGGCTGGAGTTGGCTTCCGGACCAGGCAGGAGCGTTGGGGACTTTCTATAAATAGCCCTTATCAGCCACTTCTTTCCCTTTCTTACACCCCCGCCCTGTAGTCCTGCTTTGGCTTCGGCTGGGCCCAATGGTTGTGCGTGTGGGTCACACATCTGAAGTGGACATAGCAGATACCGGGGACCCCATGTTCCAGGTTCCCTTCCTGCTCTGGACATTGTCTGGAAGTTCAGGGCTGGCGCAGTCCCAGCTAGACTCGGTTTTCTCAGGCAGGCTGTGAAGATGCTGTATCCAGGTTATAAGAAGTGACTTGCAGAATGTCTGTTGGGGCTCAGGATTGGTTCTTTCTCCATTTATCTCCAGTCGAAACTGTGCTTTCTTTATTAACACCAGCTACTCATGTGGATCCATGCCCTGCTACGTCAGCACCTTATCTGTAGGGGAGTCGTGTAGGGGGACTAGGGTAGAGGAATGGGGAATCCTGTCTGTTCCCAGAATTTTTCCATTACCCTAAAGCTTTTATGATGCCAGGTATTAAACCTAGGTCTCAGGCATGTAAAAAGTGCTTTATCACTGAGTCACATCCCTACCTAACCCCCCCAAAGCATAAATGATTGAACCAGACTTGGCCCCATGCAAAATGTGAGCCTCACCCACTGTCCTGTCTGGTGCCCTGTGCTTCTGCTCAATTCTGTCCACTTCAGGGGTTCACCCACACCCCTTCCAGTTCCGTTCCTCTTCTGAGTCCCTCTCTGAGGCTGGAGAGACAATACAGTGAGTGGGACACTTGCCTTGCAAGTGATAGACCCAGGTTCAATCCCCGGCACTGAATCTTACCAGAAGTGATCCCTGAGTACAGAGCCAGGAGTAAGCCCTGAGATCAACTGGGTTGCTCCACTCTCAAAAAATACCCATGTTCTGCTCGAGGATTGCTGCAGCACATTCTTTTTTTTTTTTTTTTTTTTTGCAGAGGCACACCCAGCGACGCTCACTCCTGGCTACCATCTCACGCCACAGAGATTGGTGCACAATACAAAGAATGGAGAACAAGCAGTAATGGCAGGGATGTGGTGAGAAAGGGACTCTTTTTCACTGCTGTGAGAATGCTGTCTAGTCCAACCTTTATGGAAAGCGATATGGAGATTCCTCCAAAACCTGGAAATTGAGCTCCCATACGATCCAGCTATACCACTCCTAGGGATATACCCTAGGAACACAAAAATACAATACAAAATCCCTTCCTCACACCTGTATTCATTGCTACGCTATTTACAATAGCCAGACTCTGGAAACAACCAAGATGCCCTTCAACAGATGAATAGCTAAAGAAACTGTGGTACATATACACAATGGAATATTATGCAGCCATCAGGAGAGATGAAGTCATGAAATTTTCCTATACATGGATGAACATGGAATCTATTATGCTGAGTGAAATAAGTCAGAGGGAGAGAAATAGATGCAGAATAGTCTCACTCATCTATGAGTTTTAAGAAAAATAAAAGACATTTTTGCATTAATTCTCAGAGACAAAAGAGAGGAGGGCTGGAAGGTCCAGCTAATGACATGAAGCTCACCACAAAGAGTGATAAGTGTTGTTAGAGAAATAATTACATTGAGAACTATCCTAAAAATGTGAATGAATGAGGGAAGTAGAAAGCCTGTCTATAGGCAGGGATGGGGTGGGTAGGAGAAAGATTTGGGACATTGGTGATGGGAATCTTGCACAGGTGAAGGGGGGTGTTCTTTACATGACCGAAACCCAACTACAATCATATTTGTAATCGCGGTGTTTAAATAAAGATATTAATTTATAAAACAAAAAAAGAAATAGCTCCTGGCTTGGGGGACCATATGGGACACCAGGGGATCGAACCAAGGACTGTCCTAGGCTAGCGCGGGCAAGGCCTTACAACTTGCGCCACTGCTCTGGCCCCAGATTCATTTTTTTTATTTTAATTATGACAACAAAGATGTAAAGAAGAGGACAGGGTAAAGTTACAGTGAAAGCCCAATCACCCATAAACAGAATTCTCGGTAGTCCCATCGATATCCCAGCCTTGAACTTTCAGCCAAAGAGCATTAATAAAAACAAAACTGAACCCATGTACAATACAATTCCTTGTCCCTCAAATCCCCAGTTGTAGTACATACTATTTCTTAGCAGCACACAATATAATCTAAAGACATTATACTTATGTAGCTCCTTACACATTGAGAGCAAAGTACATTTCTCTAGTTCCATGTACATACAAACTAGTTTAAGTTAACCTCAAAAGTTTTAGTGGCTTGTTTTTCTTAAGAATTAGAGTCAAGGGAACATAATAAAAAATGGTATTAAAGTGGCATTTGTTTGCATAGGCCCATCAAAACATAAGGGACATGGAAAGACAAATTATGGTCTAAATACAAGGAGACCCTAACCCTGAAGTTTCCTGGCACAGGACTGACTCTAGGCTCCAGGCGAATTAGTTTGTCCAATTCGAGTCATCGTCTGTAGTGGCAATACACCTCCATTCCTCACATAGTCTCTGTTGTTGGTATCATACTTCTGTATTAAAGATCCTGGAGTCTGCATACCCCATATTGCAGTCAGGATGGTGCATAGCTTCCTCTCGTTTCACCTCACACTTAAGGGGCACTAGAGAGAACCATGTCCTATAGAGCAGGTCATTGATGTTGTCAAGTCTTCTCAGTGTAAACGGAAGTCTCTTTTTAGGGGGTCGATGTCTGACCCTTGATAGTGTCTTTCCTGGTAGAAGACTGCTTCCAGCTGTTGCTGTAAAAGACCTTGGATGTTTCGTAGATAGCTTGCCTGGTTCCGGCGTGAATGGAGGATGCCCATTCTTCCGATGCCTGTGCCAGGTCATTATATCAATGTTCAGGGTGTAAGGTACATTGTACTGAGATTTATTAGATAAGAACTTATCTGTATGTATGGTGTTTTCCCATTTTAATGTGTCTATGCAAACAAGGATCAATGCCATGGGGCGTTATTGGTGCATCTGGAGGCAATAGGAACAAGACCAGCAATTTCCATGACATAGTTCAATCATAGGCATCAAACTGAGGGACAGTTCCACCAACAATCCTTACTGTACAGCTTACAAAGAATAGACAAGATGAAAAGTGAATAGAAACATCATGGTAGAAGAATATATAGAGAGTTACATCAGTTAAAGAAAATAAAAAATTCAAAAGATATATGTGTTCAATTTGTGTCCTTCTAAATAGTTCTGTGATTTGTTAGATATACTGTATGTCTTAGGTCAGAGAATAGAACTATGTGTTACTGAAGTTAAGAAGGGTAAATCTGGGGTAGTAATGGTTGGAAGGAGCAAATATTCACGCGGGGGCACTAGCCCCCGCGCGGTTTTCAAAATGTAGACTGGTATGAAATTACCAGTGACAGACTGAGTATAGCTGAGCAGCTATCTGCCACCCACCAGATCGAACTCTACCCCAGTGTCCCGGCCTGGCCTGGGAGTGGGGAAAACCCAGGGTGCCCCGTCAGCTCCTCCCAGAAACCCACCTGGAGATCCGGAGGAATGGGGGAGAGGGGGGTCAGGTGACCCAAGTCCGGGCCCCCCTGACCCTAGGCCGGACAAAAAGGCCGCTGGCCCATGGGGGGCCTGCCAGCTGCCCGTCCGGGCCGGCTGAAAATCCTGCTCCGGGAAGGGAGAGAGACCCTCCCAAGCCCGAAGCTCAGGGACTGGAGCCCCACCCTAGGCCAGTGTCCCGGCCTGGCCTGGGAGTGGGGAAAACCCAGGGTGCCCCGTCAGCTCCTCCCAGAAACCCACCTGGAGATCCGGAGGAATGGGGGAGAGGGGGGTCGGGTGACCCAAGTCCGGGCCCCCCTGACCCTAGGCCGGACAAAAAGGCCGCTGGCCCATGGGGGGCCTGCCAGCTGCCCGTCCGGGCCGGCTGAAAATCCTGCTCCGGGAACCCCAGATTCATTTTATTTTACTCATTTTGTGCAGAAATTTCCCACAGTTTCTGGTAGGGTGTGGTCACCCATTACCTTTCCCCCTCAGAGGTATCTGAATTCCTGCCTCTCCATGTGGTCTCCTGTACTCTTGTGATTTTCAGGGTATTGGCCATGGTCATGCTGATGGCTGTGAGGTGATATCTCACAGCTTGAACCTTTCCCCATTGTTAAATGAGGATTCAGGGGTCCTAAAGGCTGCTCTAGACTCCTGTTCCCTTCCCTCTGGCCTTAAGGTCCTTGGGTCTTGAACTTTTCTTTGGAAACTTCCTATTCATTTGCCTCTGAGTCAAACATTGGTAAGGTCTTGCCTCTGTACCCTCCTCTGATGCTCTCACAGTCTAAGCTCTGCAATGCACAGCCACAGCTTTCAGTATAACCAACCTGGTTAGATTTGTTCAGTGCACAAATTTCCTCACTGTGTATGCTGAATGAACCCCCTTTCCCAGGGCTGCCCATGTCTTGTCTTCCCATCATCAGAAACCTACCTTCTACTATTCTCTTCTTTCTTTCTTTCTTTCTTTCTTTCTTTCTTTCTTTCTTTCTTTCTTTCTTTCTTTCTTTCTTTCTTTCTTTCTTTCTTTCTTTCTTTCTTTCTTTCTTTCTTTCTTTCTTTCTTTCTTTCTTTCTTTCTTTCTTTCTTTCTTTCTTTCTTTCTTTCTTTCTTTCTTTCTTTCTTTCTTTCTTTCTTCTTTCATTCTTTCCTTCCTTCTCTCTTTCTTTCTTTCTTTCTTTCTTTCTTTCTTTCTTTCTTTCTTTCTTTCTTTCTTTCTTTCTTTCTTTCTTACTCCCTTCCTCCCTTCCTTCCTTCCTTCCTTCTTTCTTTCTTTCTTTTTCTTTCCTTCTTTATTTTTTCTTTCTTCTTCTTTCTTTTTCTTTCTTTCTTTCTTTCTCGTTCTTCTCTCTTTCTTTCTTTTTCTTTCTTCTTTCTTTCTTTCTCTCTCTTACTCTCTCTCTTTCTTTCTCTCTCTCTCTCTCTTTCTCTCTCTCTTTCTTTCTCTCTCTCTTTCTTTCTCTCTCTTTCTTTCTATCTCTCTTTCTTTCTTTCTTTCTTTCTTTCTTTCTTTCTTTCTTTCTTTCTTTCTTTCTTTCTTTCTTTCTTTCTTTCTTTCTTTCTTTCTTTCTTTCTTTCTTTCTTTCTTTCTTTCTTTCTTTCTTTCTTTCTTTCTTTCTTTCTTTCTTTCTTTCTTTCTTTCTTTCTTTCTTTCTTTTTTCCTTTCGAGGGGGAGTCACACCCAGCGATGCTCAGGGATTATTCCTGGCTCTGCTCTCAGAAATCGTTCCTGGCAGGCTCAGGGGACCATATGGGATGCTGGGAATAGAACCACTATCAGTCCTGGGCCAGCTGCGTGCAAGGCAAATGCCCTACCGCTGTACTATCTCTCTGGTCCCCTTCTGATATTTTCTTCTAGCTCCCATCACACATGTATTCCTGCTCTGCTTTCTCTTGTAGCATATCTTCTTCCTTACCCATGATACTGAAGACCTACCTTTCTTTATAGCTTCTCCAGAGCCTGCAGCATGCACACTATGCCTGCAGGACTAGACAGCTGCATCTAGAACCTTCCCTGCCTTTCTGCCACTCTGGGCCTCTGATGAATCTCCCAAATTTAAGAGAACCAAGCACATGGGGCTGGAATGATAGTATAGTGTTTACCTTGCATGCATTCAACCTGGGTTGGATATGGTCTACTGACCCCCTGCCAGGAGTGATTTCTGAGCTGGATTTGGCTAAAAACCCAAACAAAAAGGACAAAGCAGCTTTTGCTTGTCATCATAGCATTGATGATGTACAGGGTGACATTTAGCAGAGAAGAGACTCAACAGTAGCCTTTTTTTTTTTTTTTGGTTTTTGGTTTTTGGGCCACACCCAGCGGTGATCAGGGGTTACTTCTGGCTGTCTGCTCAGAAAAAGCTCCTGGCAGGCCTGGGGGACCATATGGGACACCGGGATTCGAACCAACCACCTTTTGTCCTGGATCGGCTGCTTGCAAGGCAAACGCCGCTGTGCTATCTCTCCGGGCCCCAACAGTAGCCTTTCTCCAGCTGTTGTTTGAGCTCCCTGTGTGTGCACTCAGACACAGATGTCCATTCCAATCTGACTTCCTCCAGGTTTAGCACCACCACTGCAGACACTACCCTAACACCGCCCAATCTCAGTAGCTCTCTGCACAGAAATTTCCTCTTGGACTCTACTGTAAACTTCTCTCTGGGCTGGTGTTGGCTCTCCTCACTGGACAGGCACCCACCCTGCAGGGTCAAGATGAGCCTCGATGAGCCTAGGAAGTATCAGGTAAGTAAGTGATATCACTGTCCATGACTCTATATAGTGGGATTGATTGGAAGTCCCTGGAAGCATGAGGCCTGTGCAGGACTTCCTTGTTCACCACAGCCACTGCTGGCTTCTCTGTCCAAACTCAAAAGTGACCTTGGGGTGCAGGTGCTTATTGCAAACTACCCCTAGATCCGAGGTATCTCCATGTCCAGGAGTGTCTGTCCATATGATTTTAACTTTCTGCAGAGCATTACCAGAGAAGCTCATTAATTTGGGGACAAAGACTCCCCAGATTTCTTTGTTGTAAACTTCCAATTATCTTGCACTTGCAATCAAGTTGTTTTGAAAATTTTGCTTGATTAATTAATACTTTTTTTCCCTTAACCTTCCCCTTTCTCCTCTTTAATTTTTGTCCCTTTTAGTTTTAGTTTTTTTTTTTATTATTATTCTTTTTTCAGACCACACCTGGACATGCTCAAAGGCTATTCCTGGCTCCATATGTACGGTTGCTTCTGGCAGTACTCTCAAACCATGTGGTGCTGGGGTTTGATCATGGGTTTCCTGAAAACAGAGCTTGTGTTCTAGTGTACTGAGGTAGCTCTTAACCCTTTATTCATTCTCTTCAGATAGGTAGTTAATTTCTGCTCTTCTTCCCCTGTGTCCAGGGAATTAAGGAACCCTCAGGGGGACAGATTAAGACAGCTGGTCTTTTCTTGAGAGTGAAAAGGGGAAAAATCTATCTGATACCCTGACATTCATCCCACAACTCAAAGTCCTGGGGGAATATTTTTGGATGGCTGAGTAAAATGAAATTTTCAGCAAGAATCCACAATACTGGGGCTAGAGAGATAGCACAGTGGCGTTTGCCTTGCAAGCAGCTGATCCAGGACCTAAGGAGGTTGGTTCGAATCCCGGCGTCCCACATGGTCCCCTGTGCCTGCCAGGAGCTACTTCTGAGCAGATAGCCAGGAGTAACTCCTGAGAACCACCAGGTATGACCCCCCACAAAAAAAAAAAAAAAAAGAATCCACAATCCACAATACTACAGCTGCACCTCACAAGCAACAAGATATTTAGGAAAAGCTGCTTGGAGAGGTGCGGAACTTCCAGTCTGGGAGAAGGTTGTGTATTAACCCTGACACCCACACCCAGGGCAGAGCACAGCTGGAGTCCATGTGGCGGACAGCTGTGGGAAGAATGTTGTGAGCACCTGGGAAACCCACAGTTCTTTCTGGAAGATTGTCCCCTCAGTGGACTTCCTCAGTGTGGCTGCATATGCCCTTGACTGAGGTTTGTCAGCGAGGACCATACTGGGTTCAGGAAAGTAACATGTTGAATTTCCGTAGCTTTGTCTCTGACAGTCATGGAACATTCCAGAAACTTTTGAGAGAAGGAAACTTCAATGAGCAATATATATGTATGAAAGCACTGAGTCTGGGGTTTGCACAGAGACTTTACTGCATGTCATCTTGAAACCAGGTCTCGGCACTGAGGGGCAAAGACCATTGCAAAATACTCATTTTCTGTAGAAGTTCCAGGGTGCAGCCTTCTCTTTGGGGTGTCTCCCAAGGAGATGGGGGTGGCAGCTGCTGGCAAGAGACATATACTGGCCAAGTGAGTGTGTGGTTTGGCTTTCCTGACTATTCAGAACCTATTGTTTAAACTGAGAGGATGGGCAGAATGGGTGGCTTGTGGATCCTTGAACTCTGGAATTCTGGTGCCAAGGTGAAATGCGGCCAAAATGGGGTCCCTTGGAAGCTTTGTTCTGCTTTTTCTCCAAGAAGAATCTCCCCTTGGGATGCCCCATTATAAGACATCTATCCTGATATACGAAGGTTCTCAACTATAAAAATTGAGCCCAGATAGATTAGCATAGTTAGGCAAAGAATATTATTCTTTTGATAATCATTGAATCTAGGCAATAAATATTGAATATGAAGGACATCTGGGACTCTCAGTTAATGAGATGTGGGCCCCCTGATCCCAAACCTTTTATCTGCCTCTCAATCTTTTGAACAATCCCTCCTTCCTCTCCATTTACCCAGGGCTAGTCCCTGGCAACTATAGGTTTTAAAGCCTCTGAACATATGCAAAGCAAAGCATCCAGACTATGGCTGTACTTTTTGCCCAGGCAAAGCCCATGGGTGAGGCTTCTCAAAAGCTCTGAGCTTTTCTTAGAAGGCAACAGTCCTTCTCTCAGATTCAGATGTCTGGAGGCCCTGTATGGTCACATCTCAGACCTGAGAAAGAGAAGTAACATTCAGACTGAACTCGTTACTGGGCACCACCACTGCCCACCCAAGGGACTCGGTCCTCATCGAGTGACCCTCCCTCCCTGGGGTCTGCTGTTCCTTTCCCTTCTCTTGATGCTCCAAGTGACAACCTGATGCTCTTTATAAAAATAATATATTTTAATTGAATTACTGTGAAATACAATTATAAAGTTGTTCATGGTTGAGTTTCAATCATACAATGTCTGTCACCCTTCACCAGTGCACATTTTCTGCCACCAATATCCCTAATTTCCCTCCAGCCCTCCTCTTGCCCTTTTCCCAGTCAAAATGAGACTTTCTTCCTCCTCTTCTTCCACCTCTTCTCCTCCTCCTCCTCTTCCTCCTCTTTCTTCTTCTTCTTCTTCCTCCTCTTCTTCTTCTCCTCATCTTTCTCCTCCTCCTTCTCCTCTTTCTCTTCCTTCTCCTCTTCCTTCTCCTCCTCCTCCTCCTCTTCCTCCTCTTTCTTCTTCTTCTTCTTCTTCCTCTTCTTCTTCTTCTCCTCATCTTTCTCCTCCTCCTCCTTCTCCTCTTTCTCTTCCTTCTCCTCCTCTTCCTTCTCCTCCTCCTCCTCCTCTTCCTCCTCTTTCTTCTTCTTCTTCCTCCTCTTCTTCTCCTCATCTCCCTCCTCCTCTCCTCCTTCTCCTTCTCCTCTTTCTCTTCCTTCTCCTCCTCTTCCTTCTCCTCCTCCTCCTCCTCCTGTCTCCTCCTCCCCTTCTCCCTCTCCACTTCCTCATCACCATTCTCCTTTTCTTCTTTCTTCTTCCTCCTCTTCCATCTTTTCTTCCTCCTCCTCCTTCTCCTCCTCCTCCTTCTCTTTCTCTTTCACTCTCTCAGTCTTTCTTTGACTCCAGGAGATGATGAGAGTCTGTCCTTCCAAACATTCACTGAATGTTCAAGATACACTTTCACAAAGCAGTTTGCAATTATTTGCAGAGAAGGAAGCAAAGTTTGGGTCCAGAAATACAGTCAAATTAGCCTTGATATTTTGGCGAAAGGCTAACAAAAAAAAAAAACTCTCTCAAACTAAATCTGGGCCCTTTCTTTCATTTGCCTTTATCTAATATACAAGGTTCGTGGTCCCTGAGTAATATTATTAGTACGATGGGAAGCTTGTTTCTCCAGAGATCCCAGTGACTTATAAGCTATGAGTGGAAAATCTTCACAAGATAAATGTTCAGTGTGAACATTCAGGAATGAAACAATTTGGGGCTAATTTGAACAAAGACAAAAGCAGACATGTCCAGAGCTGTAGGAGTCTTTGTGGGGCTTTGGAAGTGAAACCAAACTTGCTTTTCTGTGACATTGTTCTCTTGGTCAGAGTAGTGAATAATTATTTTTTCAGGGTGTATCCAGTTTGCAGGTATTTTGTTAAAGATGTCTAAGCCATATTCATAAAAGAAATTGGCCTGTAGCCTTTCTTCTTTTCTTTCAGTGTCTTGTCCTGATTTTGCTATGAGAAGTGATGTCATCCCTATTGATTGTGTGGGTCTTGGCTTTGAATCTGGCTCCCCACAGACATTTAAAATTCAGTAGCTACAGCCATGCATTAAATGTCAAATACTTTCCATCAGGTTCTGACCCCGTCCCCAAACACCACCCAGCCCACTAAACAATCAATTCATACAACAACCAACCATACATCCAACCATGCAACAACTTGCTACACAACAACCAGTCATACACCAGCTACAAAACAGCCAGTCACTCCACAATTAGCCACAAAATAATGAACCACTCAACAACCAGCCCACTTGCCATGGCCTCCAAAGCCTGGCACCCTCCTTACCACCTCTCCCCTGTGTCTGATCTTCTGCTACCTCCTTCTGGCTCCCTTTACTTCAACCACACTAAACTTTCCGAAGTCCTTTCAATCTTCCCTTTGCTCCCCACCCACCACTGCCCAGGATCCCTTTGTCTCAGACCTTCATGCCCCACAGATGCCCTGGCTGGTCTCTTTCAATCTTGCAGGTCTCTGTCAAACTCACTTTAAAAATTTTCTCTGAAAATCTCCCCTCGCAGCCTCTGCAGCACAGTTACACTCAACTGCATTATCACTGCTTGATTTTTTGAAAAGCCCTCCTGATCTGAAATCACTGATTTTGGCCATTTATAGGGCTTATATTCCCCATTGAATGTACAGTCCATTTACCTTTAGATTTTTATTCCCATTGAACTGTGAGTACCTAAGACTGGAGCATGTTTGGTGTTCAGTAAATGATTGTTAGGTAAATAAATATAAGGGACACAGATGTCTAGATAAAACATTCATGATAGCATTGTTGACAATAGCAATACATTTAGTACCACAAAATGTCCAGTGGAGGAGGATATAGTCATGTGTATTTGCGGATGAACCATTATATTACCCTGTATGTGTGTGATTTAATAGTACATAAACAACCAGATTCCATGATTTTATATACAATTTAACCTAATTAAATGTCATATTACAAATTTATAATTATAAAAATAAAAGGGAGATGAAAATGCAAGCCCCCATATCTTACTAGAACTCTGGGTGTGCAGTAAGGAATTTCCACATTTCCTTTATATTTTTGTATGTTCTCTCATATCTATGTGTTCATTTATTTCATTTGAAGACTCTGAAGAAGAGCTCAAGAATGCTTCTCTGCTGACTAGGTCTGTAATTCAGTGAAAGGGCCCAAGAATAAAGAGCTGCTCAGAATCCCCTGAGGCTCTGGGAATCACTTGGGCAATCTTGGCTATGTCCCGGGCCCCCAGGGCTGCTTCTAGTGAGGTTTAGGGGACCATGTGGTTCTGGGAAACAGACAATGGTTGACCATATGTAAGACCTATGTCCTAATCCCTGTTCTCTCTCTCTCTCTCTCTCTCTCTCTCTCTCTCTCTCTCTCTCTCTCTCTCTCTCTCACTTTCTCTCTCTCACTTTCTCTCTCTTTCTCACTCTCTCTCTCTCAGGCCCCATGCATGCACTTTTGTAATAATGACTTATTCTAAAGCATGACTTATTCAATTAAATATAATACAGTTGAGAGCCGAAGCGGTGGCTCAAGCTGTAGGGCATTTGCCTTGCATGTGCTAACCTAAGACGGACCGTGGTTCTATTCCCTGGCCTCCAATATGGTCATCCAAGCCAGGAGCGATTTCTGAGCGCATAGCCAGGAGTAACCCCTGAGCATCACCAGTGTGGCTCCCCAAAAAACAAACAAATAAACAAAATATAATACAGTTGATAGATAAGAATCTTAGAGAATAAAAATGTCCAAGTGACTCCAGAGGGAGGGTCTGGGGTTGGGGCTTTGACCTTCCGGCCTACCAGCTCTTGAAGGATCTCTTTCCTTCCTGGGAGCCTGGAGGTTCTGCCAGCATGGGGTTTGGCAGCCTTCCACCATGCCAAAGGCCTTTTTAGCCAGGCCTAAGAAGGGGTGCGGTACATGGGTCACCCCAGCACCCCTCTACCTTCTTCCTCCAGAACTCCAGGGCTTCCCCTGGGCCACATGCCTGGGCAAGCCAGCGAGGTGGGAATAGCAGCAAAATAGGTTCTAGCTTCAGCAATTACCAGGAAAGTTTCCTTTAAACCTGTCCATTGTGAAACCGCGCGGAGGCACTAGCCTAACCTAAGACCTAAGACAGACTGTGGTTCAATCCCCTGGCCTCCCATATGATCACCCATATATTGACAAATATTTGGATGTCATTGTGTTTAATCTGTTTGTCATAATCTGAAAGCCGCCTTGGAGCTCATTTTATTCCTTTACTCCCTCACTCCCACCTCCAATTACCCACATTTAACAATTTTTCTGAACTAATGATTTTTGTTTTGGCCAAGCTGGATTACATATCTTTCACAGTAATTTTTTGGGTGGAGTCTGAAGCTTCAGCAGGCAACACGTGGCATGGCTCCACGCTTTAGGCTTTTTGGCCAAGCTAAGGGGAAGATGCAGCCTCGGCTGCCCCCCATAGCCTTCTCTCTCCTCTCGCCCGGTCCCCAGGGTTATTCCTGGACACCTGCTCAGGTCCCAGCAAGTGGGTTCCTGCGAGGAGCAATTTAAAAGAGACCCCAGGCTTCCTAGTTCCTGCAAGGGGTTGAGAGGGGACTGGTGAACTTCCAACAATTCCAGCAATTAGGAAGCAAATGCCTCTCGGGGAGTCAGAAGCTTCAGCAGGCAACAATGGGAGGACCTGACTCCATGTTCTCTTCGCTTATCCAAATCACAGACCAAAGTGGTGTCTCGGAAACAACACTCTCCCTCTTAACTATTTCTAAAACATAAAAGGGACACGTGTATCTCCTTTGTATAGCTCAGATGTATTCCCTTAACATCTATAACTCTTTTCGAACATCCTCATATAGTGACAATTTTGCCCAATGGTTTTGTTATTTATTATTTGATTTTCCCCCTTTGAGATCTGTTTTACTGGTAGAAGAGTATCTCTGTATAGATTTCATGTTTGAACCAAGATACGGGGAATGTTGGACTTTATTCGTCGGTCCCCAGATGCACCAACGATTTCTTGTGGTATTGCTTCTCTTTAGCATAGGCACATTAAAATGGGAAAATAATACATATGTAAACAAGTCTTATCTAATAGAGATGGGAACACAAATTTGGTAATGCAATTAGGCCTTATACCCTGACCATTGGCATAATGATTTGGCTTAGGCCTCAGAAGAATGGGCATTGCCCACATACACCTGAACAGTGGATACCATCTATGGAAACAACCACAATTGTCTATAACATTACCAGGATCCAAGCCTCTACCAGGGAAGACCTACCACTGCTTTGGCATTGACTTACTCCAAAGAGTGCTCTCAACACCCAAATGACTCAGCAACAGCCTGCTTGCAGGGCAGATCGCTCCGCATTTAATGGTATGCTGAAACTAGAGGATGCTCCACATCAGCCTGACATCGATGAAAAAAATGTACAGAATCCAGAATCTTTAAATATAAGAATCTGATACCAACAATAGCTAAAGTGTGAAAAAGTTTCACCGGGACCATGGAGAATGACTCAGGTTGGAATAGACTGGTATGCCTGGAACTCAGAGTTGGTCTTTTGCCAATAAACTTTTGGGGTGAGGCCTTTTTGTAATCAGGTCAAGAATTTTTTTTTCCATTTTCCCCATTTTTCTGGACCTATGCAAAAAACGGCGATTGCCACTATCACACCTTTAATATATTTTTTTTACTCTTATCCTTTAAGGAAAAAAAATACAATTTACTGAACTTAAAAACAAGTAACTGTAGTAGAATGCCTGTCCCTAATACAGGCAGGGAATGAGAAGGGGGGAGGGGGGAACGTTACATTGGTGAAGGGGGGTGTTCTGTTTGTGACTGTAACCCAACTATGATCATGTTACTTAAATAAAAAATATATTTTTAAAAAAGTCCAAGTGAGAGACCTGTTCTCCCTCTCCTAAACTGCAAAGTACTCTCTTGAAATCTTTCAAACAGAAATGGTTTCGAATTAGTGGTTTATTTTCATCATGTTTGATTGATTCAGGCAGTTCAGAGGTAGGTGGGAGGTCTCTTTTAAAGATTCACCCCACTTCCTATTACCCCAGGGCACAGCTTTCTCCAGTTGGTCTGCCTCCTGGAGACACGCCCCTGACCAGTGCCTTTCTTTCCCCTGCGGAATCCACCCTGACCTCATGCCCCATTTGGATAACACAGGGCACAGACTCATGGTTCTCATTGGACCATGCCATATTACTTTGATTGCACAGAGCAGAAATGGCAGGTGGCTTCTGTGGCCTGCCAGAACCCGGTAGCAAAGCCCATGCAAAAGTCTCCATGCAAAGAGCACTGGTAAGGAAAGAACATTGAAGAAGGGGCCAGAGAGATAACACAGCAGGGAAGTAGTTGCCTTGCACTTGATCAACCTGGGTTCGATCCTCAGAATCTCATTTGCTCCCCTAAGCCCACTAGGAGTGATTCCTGAGTGAGAACCAGGAGTATACCCACAGAACTGCCAGATGTAGTCCAAAAACCAAAGACCAAGACAGAACAAAACCAAAGCAGTTGGGGGCTGGAGAGATAGCATGGAGGTAAGGCATTTGCCTTGCATGCAGAAGGATGGTGGTTCGAATCCCGGCATCCCATATTGTTCTCCGAGCCTGCCAGGAGCTATTTCTGAGCGTAGAGCCAGGAGTAACCCCTGAGCACTGATGGGTGTGGCCCAAAAACAAACAAACAAACAAAAACAGTTGGAGAGGTTTTGTTGTCCATACATACGCATGCTCCCTACTTTGCTTCCCTTTGTGATCAAGTCTTGCCCTTTCTCCCACTGTGCCCAATGCCAGCAGGTGCCATGGAGATAGCTGCCAGAGTTTGGGGGCTGGGTGGAGCCTCAGTTTTGTGGGGTGATGCTTGACTTGTGCAAGACTATTTTTCCTTCCAACGGCGAGTCCCATCTTCATCCTCAAAAACTGCTGTAGGATTTGCTCTGACTACACATTGTTTCTGTTGCACGAAGAACAGAAACCTGCTTGGAAGCAAGAAAAAGCCAAAAGATTCTGAATGATCTCCTGGAAAAGAAACTGAAGCTATAGTACATATAGGGAGTTCCCCCCACCTCATCTCTCTCTTTCCTTGCTCTCTCCTCCCTGGATTCTCAGGAATGTTTTCCTGCACAACATTTGAAATGCCCTCAGGATTTCTGACACACTGGAAGAATTCCCCACAGCATGCATGTGCCTGAGATGGGAACGAAACCCAGAGCATTATCTACAGGCAGGACCAGGGCCCCCTATGAGGCCCATTAGCTCAAACTCCAGGGAGGAAGTGATCATGTCTGACATGCTTCCATCCAGACCCTTCCACATGGAACTAGCTTGAACTCTCACTTCTCCTAAATGAATGAACGTCTAGGCAGGAAGTAAAAGTAGCAGCACTGAGTCAGACAGTGCAATATCTGACACTGTCCACACATCACCTGTGCCCTAGGGCTAGAGACCCCTCTGGCCAACCAGCAGTACCATGGAGATCCCTCTTGTCCTGGCCCTGCTGGTTCTCCCCAGCCTTTTTGGTCCTCATGTCCAGGCTTACTGGGTTCCCCCGTTCCCTTCTCACAGTCTCTCTTAGGCTCCTGACTTCCTTCATGTCAGAAACCCCCAGATCCTGCCACACATGGCCCTTGTCTCTTCCCACCTGACTCTCTGGAGCTTCCATCACCCCTCCCTGTAAAGTGAACCTTTCCCCCAATACCCTTTTACCTAAGCTTTCTTTTGAGATATTAATCCCACCTAGATGATCAGACCTGCCCACACCTGGGATGGATGGGGTAGGCTGTTTTAAATAATAAAAAGTACTGGCTTTAGAAGCAGCGGAGAGCTGGGGAGGGAGAAATAGCAAAAAACGTAGAGCGGGACAGCAAAAAGCTTAGCAGAGAAAGCTCATGTGAGAAAAAGCACATAGTGGACAGGGCCATGGAATAAAAGCAAGCTGACTCCGATGAAACTTTAACTGACTGCTTGTGTATTATTTCTCCGCAGCTACAGCCCTTCTTCATCAGGCTCATCCACCTGAGGGGCTAGAAACACACTGCCTGGGGCAGCCTCATCCAACACATGGTCTTTATTTATTTATTTTTTATTTTACAGTGGCCCATTGGGGGGTTATACTTTTTACTAGATTGCAGAAACTGTTGTATTTCCATAATACCCCTGTTTAAAAACTGCTGAGAGAGAGAGAGAGAGAGAGAGAGAGAGAATGAGAGAGAGAGAGAACTTGCCTTGCACACAGCTAACCCAGGTTTGATTCCTGGCACCCCAAATGGTCCCCCAGAGTCCCACTAGGAGACATCCCTGAGCACTGACAAATATGGCAAACACACAAAAGGGGAAGCGGGAGATTATACAGGGCTTAAAATACTTGCCTTGCATGTGGCTTCCTGGATTCAATCCCTGACATCCTAATATGTTCATCTGAGCCCTGCCAGAAATGATCCTTGGAGTGAGGATCCTGGAGTAAGCCCTAAGCACAACCAGGTGTGGCCCCAAAACAAATCAAAATAAATAACTAAATTCTGTCCAGACTGGACAGGCAGCCTCTGTGGTTCGAGAAGCACATGAGGGACATAGAGCACAACCACTCCCTCCTAGCTGCAGAAGGGGAAGTGGGGCAGCAGATATGGAATATGGTGTGGTGAGACCCCCCCCACACACACAGCCCACCTGAATCCACTGCTGGTGTCTTCCCCCAGAGAACCAGAAGCAAAATTTCAGAGACATTCTTGGTTTCATGCACACTTATGGAGAGCTGGACGGTGAGCGTCCCAAGGTCAAGGCTGGGACCGAATGAGCCCACATGTCCTCCACAACAAGGGCTTGGTATCTGCCAGAGAGAAGGGAGACCACATTTATCATAGGTTGCATCACACACGATGGGAATGGGCCAGTTCCAGAAAGCCAGGCACCCCCACTTCTCTGAAAGCAGATACCACAGAGCAGCAGAAACCACAGAGATGGGAGTGGAGTGGAATCTTTGGACCTGGTGGATCTATATGAAACTTCGAGGTTGCAAACAGGAAATGCTTCTGAGATTTAGTTCCCAGCAGCCTGAATATGCTCCTTGCCAAAGAGCATACTTGTAATATGGTTGTGAGGGGGCTGGGTAGATAGTGCAGGGGAGAGAAATGGACTGATTTGAACATGGGCATGGCCCAGGTCACAGTCAGGAAGAGTTCTTGAGTGTTGCCAGGTGTGGTCCAATTGGGCCAGGGAGACAGTCCATAGGTCTGGAGCAGGGGCTTGGTATATGGAGCCTCAAGCTGAATCTTAGGTCCTGCAGGCCCATTGAACATTGCCGGGATTGACCCTCAGAGCCATCAGAGGAGTTCTGAAAGACAAATAAACAGAAAGCATGATGACAAATGTCAGGTAAAATGGCTTCTGTTTTTGTTTTGTGTTTGTACCACAATCAAAAAAAAAACTATTGCAGGACATGAAGAAGTGATCTTGTCTTTCATAATAGCCCCCAAGGGGAAGGGCTAAAGGAGATCATGTGACTTGCCATAGTAACAGATTCTTGAAGAAGGAAGACATGGTCTGGACCCTTATCTCATTCCATTGCCTATCTCCTAAGCAGTCCGAGTCACATGCATGTCTTCACCGACCCCTCTGTCCCTGTTGTGCCATAAACTTGGGTCACCCTTAGAAGTCTGGAGCAGGTGTCAGACCATCCCAATTCCTGGTAATCAAGAAAAGAGGGACCAAGACTTTCCAAGACTTGCCAGATCGGTCAGTGCACACAAACTTGAGGTTGCAACAGCATCTTGTATTGTCATAGGCATAACATGTTCTCATGTTTCTTCTCATGTCCTAATGAGTAACATGTGTCCCTTACCACCATGCTTCTTTATCTCCTCGGTGACAACATGCAGCCCAGTGCATGGACTAAAATCTAGCACCCACCAGCTATCTCTTGCTCTGGCACTTGTGACTGAAAGGCGGGTATGTGTTGCCATGTCTATGTGAGAAGCTGATAGCAACAAGACTGGTCAAGTTCTGGGACTTCAGCAACTCATAGATGACCAGCCTGGCATTCTCCTGGGACTGAAGGCCATTATGTCCCCTGCTTCTGTCTTCCCGCAGGGCTCTCCTGAGTTCAGCAGAAGGAACTACCTTGTCTGAAATCTCCTGAGTCTTTATGAACTCACCTATTCAGATCAGCAATGTGCCCTACCTCCATGATTACCTCCCATTGGGCTAATTCACTGCCCACCAGTGGTGGTGGGGTCTTCCAGGGTGGGTGAGACCTGTATTAGTTTTCTTCAGTAGTGTAAGCACACACTTAGAAGCTCCATACAGCAAAAATTCACTGCCCTGTGAGGCCCCCCCCCCCCAGCCTGGCTGCACTCCACCTCCACACAGAAGGGAGATATACCTCAACATGCACCCCCAATACACACAGCAGCAGGCAAATGGGGATAGCAGAGTTAGCCTGCCTCGTGACTTCACTGGCAGATGTTCCTGAGTGGAGAATTCAGACTCCAGACTTTCAATTTCTGTGATCCACTGTTGTCCCCTTACCTACTGGGGTATAGCTGGTTCTTCTCAGCCCAGGGCAGAGCAAAGTCGCTTTTGATGGGTGATTGAGAGATGGAAGTCCTCAAATGTAATGGCTAAGGGGGGGGGAACCACCTTCGACCCCATTTTGATGCTTTTAGGGTCTCACACTATCAGCCAATCTCACCCTGAGAGCTTCTAGGGGACCAATAGGATGGTTGGAGTACAGGAAGAAAGGACCAAAAGAGTCTGGAAATCCATCAACAGAGGCACCTTGTTCATGAATGACACACTCCATCTTTGGGGAGATGCAAGGCTAGTCCAAGGGATCCCAGGAGCTGTGCCTTTGGGGGATGCAGAGTGATCTGAAGGGGATGCTCAGCTGTGTCCAAGTCTGCAGGAAACAGATGTATTGGGCTTTGAGAGTTTCCAGTAGCCGCTGGGCCACCCATGAGAAGAAAGTTACCTATTTACTTCCTGATTGGGGGGCCCCACTGACTACACATCACCCCATTTTCCATATGACATGAAGGTAGTGCAAGCTCAGCTTTGCTTTGGGAAACCAACAAAGCTTTGGAGCCTGGAAACTTCTCTGGTCCCTGCTTGGCCTGAGTTTAAACTGGGATGTCTGGGGCCAGATCAATAGGATAGTGGGGAGGGCATTTGACTTGCATGAGGCAAAGCCAGGTTCAATCCCCAAAATCCCAAATGGTGGTGCCTTCCCCACCTACCAGGAGTAATCCTTGAGTGCAGAGCCAAGAGTAACCCTGAGCATCATTGCATGTAATCCCCAAATACAAAAATCAAATAACACTAAAGGGCTTCCAGGTGGGTTCTGGCATGCCTGTGGTCTTGTCCCTTTGGGGTGTTTCATTACTGGTGACCTATAAACAGGATAGCGCTTTGTCCAGTTGTCCCCAGGCTGAATAATGGAAGGCATCCTAGCATCCCAATCTTAACAATAAACTACCTGGCCAGGCCAATCTTGAAGCATAGAAGAAAGCAAGGGGGAACCTAAAGTTCCCCTTGGATTCAAGGAACTCCATTACTAGAGACTGTATCGCCATTATTACCAAGCCCATCACTATCTTGATCACCATTACCATCATCATCATTAGCCTCCTCTTCATCATCATATACCATCACCATCACCATCAGTAACACTATCGTCACCACAATCATCATGTTCACCATCCTTACCTTCATCATCACCAGTACAAGGACCATCATCATTAACACGACCACCCTTGTAACCAGCAGTATCATCTCTATCACCATCATCCTCCCTAACATCCTCATCGTTGTAACCTCACCAGAAGCACCATAATAACCATAATCACAACCATTATTCTTCTCTTTATCATCACCTTTATTACCATGATTCTCATTTTATTTTCATCATTGTCAGCATCACAATCATCGCTATTATTATATTCCCTCTTCACTGTTACCATCACTACCATACCATCATTATTTTTTTAATATCATCTTCACCATCATCATGGTCCATCATTGACCTTATTCTCTGCCTTCTCCCTCTCATTACCACCACCACTATCACCATTGTTTTCACCACCATAGTCACCATTATTACAACCATCCTCACTAAAATCTCTCAGATGTAGCTAGCACAGTTGGTCCATGATCTCACTTTGAGAACCATTGATTTAGTCTTGAAAGTATGAAAACCCCCATGTATATATATATATATATATATATATATATATATATATATATATATATATATATATATATATATATATATATATAGTCCACAAACTATGAATCCCAGATAAACTCATGGTGCACCTCAAAATATATGGTCCATACTTTACAGAGCAGGACTGAGGGCCTCCCGGGAAAGAGTCTCCTTAATTTTTATGTAGTAGATCCAGATTAACTTCTATTATTAAGGCAAAAGACTTGGTTTTCTGTGGGAACCTTTAGGTATAAGGGAAAGGAGATGACGAGCCCATAGAAAGGGGCTTTCAAGTAAGGGAAATGAGATAGGATGGAAAAGATGGATCTAACCACAAAGTCTTGATGATCAACAAAAGCCAGAACTCTGAGTACAGTCACCTGGATGGACCCTCTCCTGAATTTGTCTTTGTATCAGACTGTCACTGTAAAAATGGGCTGGATGGGCAAAGTGGCCCAGTTGGGCAGCCTAAGCAATAGAATGCTGTGCTCTGCAGTCTGGAGTCTGTGCAGGTATAAGAATTAGGAGCCCTCAGGTAGGTTTCTTCTGAGCTGGGAAAGACCAGCTGTATGTAGCCTGAAGGCAGCATCTTCTCCGAGTCACTGCATCTCTGCAAAAATTATACATCCACACTCTGTTCACCTTCTACACCCCTTCTCTTGGTGGTGCCTGCAGATCACTCATGCAATAGGGTGTACTTGGGTATCACATTCAGTGACAGTCCACAGCAGGGCTGTGTACTTGATTTGGTCACCAGGAATCACCTGCAGAGCTGGGAGTCACTCTGGGCAGTGTGGAGTGGGGATGGGACCAAGAACCAAACTTTTGGTCTTGTGCTTGTAGGGAAGGAGCTCTCTCTGCCACAGAGCCCTATCTCAGGCCCCCAACTTCTCTGTCTGATAAGGCCCCTAGCCATATTGGAGTGGGGCCCACGCTCCTGCAGCATGATCTCATCCTAACTAATTCCATCTGCAATGACCTTATTTCCAAATAAGGTCACATTCTGAGGAGCTAGAACAGAATACCACAAATGTGAATAGAGGAGGAGTCACAATTCAGCTCTTAATAGCTATTACCCCTCTGGGATGCCCTGGGCTCATGTGGAGGACAAGTCCATCCCACTGCAGGCTCAAAGTACCTAGATACCCTGCGGTGCTCTGGCAGCCACCAGAGGGAACCAGCAGCGAACCCAGCCCTGCTCTCTGGAGTGAAGCTGACTGGCCCTAAACCATGGGAGGGACTTAGTGCCAGGAACACAGGGCTATGTGTCCATAATTGTCACCTCCCCGGGGACAGATTTGGGTGCTGGAAGCAGGCAAAGCCCAGACATGCCTGGCTAGAGCAGGGTCTGTGTGACAGGAAGGAACCAGCATCCTGGTGCTGTCCACCTCTCTGACAGGTCTGGGAGATAACAAAGGGATGATGTCTCTCTTTATTCATCTCCATAACCCTGGAAACTAGCACGGCAGGGGTGCTAAGGATGTTTATGGAAGATGAATGGGTGGATGAGAGAGAAGAGGCGTTTTGGCCGTTGAAGGGAAATCAATCCATCAATGAAGCATTCTATTAGGAACTGTCCACCCGGGGCTCTGAAGAGCACCCAGAAATAGCTGGCAAGGCCCATTAATTCAGGCATGGACTAAATAAACAATCTATTGAGCACCTTTCAGAGCCAAAGGTTCTCTTAATAACGGGCTACAGAGAGGGACAGGCCTAGACACTTAGTCTGGCAATCTTGAATGCAAGACCAGACTGAACTCAGCAGTCAGGTGCATGGTATGCTGAGGGAGATGGTGGTAGCAGATACAACCAGGGCTGAGAAAAGGAGAAGTTGGGGCAGGGAAGGACAGTTCTTGTGCTGCAGTTGTTCAAGGAGACATGCAGAGAGGGAGCAGAGAGTGGAGGAGAAGGAAGAGGAGCAGGTATGTGTTTTGGAAGTGGGGGAGCTGGCTATGTGAAGCTCAAGGCCCATTTTCATAAATGGCGAGCAAGCTCTGAGCTATCATGGGCCTGTGAGCTGAATGCGTGGGTATCTTCCCACAGACCAGGGATGGAGCATTCTCCCCAAAGCTGCGGGATGCTCCTAGCTGCAGGGGTTGTACACTTGGTCTCTGCAGCGACAGAGGCTGAGATGTGACTCTCATCAGTCTTAGATCTGGAAATGTCTCCTGGTATCCTGGACTGGAAGAAAGCTATAACCAGTAGCATCTGACTTCTCAGGCCTTGCAGACAGATACTCATCTTTAAGGCTCCTGAAGATTCCATAACTGGAGACCCCACTTCCTGGACCCCAGTGTTCTGTCACAGGAAATAGGCAGGGTCTGCTTATTGGGAAGGAACAGATCTCTGCCCACAGGGGAAAGGGTGGGGTCTTTATTTAGAGTAGTAAGGGATTTTTTAAATTTTATTTTATTGAAACCATTATTATTTACAAAGTCCTTCATAATTGGGTTTCAGACATGCAATAAATCAGGGACAATCCCACCGCCAGTGTCAACCTCCCTCCACCAGAGTTCCCCAAGTGTTTCCTATCCCACTTTTTCTGTCCCCTAGCTTGCCAGTATAAGGGGCCCATTTTTTAGTTTAGATTGTTAAAAGTTTGGGTCTCTTGATTCCATTTTTGTTGCCTTTGGCTTAGATATTTAGTTCTGTCCTTTTTTTTTAACACTACCAATGCACCTGAGACGGCTTGGTTCCTGACCCCCATCTTTTCATTTTTGTATTTCTCCTCTTTCACTCAGTTTCTTTCCCTCTCCTGACTATAGTTTGGGGCCAAGGGTGTTCAAGATAACGCCATTGTGTTTTTTCATGCAGTTATTCTAAAACCACATATAAGTGATATCATTCTGTATTTATCCTTCTTCTGGCTTACTTCATTTAACATTCCACCCATGTTGCTGCAAATTTTATGATTGCATCATTCCTCTAACTATATAGTATTCCATTGTATATATTTACCATCTCTTCATGATCCACTCATCTGTTGTTGGACATCTAGGTTGATTCCAAGTCTTAGCTATTGTACTAAGTGTGTCAATAAAAAATGGTGTGTATATATCTTTTTGGATGAAAGTTTTGACAGGGTTTGAATCTCCTTTTTTGGAGCTGTATGCTATTTATGGGGGGCCTCTACCCGCATGACCTCATCCATTCTCAAGCTCCTTCTTCCCAATACCAACAGCTGGGGGCTCAGGCTTGAACATGAATGGGGAGGGGAACACAGGCAATCCATAAAGATGTTTTTCAGCTTGTGAGCCCCAGAGAAGCAGCCAGTAAATTAGGATAACCCACCCTGGCATTAAAGTTCCTCAGACTCTCATTCTCAGATTAAGGATTTGGCAAGTGGACATAGGGAGGGACTGGAGATCTCTCAGTTCTAACAAATTCTCAGGGGCAGGCATGCTTCTGGCTCTCTGCTTCACTTGGAAAGCTCAAGAAGCACAGGTTATCTGTGAATGAATGCACGGTGGCCTGGTCAGAGAAAGTCACAGTTTCTGAAGATAGTTCCACCCTGCCACTACTCTGTTGAGAAGGGGGAACATTTTTGCCTTGAGTCCTAGGTGGTACTTTCCAGAAGGAGCTGAAGACCCCACAACTCATGCTTCAGACAGTCAAGGACATTGCACTGACAGTTACCAGAAATCTCAGAGTGGGGTACCTACATTTTTTTAATGTGTGGCTATAGCATGGATGGTCTTGGGCTACACATGCAAAGAGCATCCTCCATGCTTTGAATAGCATTTCAGTGAGCAGGGTCACTAGACCTGGGTGACCAGCAGCTCTGGGGAGAACAACTTTCTGTGGAGCAGTGGAAAGCAGCAGAGCCAAAACTCAGGGCTGAGGTAGTTTTGGGAATCTTGGCAAAGTACCCTGAACTGTGACAGAGGAAGGGCAGGACTCCAATTCCATACTTCACACTCTCACTTAGTGTGCTTGTCCATTAGCAATCATGCAACCACAGTGCCAAACGGGGGGGGGGGGGGAAGAGAGAGAGAGAGAGAGAGAGAGAGAGAGAGAGAGAGAGAGAGAGAGAGAGAGAGAGAGATGCCCCTGTGGCAGGCAGAGGGGAGGGTGGAAAGAAATTGGGGACATTGGTGGCTGGAAATATGCATTGGTGAAGGGTGGTGTACATTGTATGACTGAAACTTAATCATGAACAATTTTGTTACCATGGGACTTAAATAAATAAATAAATAAATAAATAAATAAATAAATAAAATAAAGGCCTCAAACAAGTTGTCTGAGTAACAGCCACTAAAATACCTTGTATAGGCTGCAGAGAGGGGGGCCAGAGAAGCAAGACACCTCAGCACCCACACTCCAGTCTCCCTAACAGATGCTCCACCCAATCCTCTCTTGGCCGGCCCCTGCAAAGCCCTGCCCTCTCCCTGCTTCTCTCCTGCCCCATCCTAAATGCTGCCTCTTTCTCCAGCCCTGCTAGATACGCCTCTCCCCATTCTTATCTTTCATAGTCTTGTCTTCCAGCTCACCCAGAAACTCCTCCTTTAATATCATCCTTCCCCTATCCCCTCTGGCCACACACACTCCTTCCAGCCTCAGCCCCCCCCTTTGCCCTGGTTCTGTCTCAGGGTTTGCCTGGCAGAGAACTCACGTGCCTGGGCTCGGCCCCTCCTCCTGGCATCTCTGTGCTGTCTGCAACTTGCCTTGAAAAAGCGTGTCCTTATTCGGATAAAGAACATGGCTGTCTCTGTGGTTTGCAATCCCGGTTTCTTTGAACGTTTGAACTGTTCAAAGACACCATGGGCTTGTCTCTGGCTGTGGGTCCCCAGCCCCCTCGATTAGGTCCTGTGCCCAGAAGCCTGTCCTTAAAGGAGGAAGTTCTTGCATGGGCTCCCTGTTGCCAGGGCGACCACTTTCTTGGGTTCCCAAACATGAATTTCCCTTTTCTGGTCAGATTTTTTCCTGCAGTGACATCTAGTGAGCAAGGGGGAGAAATCCAGTGATTTATGTCTGGTCTGAGGAGTTTGGAACCAGGATAGACAAGAAATCCTGTCTGTTCCTTAGCCTTGCAGGAGTCCTTAAACTTTTTAAACAGGGGGACAGTTCACTGTCCTTCAGACTGTTGGAGGGCCAGATTATAGTAAAAACAAAAATTATGAACAAATTTCTATGCACACTGCATATATCTTATTTAGAAGTGAAGAAACAAAATGGGAATAAATACAATATGTGGTCCGAGGACCATAGTTTGAGGACCATAGCTAGAGGGACTAACCAAGGTGACTCCCCAGATTGCCCACACGTACCATAGGTCCAGCCCAGAAAGACTCAGAGATCACTCCTGGTGGGGACCATATGTGATATTAGGGGTTGAGCCCAGGTTGGCCAAGGCAAGGCCTGTACTCACTCCGGCCCTCAGATCTTTGTGGGGTGATGGCCACTCCTGGTGATACACTTGCCACTGACATGCCTGCCAAACTGAGGGATTCAGAAGCAGAACACAGAGTTTCAGGTTCAAGACTGATCCTCTCCCACATCCTCCCAAAGCACCCTATACTGCTCCAAGAATGTAGAAATGCATATTAATTATAAAGTCCTGAATGGTTGTGGAAGGTGATGAGATGGATAGTGAGGCCTTTCTCTGCTGGCCCCAGGCCAGATGCCTGCAACCTCTTCCAGCTGACCGGGTCTACAGGTTCAGGGTAACTTCGAGGAAATGATCCACAGGCAATCAGATTCAGAAGACATCAGCTTTATTATTAATAAGGCCTTAGCCACTATGTGTGGCCTATGCTAACCTTTTAAGCAGCCTCTATAAGCAGCCCTGAACTTAAACCTGTTTCTATCCCTCCATGTTGCCAACTTCTCCAGCTGCTTCTTCCTTCTCTCTCCAAAGATCTTCCTCACACCTTCCATAGACTCTACCAGATGTGGGCAGGTCTGACAAGGTAAAATTAGCATTTTGCCCTAGGAGAGGATGACACAAGAACAGAGAGCTTGTGTGGACAGAGAGCTTGTGTGGGAGGAAGAGAAGCAATTTAGCAAGAGCTGTTTAAGGAAATGCGGGTTCACAGCCCTCACCTTGCCCCCAAGAGTCTCTCAGGATCGATAAAGCAGTTGCTCAAGTTTGAGGAACTGTGTGAGTTATTTCATGAACACAATGGAAGGACTTGACCTTGGAAAAACTGTGCTTAAAGCAATGCTTCTCAAATAGTGGGGCACGCCCCCCAGGGGGGTGCAAGGCTCTGTAAAAGGGGGCCTTTTTGACCTCAGCAAACACTGTCATAACAAGCTAAGCCCTTGTTTATGTCTCTGTATGTCTTTAGAACTGAGAGTTGCTGTGCCCTGCTTCAAATCCCTCTTCGAAAAGCTATGCATTGCAAAACGTGTTCATTGTAGCCATTCATCCAGACATCACCTCTGATTAAAAAATCAGCTCAAATTATTTTATGTATTTTGTTTTGCAGGCGAAAGATTTTTTTTAATAAAGATAGTATTTACAGTCGTGCTGGGGGGCGGGAAAATGTTTTCTTCTTCTTAGGGGGGCATGACAGAAAATAATTGAGAAGCACTGGCTTAAAGGAAGTAATAGACTCCACCCCACCACTTTCTGCTCTGGTTGCCATTACAGATACTCCCGGGTTATCTGCATTTGAAGATTCAGCTGTAAACGGTTGAAGAGACTTTCCTTGACCCACTTCATATATTTTTCTTTGTCAACTGACCATATATATATCTGACGGTCTGTCTCTAGGTTCTCTATTCTATTCCACTGACCTGAGAGTGTGTTCTGATTCTAGTACCATGCCGTTTTAATTACTGCCACTTTATAGTAGAGTTTGAATAAGAAAAGTGATGCCTTCCATCTTCTTTTTCTCAAGAATTGCTTTAGCTATTTGGGGGTGGGAGGGTGCTATTGTTATGTAAAATCTTTTCAGACATATCTGATCTCATAAAAACATGTCGTGGTATTCTTACAGAGACTATATTCAATCTGTACAATGCTTTGAAAGATGCTGACATTCTGAAGTTGTTAATTCTCCCAGTCCATGAGCAGGGAGCATGTTTTCATTTCCTCATGTCTTCTCTCTCTCTCCCTCCCTCCCTCCCTCCTTCTCTCTCTCTCTTTTCCTCTCTCCCTCCCTCCTTCCTTCCTTCCTTCCTTCCTTCCTTCCTTCCTTCCTTCCTTCCTTCCTTCCTTCCTTCCTTCCTTCCTTCCTTCCTTCCTTCCTTCCTTCCTTCCTTCCTTCCCTCCCTCCCTTTCTCTCTCTCTCTCTCTCTCTCTCTCTCTCTCTCTCTCTCTCTCTCTCTCTCTCTCTCTCTCTCTCTCTCTCTCTCTCTCTCTCTCCCCCTCAGCTTTTACAAATGTTTATTTGTTATAAGAATCTGATACCAACAACAGCTAAAGTGTGAAAAAGTTTCACCGGAACCTTGAGAATGACTGGAGTTGGATGGACTGGTTTGCCTGGAACCCAGAGTCTGTCTTATGCCAATAAACTGAGGTGAGGCCTTTTTAGTAATCAGGTCAAGGATTTTTTTTCCATTTTCCCCATTTTTCTGGACCTATGCAAACAACGATTTGCTATTTGCGATCGCTACTATCACACCTTTACTTTTTTTTTTTTTTTTACTTTTTTCCTTTAAGGAAAAAAGTACAACTTTCTGAACTTAAAAACAATTGTAGTAGAATGCCTGTCTCAAATACAGGCAGGGGATGGGAAGGGGGAAGGGGGTAATGTTACACTGGTGAAGGGGGGTGTTCTGGTTATGACTGTAACCCAAATATGATCATGTTACTTAAAAAATATATTCAAAAAAAAAAGAATGAATGAGGGGACTGGAAAACCTGTCTAGATTACAGGTGGGGGGGGTGGGATGGAGGGAGATTTGGGACATTGGTGGTGGGAATGTTGCACTGGAGATGGGAGGTGTTATTTACATGACTGAAACCTAATCACAATCATATTTGTAATCAAAATGTTTAAATAAATAAAAATATAAAAAATGTTTATTTGTATTATTTAGGTAGAATAGTGCCAGAAACTTAAAGCAGTGGGATGCCATTGTTCACATTAGTTAAGTATGAGAAGATTAAGTAACATTAAAGGAAGTAGAAAAATCTTATTCAGGGTAGTTAAATCACTCTAATTTACTAAGACTGAACTAAAATTCTTTTGCCAGATTCACATTTAAGTGAAAGCCTAATAAATTCACATTTCCTTTAGTTGTTCTAGACCTGTGAAAAAGAGGAAGTAGACAATATTTATATTACAAGACAACAATTGTTTTTTGTTGTTGTTTTTTGTTTGTTTGTTTTTTGGGCCACACCCTGTGATGCTCAGGGGTTACTCCTGGCTATGCACTCAGAAATCGCTCCTGGCTCGGGAGACCATCTGGGACGCGGGGGGATCAAACTGCAGTCCATCCTAGGTTAGCTGCTTGCAAGGCAAATGCCCTACCACTTACGCCACCAGTCTGGCCCCCCAACAATCTTTTATTGAAACATTTATTTGTCTAAAACTATGCTTGTTCATAAATTAAGATAGTCTACCATCACTCACCAAACCAGTATTTACAAAAAATGAATCTGTTCTTTGCTTTATCACCAGGTTCACACTACTAAATTTTCTCTTATTTTTTGAAGTAGTGTTTTATAGTTTTCTTTGTATTGGTCTTTCACCCTTTAGTTAGGTTGGTTCCTTGGTACTTGAATAAAATGAAGTGATTTTCTGAGACCCAATTGTGAATGGGATTGTTTGAACTCAACTTTCTCTTCTGTTTCATTATTTACATATAGATAAGCCATGTACTTTTGCATGTTAATTTCTGTAGGTGTGCCTGGTGGAGTGCAGAGGGCTGAGTACCCCTCTAATGGGACATGTGTGGGAAGGAATGGGAAGCTCCTGAGCTGTCCACTAAGGGACTGAATTAATAGTACAGTGGGTGAGGCATTTTCCTTGCACATGTCTGGTTCAATCCCCAGAACTCCATATAGTCCTCTGAGTACCTCCAGGAATGATCTTTGAATAAAGCCAGGAATAATCCCTGAGAACCTCTGATTATGGACCCCCCAAACAAACAAACAAAAAACCATAGATGCCGTTCTGGAGACATGGTTTCTACACATTGGTGGTATCAGCTCAAATAGCATCCCCTGGGATTCCAAACTTAAGGTGCTGAGCCCCTCCCTGCCCCATGCTCTACCTCAAGTCTCCTCTTTACCCACCCCTGTCTATGGGCCAGTGACCTTTCCAGGGCAGTCCCCAAGGCATGCCCCCATCCTGTTATACTCCTGCCAAGAAGAGGCTTGTCTGTCCCTGCTTTCTCAGGGCACCTGAGTAAACATGCTTCTCCCCCGCCACACACACACACACACACACACACACACACACACACACACACACACACACACATACACACACACACTCATAGCCTTACCAAGGCTTCATCTTCTGGGAATGAGCTTTATTGCTCTAAATATTTTGCTTAGAAAATGAGCAGTGAGCACCTTCTATCAGACTATGTCCAAAAACGAAGAGTTCTTGTGGCTGTAGCAGTAGTACAGTGGCCATCAACCCAGGTTCAATACCCTGCATCCCATATCCCCTGAGCCTGCCAGGCATGATTCCTGAGCATAGAGCCAGAAGTAACCCTGAGCATTACCAGGTGTGTCTGCAAAACAAACAAATGAAAGAAGATGAGTTCTTAACCTGAGGCAGGAAGAAAGCAGGTGACAGAGAAAGGCTGTGTCAGAATGTTCTGGCACATTCTCTGATGCACCCACATGCGCTGGGGGTGACCAGCTACAGGTGTGCTCTGGTCTCTATAGAAGAGAATCTGCAAACCCACTTCCTCCCACTCCCCCACATCCTGAGATTTTTGGCCACTGGGGGTGTCTTCCAGCCAGAGAATGAGCTCATGAGACCTCTGACAGGCCCTTTACAGAGAAGATTAACAGCACAGATCACAAGAGGGATTATTGTTTGTCCAGCTTCCTTCACATCGGAGGCTAAAATACTGTCATTCAGGAAATGCAACATTGCCTGGGAGGAAACAGAACCCCCTTCTTGCTGACTGCACCCCCTTCCCTGAGAAACACCACATAAGGGGAGCAGGAACCACAACCCCCTCAATGTCCCCCGTTGTTCAGGGCCCCAATACTACCAGTTAGCCCCAGCTGCCAGGAAACCGGAACCTCGTGTGCGATCGTCAGGGCAAAGCAAACTCATCTGGCCACAGGCAGGACAAAAATGCATCGTGTGAGACCCAGGGGGTGGGGAGCTCCGGACCTGTGGCTGGCTCTTCATCAGCTGCCTCTAGTCCCGGTCCTTTCTGATTCCTGAATTCATGAGCTTATTTCTATTCTGCATTCACACCGGCTGTGGCTCAGGGGTTACTCCTAGATATATGCTTGGAAATCTCTCCTGAGTGCTTAGGCAGTGCTTAGGCATACATGCAGTGCCAAGCATCGAACCCATCCTTCTTGCAAAGCTTGTGCTCAACCACTCAGTTCTACTTCCAACCCTTTCGTAAAAAAGGCAGAGAACACAAAGACAATAGAAATAATGAGTAAGAGCATATGACAATGAGAGTGGAAAATGGTCACTCTGGGCAAAAACTGAGAATGGAGAGAAAGTGATATGCATGATATCCCTTCATTAATGGTATTATAAGCCATGGTATCTAAATGGAGATATATAGGCAGATAGATTATAGATAGATAGTTGATAGATAGAAAGAAAGAAAGATAGATAGATAGATAGATAGATAGATAGATAGATAGATAGATAGATAGATAGATCACTAGAGAGAACTAGAAGAGAAGAGGGAGCAGGAGGGGAAATGCCTGCTATAGAAGCAGGGGTGAGAAATTGGAGGGAAATTGGGGACATTGGTGGGAAATGTGGACTGGGGAAAGAATGGCTGCTGGGCATTGTATGACTGAAAATCATGAACAACATGGTAACTGTGCAACTCATAGTGATTTAAATAATTTTTAAAAAGACAGTGAACACAGAGACTGGCACACATCACAAAGAACAATCAGTGCTGGTGGGAATGTGGACATAAAGAATTTCTTATTCACTGTTGGTGGGAATGCCGTCTACTCCAGCCTTTATGGAAAACAATATGAAGATTGCTCAAAGTGGAAATTGAACTCCCATAGGATCCAGCTATACCACTCCTAGGGATATACCCTAGAAATACAAAAATACAATACAAAAATTCCTTCCTCACACCTCTATTCATTGCAGCACTATTTAACAATAGCCAGACTCTGGAAACAACCAAGATGCCCTTCAACAGATAAATGGCTAAAGAAACTGTGGTACATATACATAATGAAATATTATGCAGCTGTCAGGAGAGATGAAGTCATGAAATTTTCCTGGATGTACATGGAATCTATTATGCTGAGTGAAATAATTCCGAGAGAGAGATAGACATAGAATAGTCTCATCTATGGGTTTTAAGAATAATTAAGGACATTATTGTAATAATGCCCAGAGACAATTGAGGTGAGGGCTGGAAGGACCGACTCACAATATGAAGTTTACCACAAAGAGTAGTGGTGCAGTTAGGGAAATAACTACACTAACAACTACCATGACTATCTTAATGAGTGAGAGGAGTAGAATGTCTGTCTTGAATACAGGCAGGGATTAGGAAGGAGAGAGGGGGCATTAGTGGTCGCACTGGTAAAGGGGGGGTGTTTTGTTTATGACTGAAAACCAACTATAAACATGTTTGTAATCATGGTGCTTAAATGAAGATTTTATATATAAAAAAGGCAGTGAACGAAGAATTCATGGAAGGGGACAGGGAGCTCACTTCAGACACGAGTGCTCTGCATTGTGTCACATGTTGGGGTGCTCCCAGAATCTCCATTGGGTGTTGAGGTCCCTCTGTAGTCTGTGGGGTGCTCAGCTCTTTCAGCTGTTTCCAGGAGCATATAGAGCCCGGCAGGGGAACTCTGGTCCCAAAGGAGCCATCTCTGCCTGCCCGAACCCCCATTTGTTCTGGTTTGCATTCTTTCAGACCTGGGCTGCATCCAGACAAGAGCTCTGCCAGACGCATCCCCCAGGCTTGCCCTCGAGACAAGGGACCTTGCTCTAGGGATTTTCTTGCATGTATGACAAGGAGGAACACACACACATACACACACACACACACACACACACACACACACACACACACACACACACACTGGCTTTCAAAGGCACCTTTTGTACACAACGAAAAAGAGCTCTTTTGACTTTCCTGATGTCCAGGGGTCTTCAAACTACGGCCTGCGGGCCACATACTGTATTTATTCCCATTTTGTTTCTTCACTTCTAAATAAGATATATGCAGTGTGCATAGAAATTTGTTCATAATTTTTGTTTTTACTATAATCTGACCCTCCAACAGTCTGAAGGACAGTGAACTGGCCCTCTGTTTAAAAAGTTTGAGGACCCCTGTTATACATTCAAGTCCTATCCAGGTGAGCCAGGTGGGAGCCATCAGCGCTGGAGGCTTCAGAGGCTGCTGGCTCTGAGAAGCCTAAATTCACCCTGGACTTAATTATTTTTCATTTTATTTAATAATTCAATTTAATTTGAAGGGGGGTTGCAAATTGGACCACTCCTGGCAGGGCTCTTGGGTCACTTCTGGCAGGGCTTGGGAACCTTATACAAGGCTGGGGATAGGCTATGGGTCTGCCTCATGCAAGGTCAGTGCCTTATTGGCTTCATTGTCTCCCTGTTTCCCTTGGTTTTATTTTAATACTGTAAATGTGAAGAGACACGTACAACATCAAGAAAGGCTGTGTGTTATTGCCAGGGTGTGGATGAGGCTCTGGAGTGAGACAGGAGCTTTGAGTCTGTGTGAGGCCCTTCCATTGGACTCCAGCCACCACCAAGGCCAGAACACTCATCTACTTGATGGCCTGAGAGGACTGAATGGAGTCTGCCCTGCAGTGAAACTGGGTGGAGCATCTCTCTACCACAGTGGGGCGAGCACAGTGCCAGTCTTTCACCCCAATGAACATTCATCTCAACCGACACTCATGATCCTATAGCAGTGCGTCTGTGTTTTATGTTCTAGAACCTTCTCTGAAGCTGGTTCAGAACATGATTGCAAAGTCTCTGGTCCTGCTTCTACAATCCCTACTGATAAAGTCCTGCTGTTTCAAGCTTTGCTTTGGGGGCTTCTGGGACCATCAAGGCCAATATGGTGCTCCAGAGATACTTAGAAAAACAGACATGTTGTACATGGCCCCGGGATCAATTCCCCAGCCTCCCATATGGTCCTCTGAGTACCTCCAGGAATCACTCCTTGGGGTTCCTAAGTGTACCAGGCAAAGTAACATGATCCATTTCTACCTTCTTTAATTTTGATTTGAGCAAATGCAAGGGTTGTGTTATGTATATGTTTGTGCATGTGAAAACTGGGTGCATGTACACATACATGTCAGTATGTATGTGCATATATGGGTTGTGTCATGTATCTGTATGAGAACTGGGTACATGTACGTGTGTGAGTATGTATGTACACATCTATGCATATATAGGAGGATTGTGTTATGTATATGTGTGTGAGAACTGGGTGCAAATACACGTGTCAGTATGTATGCCTGCATGTGTGTGCATATGTGGATTGTGTGCCTAGTTCAGAGAACCTCCTGAACCTTGGGAATAGGCAACACTTTTTAAAATCCTTTCTTGGTTTGGGGCCAAACCTGACAGTGTCCAGGACTTTCTCCTGACTTGCTGCAATCAGGAGTCACACCAGTGGGCTCAGGGGACCATATGGGATGCTGGAGATTGAACCTAGGTCAGCAAAAAAGCAAGCACTCGCCCTGCTGTTTTATGGCTCCAGCCACAAGTTGACACTATTGTACTGAGACGATCCGAATGTGACTGGAATTGTGGGGCCTTTCCCCACGCAATCCACACATTTTGTTTTCTATAAAGTTGAGTGAATGCTTAAAGGTTCCCATAAAAAAAGAAGCAGCCAGAGCGTCTGGAACTTTCCTCCTCCTCCTCCTTCCTCACAGTGATCTCACTGTTGATTTCCTTGGACACTTTTAGCAACTTGCTCTGTGTCTCTTTCTAAAGGCTTCATCTCACTTCAGGCAGTCATATTTCACTGACTTGCTTTATATGGAAATTGCCCAATTACATTAAGAAAAGCACAATAAAGAAGAACAGATTTGGGAGCAAATAAGCTGCCTAGTCAAATTTAATTAAAATAATTGAGCAACACAGTTATTAAGCTTGAAATCTATCCCCTACCCTAGAGAAAACACTTTGGTTTTGAGCACCCATTAAAACACACACACACACACACCACACACACACACACACACACACACACACACACACACACACACACACACGACCACAGGCTTCAACCAAAAAGAAACCATCATAAATTCTAGAGTAGAACTGGTACTGAAATGAATAACTAAACCTAACAATCCTGGAAGACAGAAACAAAAACAATACCTTTTCAAGACTAAACATAAAGGCAAACAGCCTTGAGTAACTTTATTGAGTAAATTATTCCCTTGGTTTCATCCCTCTGTTTTTACATACTTGTGTTTCAGATGTGGTTTGGTTTTGCTTTTCAGACACCTTGGTGTGCTTTTTCTTCCGTGTGAAATCTTTATCTTATTATTAGGCTTAGGCTGATTTGCATTTAATGTGATTACTGGTCTATTTGGAGTTATAGCCCTTGAAAATTGTTTTGTGTTTAGGCTGCCACATCTCCGTTCCTTCTTTCCTTTTCAGTTCTCTCTGTGATCCCTCTACCTGATTATCCCCTCTTCCTACTGCTTCTCTGTAAGTTCCCTGTTCCTTTTTTTTGGTGCCTTCCCCATAAACCACCATGAGTACTCTTGTGGGAGCAAGGAACCACAGGATTTTATGCATCTTGAGTTGTGAACATTTCTTTGCATCCTGAATCCTCCTTTTTCTACAGGTGTATTTGATATTCTTCCCCCGTCTTTCATTTCCTTGCACACATTAGACCCCTTCAGATGCTATTACTGGCTTCTAGAGTCAATATTCCTTTACTGACCATCTTGGCTTTTGTTTGTTTGTTTGAGGGCCACATCCAGCAGTGCTCCTGGCTTTGCATTCAGGGGTCTTTCCTGGTGGTGCTTGTGGGACCATATGAGACGCTGGGGATTGAACTTGGATCGGCTGCATGCAAGAAAAATGTCTTACCCACTGTGCTATTGCTCTGACCTCATTGTTCATCTTGTGATCCTTCTTGCATCCTTCCTTTAATCTTGCATTTCTTTTTTTCTTCAGTCAAGAATAGCTCTTAGCATTACTTGTAGCTCATCATCTCTGCTTTTACTGGCTTAAAAGTTTACCTTAATTTTTGAAGGGTATTTTCTTTCCTTTTTTTTTTTTTTTTTTTTTTTTTTTTTTTTGGTTTTTGGGCCAGACCCGGCGGTGCTCAGGGGTTACTCCTGGCTATCTTCTCAGAAATAGCTCCAGGCAGTCACAGGGAGCCATATGGGACACCAGGATTCGAACCAACCACCTTTGGTCCTGGATCGGCTGCTTTCGAGGCAAACGCCACTGTGCTATCTCTCCGGGCCCAATTTCAATGTGAACAAAACTTTAGTCAGCCGATTCCCTGCCTTTCAAAGATGTCATCGTTAAAAATAAAAACAAATATTATTTTATCAAAAATACATAAATTATAGAAACATAACGTTTATTTTATACTTGTTATTTTGATGCCTTGTTGTGAATTTGTATTTATTTATTATAAATATGATTCTATATTTTGTGTATATGCACCTAAATATATATAATTTACACATGTAAATATATAATATATATGCATAGCTATAATACCAAACTCTTAACAGTAATTCTCTTATAGAGATTTACCTGGAACTGTAGAATAGTTACCTATACAGCATATAACCATTGCATTTAAATAAAAGAGGAGTTGAAAGGTAGTACAGTGATTAAGGCATTTGCCTTGCCCATGGTAAACCTGAGTTTGATCCCCCAGAAACACATATGGTATCTCTGTGCTCAGAGCCAGGGGTAAGTTCTTAGCATTGCCAGGTGTAGTCAATC
The DNA here is from genome assembly GCF_024139225.1 of Suncus etruscus. NCBI lineage: Eukaryota > Metazoa > Chordata > Mammalia > Eulipotyphla > Soricidae > Suncus > Suncus etruscus. Next base: position 23,171,872 of record NC_064852.1, read on the forward strand.
AACACAAACAAAAAAACCAACCAAACAAATAAAAACGGGCAAGATTGAGACAATTTATTAGGTAATTAAGGAACTTTGATTATAGAAGGAACTAGACTAGATTCATTTCTGAGAGCTATCCAGAGAAAAGAATTCGAGAGAAGAGGAATCAACATATATTTTAGCTATATCTGAAATAAAACAATAAAGATTCAAAGGAGCGAAAAGAAGGAAAGGAAGGAACAAACAAATGAAAGAAAGAAAAGGAAAGAAAGATGAAAGAAAGGATGGAAGGAAGAAAATCATTGTTTTCTTTCTTCCATGACTTATGTGATAAAATTAGTCGTACATTTTATTCTTGATCCTTTGAAAGCAACATGCCCCAACACATAGGTGATCTTGAAAATTGTTTTAAAATTGCCTTTCGGGGCAAAAGGATAGTACACAGTGAGGGAGGGCATTTGCTTTCCATTTGGCTGACCAGGATTAGATCCCTGGCATCCCTTCTGGTCCCCCATGTACTGCTAGGGCTGAAGCCTGAATGCAGAACTAGTAGTAAGGCTGAGCATCGCCAGGTGTGGCAAAACAAAAAAATAAAAACGAAACAAAAAAGCCAATAATAACACTCTAACTGAATCAAATTCTTTTCCTGGAATGCCCCAAACCACACCCCCAGAAAGTCAAAGTGAGTCTGGACATTAAGTGGTGGACTTCTGGCTCTTGTACTGTTTTTTCCCATTTTTTTTTTAGAGCTGCTTCTTTTTCTGCCACATGTAATGATATAAAATCATATAATCTTTAAATAATTAGCTACCATGCTCTGCTTGGAACCAGACATATAATTTACCTAGATGAGATGAATATTCTCTAACAATATTCTACTAGTATTCTAATCTTATAATGAATATTCTCTAATAATATTTGTAATAATAATATTACAAAGGTTCTAGGGATCATTTTGTTATAGATCTGATCAACATTAGTACTTATATGTAACTGCTACAAGTTTCTGCTAAGTTTCTCTTTATTTATCTATTTGGGCTTTTTGTATATTTTCAAGGGATAGGATTTTCTCTATAAGTAAATGTTCAATTTTGCTTCCAGTAATTTATTTAACTAATTGCTCCCGTATAATTACTTTGTCCTATCTGAAGTTCTGTTGCATAGGAAAAAATAGAAGCATATTTGTTTCTAGCTATGTTAATAAAGGATTTGAACATTTCTCTGTTCCTTCTCCTTTGTTGGTGCATTCTCTTTTCTAGAAACTTCTTGTGCTGGTTAATAGAAAGTCCTCTTCAAATAATCCTCCTTAAGAGTCTCTGTTTTAATCAAGAGTGAGAACTGTGTTTTTAATAAAATTGTACATATTATTTGTAGATACATATATTTGTATTTTATGCTTTTGAGGGAAAACCTTAGTATTTCTTTCCTTTTGTTAGTTGCGGGATCATGCCTGATGGTCTGAGGCATAGGCATGATGGTATGTGCCATCATGTTGGCTGTGCCAAGGATTAAACCCTAACCCTTGAGCTACATCCCTAGCCCTAAATTTTTCTTCAGCTCCCATTCATTCTAAATAACCGTGGCTTGTTTGAAAACCTAAAATTGTTTACAAGTCACCCACCTCATCTGTTCTCTTTCTGGTCCTAGTTACCATTTAACTCTAGAGAAAGTGATTCTGGAAACTTAGCCGCTTTTCAATCAATTCCCACATTTTCATTACAGCCTGTAAGAACTTTGACACAGAAGTACTCTTTATTGAGGACGAGGATTTTCCCCTCCAATAAAACAAACCTATCAGGCAAAATGATTTATCCATAGGAGTAGACAGCTGAAAAATGTAGCTCTGCCAGGTGTGTTTGCTCGTGTATTTTGTTTTCCTAATTAAGACATTATGCACAAAATGGCATGTTTCTTGGCTGATATTACAGCAAGCAAAAGCTCTGTTGCATTCATGCCGCACTGCTCAGGCTGATGGGAATCATGTATTTGCTTCTGAAAGCAACACATTATTCATCCATAGATAGAGGACATTTGTGGGACATAAAAGATTTTTCCAAAGATGGTGTTTTCCTGGCCTAATGCTCTAAAAGGTGAAATGCCAATCTACATGCAACATTATAATATATTGAGGAAAGAGCAAGAAAACATCTCAGGCATGGAACCAATAGAGGCAAAATAGTTTGTTCCAAATCACAAAGTTGTAGAATAAACAAGCCTGCTTCACTTTCTTCTTTTACAAGATACTGCTAAAGAATTGTCAGATGCCAATTGTTATAGTTCCTTATTTCCACCAGGGGGTAGTACAGCATCGAAAATGAGGCACAATAGGCCATTGCAGAGATTTGAACAGAAGACTTGCTCGTCTTGGTAAGAGAAGGGAGAACTATTTTAAGACTGAGCAAATCATCCTTTCATATTGAATTCCTGGACCATGTATTAAAGGCTGGAAACTCCTTCAAGGCTGCCATAAAGGCTGCCTTCCTTCAGAAAGGTCACACTATGATTTTGTAAAAGTCAGAACATGTTGGTGCCACAGAGCCTGGCCGGGCTCTGTGATGATCAAGCCCTGCCTGGAGTAATCCCTGAGTAAGTAAATGGGCAAATGATGGCCCATCCTGACAATGTAGTGTTGTTCCATGCTAAAAAAAAATAATAAGGAAGCCAACTTGCCAGGAAAAGACCTGGAGAAGCATGTTGGCATGTGATGGAGTGACAAAAAGCTGATAAAAAAAGGTCACAGAGCATGTGATTTCCCACTGGATAGACATTTGGGAAAAAGCACAAGACAAGACAGTGAAAAGTCAGAGTGTAAGGCCCGACCCCAGCTGAGTCTCATGCAAAATAGCTTTGATGTGGGACAGACTCACAGGAGTATAAATTAGCAGTGAATATAATTTATTTTTTCCCCGGATGGACCTCAAGACTTCACACATACAAAGCAAATCCTTTATCAGCAAGCCACTTCCCTGACCCCTAATAGATATTAGGGTTTTTGTTTGATTTGTTTTTGGTTTGGAGAGCCACAGACAGTTGTGTTCAGAGTTGATTCCAGGCTCTGTTCTCAAGACTGACTCCTGGTTCTGAGCTCAAGGAATCACTTCTGGTGAGGCTCTAAAGATCTTATATGATTCTAGGGATTGAATCCCAGTTGTTTGTGTGCAAGACAGGGACCTAACCAGTTGTGTTTTTTTCTGGTTTGGGGATCACACCCAGCAGCGCTGAGGGATTACTCATAGCTCTGCTCTCAGAAATAGCTCCTGGCAGTCTCGGGGGGACCATATGGGATGCTGGAGTTCGAATGGCTGAGTGCAAGGCAAATGCCCTACCACTGTGCTATCTCTCTGGCCCCCTAACCTGTTGTATTATTCCGCTAGTCCCTAAATGGACATTGTTAATAGTGGGGAAATGCACAGAAGAGAGAATTGACCAAAGGAAGTGGTTTGGGGTCCCAATGCCAGGGCAAAGGGTTTGCTTATGTGTCTGTATGGCCATCATCGACTCCCACTTCTCAATCATCTTGTAAAATGGTTCTCTGCCCCGAGCCCTAGTGCCTACCCTCTGCCATCAGCCCCGGTACCCAAACCCACCCTCTGCTTGCCCTGCTACAAGTGGGACTAATCTATCTTCCTCCTAGAAATACAGGGTGGATTCTTGCTCTTTTACACTCTATTTATGTTCTCCTGTAACCTCGAGGCTGGATTAGAATTCTCTTCTCTTTGCCAGGCTGAGTACCAGTCCCATTTGTAGGGAAAGGTTAAATAGGAACATGAAAATTCCAGGAAAAAAAAAAGGTTAAATAGCATGAAGAAGTATAGGAACATAAAAGTTCCAGGGGAAAAAATGCTTGTTAAAGAGCATTAAGAAAAATAGGAACAAGAAAGTTTCAGGATAGTGCTTGGTTAAATAAGTATTAAGAAAATTTTAAGTTACAGGTATATTTTGCAGAAAAAGTTATGTTTATGGAAAGAGCTGATATGCTAATTTTCACTTAAAACTTCGTTGCTATGGGAATATTACCCAACTTTGGCTATAGGCGGAAGCCAGGAAAACAAAAGATAACCTAGACTCTTTTGCTTTATTTGTTATAAGAAGAGGGCAGAATGTTAGACCATCCCCAATTCTTCCTGTAACTTTACCTGCTAATAAGACCTGCCCATTTCTGGGAGGGATCTTTGGTAGGAAACAAAAGGTTTGGCCAGAAAGGGAGGAGGATGGATGGATTAGAGGATTTGGAGAATAGATTGATTAGAAGATCCTAGAGGATAGAAGGAGCAGGAGGAGAGATGGTTGAAAGTCAAGGTACAATGCAGGGCTGAATAGGGATCCAGCATAAAAGATTATGGTAGGCCACACACATGTGGTGGCTAGGGCCATGAACAAAGCTGATATCTCCTGGAACCTGACTGCCATAAATTTTCTCCCCGCTGCTATCCTGAAACCTCAGACCTGATGGCTGGAGGGAGTTGCTTACACGTGGTCCTGGGCTGAAGGAGAAAGACCTCTAACCCTCCATCTCTCCATCTACCACCATCCAGCCCAACCAAGGGCTTTTATACACCATTCTCCATGCCTGGCTTTGGGGTTTCTTCCACCTTTAAGCTATTGGCCATACATGCAACAAGCTTGGGCCACTGAGACACTTCTAACCCTCCTCTGCATGCGTAGGGGTAAGTGCTCAGAGGTGCAGTTGCTACATCTGATCACAGTGAGAAATATTGCACACTTCCTGGTCAGAGATTTCATGTGAAAATCATTCCTGGAAGAATGTTTCACTTTAAACCAGACCTCTGAAGTTCTTCAGGGAAATGACTAAGTTCCTCCCTGGTCCCCTTGGGGAGTGAACCCAACAACAGCCATAGTGGTGGCCATATTTTTCCTAAGCAAAGAGGAGAAAGCTCAAGAATCTTGATATTGGGGGACGAAGTGATAGCACAGTGGTAGTGGGGTGTTTGCCTTGCAATGCTGCCAACTCAAGACAGACCCAGGTTCAATCCCTGGCATCCCATACGGTCTCCCATACATGTCAGGAGCAATTTCTGAGTGGATCCAGGAGTAACTTGAGCACCGCTGCTAGCCCCAAAATGGGATATGATAGCTCAGCTCATGGGATTACTGTGTGCACTGCCAGTAACACCTCTCCAGACACCCCAGCAGTACCCTCCCTCTCCAGATACCTCAGCAACCTCTCTCCAGATATCTCACAACCCACTACCACATGTCTAGTACACCTTCTACCCCTATCCAGACACCTCAGAATTCCCTCCCTCCAACCTATCCCACTTGTCTGAACTGTGTTTCTCAAAGTTGCTAGTGAGTAAAAATGCTTGCCAGCCTTCCCTCAGCCATGAGAAAAATTGGTGATGTGGAATTAGGAAAAGACTGAAAGTTGTTAAAGTATCAGACATCTGAGGAGCTGGCATGTTAGAGCAGGCCAGGTGTTTGCCTTGTACATGGCTAACTCAAGTTTGATTCCCAGCATCACATATGGTCAACTTTGCGAAAAATCAGACATCTGAGTCTGTTATTGTGCACACCAAATGTGACCTAAATACATTGTAATGACAACCCAAATCCAAATCAACTTCCCTCAGATATTGTCATCTTTCTGTCATTTCAGTAAAATACTAGGTTACTGTGATCACTATTTTCATATAATATGCACCTTTAATAAAGTACTTTTTTTGGTCATACTCAGCAATGCTCAGGGCTTACTCCAAGCTCTGAGTTCAGAGATAATTCTTGGTGGGGACCGTATGAGGTACTGGGGATCAAACCCTGGTCAATGGCTTGCAAGGCAAATGCTTTACCCGCTTTATCTCTCAGTCTGATAGCACAAGCAACTTCAAGAAATGTTGAGTCAACTAGGGTTCTTAGGTTGCTTTTCTGTTTGTTTCCTTTGAAAAAACCTCCATCTGAAGAAGCTGTGGGGAGTGGAATTCCCTGACACAATTCTTATTTTTTTTTTTAAGCAGAGCCTAGATTCAGAACTGAAAATCAACATGTCAACTTTGAACACAGTATTGGCACTTAAGATAACACACGGTCCTTGTTGTGTTGTGAGTCCTTGTCGCTTACATCATTCTCAAGACTGCAGCAATATTGAGGTCACAGAATTGTGTGAAGATGGGAAGCTAGAATTTCAGTGACCAGCATGCAGATAACAGAGGCTAATGAATAAGACTGGGGCGGGGCTGGAGAGATAGCATGGAGGTAAGGCGTTTACCTTTCATGCAGAAGGTCATCAGTTCGAATCCCGGCATCCCATATGGTCCCCCGTGCCTGCCAGGAGCAATTTCTGAGCACAGAGCCAGGAAATACCCTGAGCACTGCCGGGTGTGACCCACAAAAAAAAAAAAAAAAAAAGGAAACAGAAATGATCTTTGTTTAGGGGGCCGGGCGGTGGCGCTGGAGGTAAGGTGCCTGCCTTGACTGCGCTAGCCTAGGACGGACCGCGGTTCGATCCTCCGGCGTCCCTTATGGTCTCCCAAGAAGCCAGGAGCAACTTCTGAGCGCATAGCCAGAAGTAACCCATGAGCGTCACAGGGTGTGGCCCCCCCCCCAAAAAAAAAAAAAAAAAGAAAACAATAGTGAGTTTTAAAAAAAAAAAAAAAAGACTGGGGCGGGAGAGATAGCACAGCAGAAGGGCGTTTGCCTTGCCTGCGGCTGACCCAGGAGGGACCCGATAGGATTCCCGGCATCCCGTATGGTCCCCCAGCCTGCCATGGGTTATTTCTGAGTGCAGAGCCAGGAGTAAACCCTGAACACCACTGGGTATGGCCCCAAAACCAATCAATCAATAAATAAAGTTTAAATTAAAAAAAGAATAAGACTGTGCACCTACAATCCAAGTTATGTTGTTATTATTATTATTATTATTATTATTATTATTATTATTATTATTATTATTATTATTATTATTATATTTTTTTGCTTTGACTTTGGTTTTTGGGCCATACCAGTGGTGCTCAGGGCTTACTCCTGAATGAACACTGAAGAAGTTTTCCTGGTGGGGCCAGAAAGAGAGCATGAAGAAAGCATTTGCCTTGCATGCAGGAGGTCGATGGTTCGAATCCCGGCATCCCATGTGGCCCCCTGGGCCTGCCAGGAGCGATTTCTGAGCATAGAGCCAGGAGTAACCCCTGAGCATTGCCGAGTGTGACCCAAAAACCAAAAACCAAAAAAAAAAAAAAGTTTTCCTGATGATCTTATGGGAATCTTATGAAATGATGGGGATGGATCTTGGGATTGGCCACATGCAAGGACAAGTACTATTCCTGCTGCTATAGCCTGCTCCAAAGCCATATCATATTTCAACTCAGTGTTTTTAAACATTTCCCCACCTGCCTGTTGCTTTCCTGTAGCCTCCATCCTACCAGATGCCCCCCCCTCGAGTCTCATGCTGTGCCCCCCCTTATGTGATTCTCTCCTGTAGCCTCTTAGAATATCATTAGAGCCCACTGAGGGGGTATATGCCCCCAGTTAAGAAACGGTGTTTTATTTTATTTCTATTCTATTTTATTTTTATTAAGGGAGGGCAGTATTATACCACACCCAATTTTGCTCAGGGCTTACTCTGGGTTCTGTGGTCCAGGAACACTCCTAGCAGGGTTCTGGGAACTGTGTGTGGTTTGGGGGACCAAACCAGGCTTAGTCACATACAAAGCAAGCACTAGAACTCCTATACTATCTCTCTGCTCCCAGAGAATTGCTATTTGGAAGTGTAGAGTAGGAGTCATTTGAAGCACACCCGGTGGTATTCAGGGACCCCCGGGGCTATTCCTGGCTCTGTGCTCAGGAGTGACCCCTGGTGGTAGTGATGCCCTCAAAACTACACTGTAAAGAGGATTTGAACAAGGGTCATCTGTGTGAAAAGTGCTTGCCCTACCCTATACTAGTTCACCTGCCAGTAGAAAGTAAGCTTTTATTTATGTTTGGTGGAAAATTTGAGCTCTACATCCAGTGCTACTTGGGATCCATTACTTGTAGTGCTCAGGGGATTCTATGCAGTGACAGATTTGTTTTGGGCTACATTCAGCTGTACTCAGGGATCACTCCCAGTGATACTCAGGGAACCCTCTGTAGTACCAGGAATAAAATTAGGGGTGGCTGCATGCAAGGCAATTACCTTAACTCTCCAATGTGTTATCTCTCATGCTATCTCTCCAGAGTGTCTAATGCAGTTTTGAACCAATAATTACTTCAATAAAATATTTAAAGCATGCAAAATAAAGAGAACTGACCTTAGCTCCACGCTGTTAGATAGATTTACAGGGACACACGTATTACACAAAAGGTTTAATGCTGAATATAGTTCCTGCACCATGCTTGCAATCGCTGAGGCACTTGCTCAGTCTGGAAACTTCTAGTATCCTTACCCTGAATTCAGAGAAGCAAAAGGGAGCGAGAAAGAGCAGCCAGGTCAGAAAGGTTCATGGAGCTGAGGCGCCTCCTTTTGTGGAGAGCAAGAATTCTCAAGGGAGTTCTCGATTCATTCCTCCCTTTCCTTGGGGCTCCACCTGGCTACTGAGGTCCCTAGAGCCACCCACCTTCATGGCTTTAGAACCAAGTCACCCTCATGTAGAGGCCCCTTTTCCTGGAAAGAGCCATTCAATAGCAGCCTGAAAGCTGAGAGTCTGGACCCCGTCAAAAAGGAATCTGTGTCCATGTTTTAGGAAAGGTAAAAGCATTTCTTATCAAAGGAGGGAGGTGCCCAGCCTATTCTGAGCACTCCACTCACCCACAGTTGAGAAAGCTAGACATGGGGTAGCCAGCAGGTGGTGGCGTTCACTCCCTTAAGCACCTATAAAAAAAAGGCCCTCTGTAAGGGGACCCCTACCGTGCATGCTGGAAATGTATTTCTGGGGTCCCTGTCATGCTCTACTCAAGTTAATATCTGGGGGCCCCTCCCACGCTTACAAGATTCCCTGAGAGTGGCCCCAGCAGAAGGGCTGAGATGACAAATGGGGTTCCCAGTTCAAATGGGATCTCTCCTAGGATCAGCCCCAGTAAGATAGGAGAAGGGCCACTCTTCTGGGTGGAAGACCATGTAAACGAGGGGTTCTGGGCCTGGGCAACTGGAGGCCATTTCTGGGCGGATGACCTGAGGGGGCCTGGGAGCTTAAAGGGGGGTTCTGCCTGCAAAGGTGAGAAGGGAGAGCTCAGGGGAGAGTGGAAGGCACCATTTCCAGGTTGAGAGTGGTTTGGAAACTATCGTTTTTTAGTCTTTCTCCTGAGCAGACACAGGTGGGGCTGCAGTCCCAGGGGAGGCTGAAATCTCCCCCACCCCCACCCCAGGCTCAGTTTCCCTCTTGTGCTCTCTCTGTGTGAGGAGGCTCTAAGTCTTCGGGTTTCACATGGTTTCTCCTTGAGGATTGTGAGGTCCCAGTCCGGCCACACTTCCCCTACACTTTCAAACCATGGCAAATGCCACATGTAGACACAATGGACACATTCACACCCACCATGCACATGCCACATGCGTACACACACCGCCACATACCGTGCAATACACTCATACATGTTACTAAGTGTGCACACACGCTTATACAAACATGCACATACCACCCACCTCGATGTACATATACATTCATATTCATACATATACACATGCATGAACGCACACACAATACAGCACACTGAGTACATGTAAGTACAGACATGCATGATCATGTTCACACAATGCATGCACACACCATGTGCCCAAGACTCAGGCACACATCACGTGCCCAAGACTCATAAGCACCCTAAGGGTCTCCTGCAGTCCCTCACTGGGTACCCTTGTTTCACTAACACAGCTCAGCCCTGCACTGTCACCTCTTCTAGGTGTCAGAGTTGGTGACAAGTTCCAGGGGTGATATTGCCCAACAGAGAGAGGCCCTTGTCCCTGTAGGGACCCTTGGATGTGTAGTTACACCTAGCCTTTTTCAGGACCATTCAGAGAATTCAGCTCCCGTTCATTTCTGGGGAACCTTCTGCCCAGCCTGCCCCCAGGAGCACCCACTTTTGGGTAGTATTCATGCAGAGGCCACAATAGATCTGCCCTTCCCTGTCCAGGGAGCCTCACATCTCAGAGTACCCCACCCCCATAGCCCAGACAACCACTCCCCAGCTCTAGTTTGTAACCCCCCTTTCCCACGCTTTGGGCTGGCCACACCCAAGCTTTGGACCTGCTCCATTGTGGATAGAATCAAAGAGCTTCTGCAAAGTTCTTTGTTCACTTTGATGCTTTAGAAAGCCCCAGGCTGGGCTTGAAGAAGACAAAGAGCCAGAGGGGCTCATGGACAATGAGGGAGGCCAGAGGTGGAGCTGGGGGTGAAAATCTGGAGACAGGGAACTGCAGAGATGCACAGGGAATGGAGAAAAGCTGGGAGTCTCTCACAATGGGCACCACTTTGGGGTCTCTGCTTGCTAGCAGGTTCATGAGGGTGCCAGGGCCTTGCTGGGCTGCAGTAGGAGCCCTTATTAAACACTTCCTAGAGAATCACTGAGGTATTTTTTGGGGGAGGGGGTGATTTCTGTAGGGACCCGTCTCATTAATCTGATGAGGTGGGTACAGACCTTTGTTAGTAAGAGCACTTTTAGACCCCAAGACCCCACATCCCAGTCCCTAAGACCACAGATGAGGTGGGATTGACCCTAGAAACTGGGGGATTAAACAAGTGACAGGCCTACCCATCTATCTACAGGAGGGCTTGTTCTCTCTTCTCGCTCTCCTCATTCCTTCCGGACAGAACCCTTCCTCCTCCTCTTTCTCCTATTCAAATTCAGCCAGAACCCTGGGAATTAGAAAACACCAGCTACAAACTCAAACTGGTAGATAGTGAAGCATTGGGGTATGCATCCATCTTATGGCCTATCCTAGGTTAATCTCGAGACCTGGAGCCTCAGTTTGTCCCTGACATCCAGGGAGCACTGCCAGCTGAGCTGAGTGATCCTTGAATGCCTACTGGTTAGGACTCCAGACTTTCTGAGCACAATTTGGGAGCACCAACCCCAATAGTCTTTATCTCTTCTCATTGTGACTTCAAATGTGAATTTGTCTTTGACCTAGAACTAGGTCAGATTTACCCCCACTGTCAATATGGGATGTAGGACTAGACTTTGCATGGAGAAAGGGTCACAGTTGCTATCCTCAATTTAACCCTGAAGTTCTCTTCCTGTACAGGTGGGGCTATTTCATTTCTGTTGCTGCTGTAGACCATGATGTCTGTGTGTGCTTGCTCAGAGGAAAAGCTGTATTTTCCATGAAAGATAAACGGCCCATCATGCAAAGGCTATTCTACCATCAACTATTCCACATCAGTTCTGTTAGCTGAAGTATAAGTAATGGTCTGAGCTAGTTTAAGGGGTTGTGGGAAATGGCTGCTATAAATCCATAGGGCCATGTTTGCAAACTGCCTTGATCTGCATTTATAATAAACTCAACCTCTGATAGTCAGAATGTTAGTGGCTTTCATGCTTGGGCTAATTTAATTTTCTGGTCGCACGAAAGCTCATCTGAATATTGGTTTCAGCTCCTGTTATTTAAAAAAAAATCTTTTTTTAAATGCAGTGGTTGAAAAACCAGGAAATCGCCCCTCCAGACATTTATTTTTGTAAAAAAGTAAGCTGGTCACTGCTGGGCACATTTGGATGGATAAAGCTGTAGAAAACTTTGAGAGTTCAGACATTCTGAGGTGTCTTTCCAGCTCAAAATGACCCCCATCAGCCTCCAGCTGACCTGGGCCACTGTCCCAAAGGGGGGCTGACTTTCAGCCCCTAAAGACATCCTGTAGTGCTTCTAGAGGCCATCAGGGATACCCCAGGAACTCCAGGTATGCTGCTGGGTTCACACCTAGGTCAACATATTCTGCACATTTTAACACGTGTTCCTGTCCACTGAGCTATTTCCCTGCAGGGCCCCCATGTTTTGTTTCTTATACTGCTTTTCCTTCTTTCTTTCCATTTTCCTTTCTAGTATTTTTTTTAATCAGACAGAATTTGTTGGGTATAAACAGATGAGTACAGCTGGTCTATCAAATCGATAATGATCTCCACATAGAAAATAATGATATCCACATAGAAAAATGAGCATTGATTTAAGTCACTGTTGAAACGTTTGCTCTGCTGTGAGTCCTCCACTTATATAGACGTGTATTTGGGGAATATCGCTCAGGCACACTGCTAGGTAGGCTCAGAGACTTCTGAATATACCCAGTCCTCAGAGCCACTGTTCACCCAGCTATTTCGTGTGGGGAGGGCACACACAGCTGCACTTCGTCTGGGGTTACTCCTGGCTCTGTGCTCAGAAGTCACTCCAGGCCGGGTCGGGGGACCATATGGGATGTTGGGGATTGAACCTGGGTCTAGCCCAGGTCATCTGTGTGCAAGGCAAATGCCCTACGAGGTGCTATCACTCTGGCCCCTCACCCAGCTAATTTTCAATGTCACGTTTCTTCTGGGAACCCTACAGACCTTATCTAGCTGCCCAGCTGCTCCTTCAAGTCTTTATCTTCTCAAAATGTAATACAAAATAGTCATTAGTAGTTCAACTCTCAGGGCTGGAGTGATAACAGCTGTAAGGTGTTTTGCCTTGCATGTGGCTGACCTGGGACAGACCCCAATTTGATCCTCTGCATCCCATATGATCTCTGAGCCTGCCTGGAGTGATTTCTGAGTGCAGAGCCTGAAATAACCCCTGAGCACAGCTGAGTGTGGCATAAAAACAAACAAACAAAAAAATCAATTCTACTTGCCTTGTGTGCAGCCAACGTGAGTTCACTTCCCAGCACCTCCATAGGGTTCTCTGAACCCAGCCAGGAATAAATCCTGAGCATTGACCACCCCCCAAAAACCAAGCTATCAAACAAAAAATAGATTGTTGTAGGATTTTCCAAGTTCCACGGTTTTTCAACTGCACTTTCTTAGTCATTATCCAAGTGGTGCCAGTTACTGCAGGAATGACAGATCCTAATGGGCTGCAGATGGAAAGGCCAGAGGTGAGGGCAATAAATGACCTTTTCTGCCTTTGTAGTAGCTGAGCCCAAGCATTCCGGGAATTCAAATCTGTTCCTGTTGCTTCGTCTCCAAGTCACCTAGGAGGCCTGGGTTCTCATCCTGGTTTCCCTGGAAACCATTGATAAGATTTCAAAATGCTTCCAAACAATACACCCAGCACCCTAGTGCTGTTTCCTGGTTGCCTGGGAAACTGCTCTTATTTTGGCTTGGGAGTAGAAGGCAGGAAGGGGCTTTCCCTGGCCCCAGTAAAACCCAGCTGAAAATTCTAGAAAGCAAGGCCTTATGGCAAGAAGCACTGTGATTGTCTGGCTCTGGACTTCACTCCCTGGGCATCGCTGGAGATGGACGTCTCTGAAAAATGTACAGGCTATGTCCTGTGTGTTGGGGTTCCCTCTTCTCAGCTTCCTGCCATGAGCCATTGATGAAGGGAAAGCCAGTTTGCACAGTCAGATCCACCTTCTGCTCTTGCAGTGGAAAAGGATCTAGGAGTATAGCCAGGAGGTGGTGGCAGTTGGTCTGTGCACTGGTGTGTGTATATGCTGGACTCTTGGTTGCTTCCAATCTAGCTCTTACCCACTGGGCCTAGAACAGAATAAAGTAAAGCCCCCCCAAACAGCCTCTTGTCCTGATCTGGTCATGCATAATACAGAGGGATTTCAGAGGACTAGGGGGACTGGAGTAAGTCTGGAGTTATAAGGAGACCAAGTTGGTGGGAACAGGGAGCATGGCCAGCCTTGGGCCCAGCAGAAGTTTCTGATACTGGGGAAGCAGAAATGGGGAAGTACTGGAGCCCCACTGGTGTGAGCTCGCTCACTGTTCTGTGCCTTGGGGTCCCCCCTGCCCTCCTCAGATGTGCCGCATCCTTTCTTTTTCACTTCCTGAAGCCCATATTTGCCAATGTCTCTGAGAATTCTTCACCTCAGATAAAGACTGTGACACATTGACCTTGACCAATATGGATCCATAGACTCTCCCTGTCCTTGGAATGGGTGTCCCCCTGAGCCTGATCCAGTTGTCATCTCCCTGTCCTGGTCTATGACACAACCCCATTGTGGGGAAGACCCCTGAGTGTAAAATAAAAATCCATGAGTTATGGGCCGGAGAGATAACACAGCGGTAGGGAGTTTGCCTTGCATGTGGCTGATCTGGGAGGGACTTGGTTCGATTCCCGGATACCCATATGGTTCTCCAGCCTGCCAGGGGTGATTTGTGAGTGTAGAGCCAGGAGTAACCCCTAAGCACCACTGGGTATGGCCCAGAAACCAATCAACCAATCAATTAATTAAAAATCAATCAATTAATAAAAATTTAATCAATAAATAAAGTTTTAAAAAGTTAAAATATTGGGGCCAGAGCGGTGGAGCAGCGGTAGGGCATTTGCCTTGCGTGTGACCTAGGAAAACCGCAATTCAATCCCCCCGCATCCCATATGGTCTCCCGAGCCAGGAGCAGTTTCTAAGAGCAGAGCCAGGAGTAACCCCTGAGCGTCACCAAGTGTGGCCCAAAAACCAAAAAACATAAAAATATCCACGAGATGTGAGATCACCCCAGGCACCATATTTCTAAACCCTATGCAGCCAGGTCTGAAGAAGCAAGGTAGTGGTGAAGAAATAATACACCAAGCAGTCAAAAGAATGAACATGGTGTCTGTAGCCTTTTGCCTCATGCTCTCTGCCTCTCTCAGCCAATAAACCAGAATTCCCCCACCCCCTTCTTTGGTTTTTGGGCCACACCCAGTGGCACTTAGGGGTTACTCCTGGCTCTGCACTTAGAAATCACTCCTGGCAGGCTAGGAGGATAATATAGGGTGACGGGAATTGAACCCTAGTTCGTCCTGGTTTGGTCGTGTGCAAGGCAAATGTCCTATTGCTGTGCTATCTCTCCAGCCTGCTTCTTTATTTATTACAACCAAATGCCAATACCAGGAGGCAGAAGGTCAAGAGAGACAAAAGTACTATCCAATGGACTTTTACATATAAAAAAAGAGGCTTTAGGAATGAGGATGTTGGGGGAACACCTTAATTTGGGATTGGTAGCTATGTATCATCTTAAACCTGAAGCTGGATTCAGTGACTCAGTGATCCTTGCAGGCCGTGAGCTTTCTGCAGCTTCCTGTTGGAGTCCAGGATCTTACCTCAGTCTCTTCTTTCTACCTTATCCAGACAATTTTCTCCCAGTACCTCACATAAACACAAGTGTTTTCTTCCTTGGATGCAATAACACCAATAACACCCCACACTTTTGCCTTCAAGGTTTTCTTTTATGTGGTCCTAGACTCCAGCACATAAACTTTTCCGTGCTTACTCCTGTCCTGTTTCCTGCCAGATCCCTCAAAACATGCTTGATTTTATGAGTAGCTTGATCCCCAACTCTCTGATCCTTATCTGGGGTGACCCTCTGGGTCAGAGGTCCCCAAAACTATAGCCTATGGGCCACAGGTGGCCTGCTGAGGATATTTATCTGGTCTGCTGAGTGTTTTTGCTACTGCTGCCTGTCGAGCTTAGCAGACGATTTGTCCTGGGCCTGCAGTGTGCACATGTGGGATGTGTGTCGCACTCTCTGAGTCTCCTCCTTCCCTGTGTCTCTCTACTCTTCTTCTCAGTCTTGGACAGGAGTCCTCAAACTATGACCTGCCAAAAGCAAGCCCACAGTTCCCATTGAAATACTGGTAAATTTGTTGATTTAACTTACTTATTTCTCATTTTAAATATTATCTTTGTTACTTTTTTTTTTAACTTCAAAAGAAGATATATGCTGTGTGCATAGGAATTTATTCATAGTCTTTTTTTTTTTTTAACCATCATCCAGCCCTCTGAGGAACAGTGAACTGGCCCCCTGTTGAAAAAGTTTGAGAACCCCTTCTCTGAGTCATTGTCCTTAGCATTCCTGATTTCCCACGAATCTGCAGGGGTTCCTCTGGCTCCTCCAGAAAGGTGGAAGAATCAAGGGGTTCACCTGATATCAACAGTGCCCCAAACTGGCCCCTAGCAGGAAAAGGTCTGAGAGAGAGATTCCTCTAAGAACTAAAACCAGAAGCTGTGCATTCAGAAGTTCCAGCAATCAGTCCTGGTGGAAACAGCAGCCTCTTAGCACACACATGTGGATTCTGTGGACGAGGACCTGCAGGGCACAAGTGAGGCACAATCTCTTCCACAAAGCCAGAGGCTAAAGCACCTGGATCTTGCCAGACTGGGTCTGTCCATCTTATTTGGACACTGCCTCCATGTGGGAATGAGTACTACCACCTGCCCGCAGCTTTCTCCCAAATTCCTGCATGATGAAGCTGCACATCTGAGGCTGGTGCCTCTATTTGCCCGTTTTCTGGTTATAGCAAGGAGGGGGTGATCTCAACTTGCAGAAAGAGTCCACCTGAATTGGTTTTCAGAAAATCATGTCGGAGCTAGAGCGATAGTATAGCAGGGAGGACACTTGCCTTGCATGCAGTCAACCCAGGTTGGATCCCCAGCATCCCATACAGTTCCCTGAACACCGAGGAGGGATTCCTAAGTGCAAAACTAGAACTAATCCTTGAGCACTGCTGGGTGTGGGCTCAAAACCAAAATAAAAAAAAATAAACAAATTGCAATGCCAGCATCAATGTGTTATGCAACTCTGAGCACAGCAGAGGAGGTGAACAGCAAGGAAGTGCATGGGCTAGTCGATGACTCATTGATGGATGGACTGCACTTAGAGTGAATGACAATTTTTGGTCCAATGAATTTGGTGCCCAGCATTCCTTTGGCACTTTGGAGGTGTCAGACCCTATCAGAATTTGGGGGACTTGAAGAAGAATATGGGGGACTACAGTAGGCCCTTGTCTGATGGAAGTAGATAGAGCAGATTCCAGGAAAGAATCATGTTCATATTGGTGTGATGACAAAGGGCAATTATGCTGGGCATGCTTAGGAGAGAAGGCTTCAACATCAGAGGCAGGAAGAGTGCATAGAGAAATTCCTCTCTGCAGTAGGGTCCTCAGTGCCCAGGAGGCACCTGAGAGCTACAGGTGATTGTTCCTGGCTTTTCTGTGCCTGTTGTCCTGGTAGGGGGTCTCTACTTGATGGAAGTCTTGTTCAGGTGGCAGAGAGGACCTGGGGGGCTGCCTGCTTCACTCCAGTGCCAGCGCTCACCCTCCTGCATGGCTTAAACAGATTTGCTCTTGTTTCTCAGCAGCTCCTATGGGATCCTGTAAAGCTTCACAGACTGTCATACAAAATACTCTGTGGGTTCACATGACATAAAATATATCTTTAAAAAATATGTGAGAGCCGTGACAAAGACGATTTATAGGAAAGAAACAAGAGCTCCAATGCACTCTTTGAAACAAAATGAAAGAAATGAAAGGGCCTATATTTGCCTAGATGACAGCTTTGGAATCACCTGACAGTTATTCCCTGGGGGCCCAGAAAACATAAGTCAGAAAGACTTTGAATGGTTTTGAAGACAGTCTTGTGTGTAACCATGAAGGCAAGCCAGGCTCTAAAAGCATTCCCTTACAAGAAATATCTTTAAAAGGCTGAATGATTACTCACAGATTCAGTTTTCACTTTTGAAGACCATCTTTATCTTTTTATTTTTTCAAACCATTACTGGAAGGAGACAGCTATCCATGTTTCCTCACAATTCAATTCTTTTTTATTTATGTCACACCTGGCAATGCTCAGGGGGTAACTCCTGGTTTTGCACTAAGGAATTATGCTCAGGGCACCATATGGGATGTGGGGAATTGAACTCAGGTTAACCGTATGCAAGACAAACTCCCACCCTGATGTACTATCACTTCAGCCACACCCTTTTGTTTCATTTTGATTTGTTTTGGGCCAACACCCAGCTCAGGGGTTACTTCTGGCTCTGCACTCAAAACTCCTGGTGGTGCAGTGGAGACTATATGAATTGCTGGGGATTGAATCCAGGTCAATAGCATGCAGGGCATGCTGCTTACCAGCTTATTATCGCACTGGCCCAGCTCACATTTTACTTCTGACTCAGACAATTCTACCTCATTCAGGACATTGTGTCACAAAAAGCAGAAGAAGGCATTTGAGGACTATAGATCTTGGTGGCAACTTGTTAAAATATAGGATATTCAAATGGGAGATTTTAGCATTCATGTAAAAAAGGTAGAAACATTTCAAGGGAGTGAACACTTCAATGTTCAAATGTATACTTAGTTCTGAAGGATGCATTCCAGGAATTAGAAACAGTCCCCAGTGGGGACTGCAGAAATTTCCTAGCAAAATAGCCTCAAAATTGTACACATCCAAGGACAACATGGCCAGGAATTTGCTGGCAGTGTGATGGTTGCAGTTTGGGCTGTGGGCTGGTATGTGAGGGTGGGTGTGTATGGTTTAGCCAGACCAGGCTGCTGGCTGGCATTGATGTGGGAAAACACTTTGAATTCAAACGTAAGACAATCTGGAGAATCAGAAGTCAATCTTGGGGTTGGGGTGGGGGCGAATAATACAAGGTTATGGTGCTTGTCTTGCATGCAGTTGACACTGATTTGATCCCAGTCCTATGAAGCCCCTTGATCTTTGCCAAGTCCATCTCTGGAGGCCTTTACTCCACCTTAGGCACCCCAAACAATTCCTGGTTCCAAGGACCTGAGCAGCACCTACTCCTTGAGCCTCACATGACTCAAGTTGAATTGTGTGTGATTCTTTTGGCTGAGAATCTCCAAGTGGGTCCCCACATCTTCTGAGCTTTCCCCTGGGAAAAAGTCAATCTCTTTGAAAAGATTTTATTAATATGGAAATCGATATGGAGAGATCTCCAAAAACTGGAAATTGAGCTTCCATATGATCCAGGGATATACCCTAGGAACACAAAAATACAATACAAAAATCCCTTCCTCACACCTATATTCATTGCAGCACTATTTACTATAGCAAGATTCTGGAAACAACCAAGATGCCCTTCAACAGATGAATGGCTAAAGAAACTGTGGTACATATACACGATGGAATATTATATACAGCTGTCAGGAGAGATGAAGTCATGAAATTTTCCTATACATGGATGCATATGGAATCTATTATGCTGAGTGAAATAAGTCAGAGGGAAAGAGATAGACGCAAAATAGTCTCACTCATCCATGGGTTTTAATAAACAGGAAAGACATTTTTGCAATAATTCTCAGAGACAAAAGAGAAGAGGGCTGGAAGGTGCAGCTCATGACATGAAGCTCACCACAAAGAGTGATAAGTGTTAGAGAAATAATAACATTGAGAACTATCCTAACAATGTGAATGAATGAAGAAAATAGAAAGCCTGTCTAGAGTATAGGCAGGGGTGGGGTGGGGAGGAGGGAGATTTGGGACATTGGTGATGGGGAATGTTGCACTGGTAAAGGGGGGTGTTCTTTTCATGGCTGAAATCATACAACTACAATCATATTTGTAATCACAGTGTTTAAATAAAGATTAAAAATGAAAAAATTATTAAATTATTTTAATTAAATCACTGTGAGATACATAGTTTCAAACTTGTTCATGTTTGAGTTTTAGTTCCTTTTCAGTATATAATTTTTGTTTGTTTTTGTTTTGTTTTGTTTTTGGGCCACACCCGTTTGATGCTCAGGGGCTACTCTGAGCTTGGGGGAACCATATGGGACACCTGGGGATTGAACCGCGGTCCTTCCTTGGCTAGCGCTTGCAAGGCAGACACCTTACCTCTAGCGCCACCTTACCGGCCCCAGTATATCATTTTTTTATTGGTGCTTTACAACGATTTGATGGAAAAGCACCTTTGGATTGAGGCATCCTTTGAATTGGTCTCTTACCCTACCTGTTTTTTACCCCACGGTGTGGTTTTGCACTTCTCAATCAAGATCCCAGGTCTCAGGGAAAAACCACTTGCAGTTTCACTTTTTCCATGTCTGAGCTATCTGCTTCTTAGGAGTAGAATGCTTGCATGTAGAAGTTCATGAACCTTTTTTTTTCTTTCATGAACCTATTTTACCCCCTTAACCATGTGTAGATAATTTCCTATATCAGCATTTGCTTCCAGACTCATTTCCCTCCAATCCCTTGGGATTGGGGCATTACACTTCTGCTACATCTTCTGCTACATCTGGTGCCCAGAGCTGGCACCACTTCTATGACTGGTAAAATGTTCCCTGGGGTAGTCTTGTGGTTGCTTAAGTGGATTTTTTTTCCACCATGGATTTTTAAGTTAGCTTCTATTTGGTTCAAAGTTATGACAATATCTCCTCCTCACATATATTGCTACCTACTTTATTCCAACAGTCAAGATAAAATATACCTATGTAGTAATTTATACATTGGTTACTCTGGTAGTGGTTATTCTTGGTGTTATAGTTTGTATGTATCATGAAATGTGAAAAAATTTGAGCCAAACATTCTGAAACCACACCAACAGTTTCTGAAATGTTTTCAACTGTTTCTGAAGTGCACCTTACTGTTTCTAAAAAACCTCTAACTCTGGAATAAAAAAGTACATTTCCAGTAGCCAGGAACCCTGAGGCTGATAATAGGCCACTGCCCTGACTCTAAGCCAGAGAAGCCACCAGCTGATTCACTGCATCCCTGGCTGATATTGATTTACTAAATGAAACGGATGCCAAAAATAATATAGTGACTGATCAATTGGATGTTGAACCAGAAAGTGGATCTGTAAGATTACCATTCACCTTGCCCCTACTGCAGATCCTTAGAGAGTGTGGGACGAATCCCACCTCACCCTCACTGCATCTACTAAATTTTGGAGAAATTGGTACTAACACAGACCCAGAACCAACTTATTCCCATTGGAAAAACAATCAAGCTTCAACGTAATGCGTGTTTAAATATGAAATATCTCTGTCGATTTAAGAAAGCGTCCTCAGAGTATGGTCCACTTCCTTCGTTTTGTGTTGAATTTCTTGGTAGCTAGAGTGACAGTGGGTATTGAACCAATCAGGACTTTAATACTGTGGCTAAGACCTGCCTGAATGCCTCCCAACTTTTACAGTGGAAGATGTGGTTTTCTAAAGGAGCTAAGACTAAGCTTAATCACCCAGATTACTCTGGAAGGTTGATTGCAGGAGTTCTGTTCTCTTATGAGCTACTGATAGGAATATTCTCAGGAATAAATAAGCAGGTAAAGTACCCTGTGCTTTTTTGGGGACTCATCAGAGAGTTTACAGTCATACAATGCCCAATACCCATCCGTTTACTAGTGCACATTTCCCACCACCAATGGATATGGAAAGTATCATGCTGAATGAAATGAGTCAGAGAAAGAGGAACAGACACAGAATGATCACACTCATTTGTGAGATTAAAAATAAAGTTAGTCTGGTAATACTACCCAAAGACAATAGAGACGAAGGCCAGGAGGACCAGTAGATGATAGGAAGCTTGCCACAAATAGTGGGGGAGTGCAGTTAGGGCAGAGAAGGAACCATTATGACAATGAGTTGGAAATGATCACTCAGGACAAGAACTGGGTGCTTAAAGGAGATAAAGTGATAGGCATGATACTACTTCAGTAACAATATTACAAACCAGAGTCTGAAAATAAAAAAGAAGAAAGACAAAACAGAGACAGAGACAGAGAGAGACAAAGGTAGAGAGAACTGGAAAGAAATTGATCTTCTTAGTACTCTAGTTCCCTCTGACCATCTCTGAAGCTCCAGGACAGTCCCTATATGCATGGAGAGTTTGGTCTTTATGTGTATCTAAACAAGATGCATGTCCAGATGCATTACTTTGAGTGAGTAGTACTCTCTGATATTGATTTTGAGGGCTGAGAACCACATTCAGAGAATTGGCCATGGGGTTCTCCTCAGAGTCCAGTGTGAAGCAGAAAGTAATCGGAAGAACCCCCTGCTGGGAACAGAGGTACCAGAATGTGGTCTCAAAGTGGGCATCATGGTCATTCAGTTTCCTGGGATACCCAGCTGGCTGGTGTGCTCTCTTCTACTTCGTTTATCCCAACTGTATTAAAATGTAATATGTATTAAAATATATTAAAATGCACTCTGGGATGGAGCATTAGTACAGTGGGGAGGGCGCTTGCCTGGCATGCAGTTGGCCCGGGTTTGATCTTCAGCACCCCATATGAACACCACCAGTAGTAATTCCTGAGTCAAGAGTAACCTCTGAGCATTGCTGAGTAGGCCCTCAAACAATAACAATAACAACAACAACAACAACAACAGAAATGCAGTCTGGGTCTGAGACTGTACCATAGGTAGACTTTGATTCCCTGTTTTGATTTCCTGTTTGATCCTTGGCTGCATCTCATGCCCATTTGTGGCACCCTCCTCCTGACCCTTTTGCTACATGCCAGTCTGAGCCCTCCTTCCAACTCGAAAAACTTTATAGTCTTTAGCCAAACTCCATTACCGCCCAACACCCTTAATTCCATGTTTGCAGTTGTGGAATTTTTCTGGAATTACAATGGGGGAGAATCTATTCAAAGTCGCAACATTGGGGTTGGGGAGATGGTTTAGAGCTGGGGTGGGTGCTTTGCATATGAGAGCCAAGTCCAGCACCTATCCAGGATGGAAACAGTCCCTGGGACCTGCTGAATGTAGACCCTACAAAATAAAACAAACTCTAGAAATAGGGCTGAGAGATTTCACAGTGGACAGGGTGTTTTCCTTGCAAGTAGCTGTCTAGGGTTCCATCCTGGCACTCCATAAGTTCTTCTGAGCAAACCCTGAGCATTTCTGGGTGTGGACTGGTCCCTAAAAAACTAACTCCAGAGAATCTTCTGCAGATGCATAATCTAAAGGACTCCCATGCATTTCAGGGGTTCACAGATCTATCCCTGAGCTCCTGTCATTGAGCCATCAAACCCACCTACTTACTCAAACCACTTGGTTGATTAGCAATATGTAAATGAGGGACTTGTTTGGCTTTTAATTTTGCAAATTGGAGTGTGTGTTCTGATTCCCGGATACTTACAGCCAATTGCTCTCATCTCACAAATCATTATCTGTAATAAAAATATGCAAGATGAGGAAAATATCATAAGGACAGAGAAAGAAATCAAATCACACAAACAAGAACACAGCATAATTGCACTGTGGCTCCAGAGCCAGAGCTCCAATAATCTCAAGACCAGGTTTCTGCGGATCACTCTGACAATGGTTGCTGAGACATCTGTATATTTTCTTTTAAAACAAAGAACATTTTAACCTAATCGTTTCATTGTGTGTGTGTGTGTGTGTGTGTGTGTGTGTGTGTGTGTGTGTGTGTGTGTTTAGGCCACACCTGACAGTGTTCAGAGCTTCCTCCTGGCTCTGTGCTCAGGAATGCAGAGGATGAAGAGGAGGTTCAAAGCCAGGTCGGCCATATTCAAGGCAAATGCCCTCCTTGCTGTACGTTTGCTCCATAGCCCTTACTGGGGTTTTTACTGGTGACAAAGCATCACCTGGGGCAGGCAGGAAGGGAATGTTCTAAGGACTGTGGAGTCTGGCTGATTGCATTTGGATCTCAATGCCACACTTCCTGGCTTTGTGATCTTGGGCTGGTTAGCTAACCTCTCTGTTCCACCTGAGCTCTTTGTGTGTGGACAATAAAAGGGGAGCAGCCCATCTATCTGGCTTTACTAGAAGATGACAGGTACCCCGACAACACTGCTAAGGGGAGGCCAAGCAGAAAGCAGGGGGTCTTGCCTTGCACAGAAGCTGCAGGCCAGTGTGTTATTAGAGGGATGGAGTCTATCTTTATCCATGGCTGAATGACCGCTGCTGGGACACACACACACCTACCAAGCTGGTGCTGGGGTGCAGGAGGGTCCCCACAAACTCTTCCTGCAGGACAAGCAGTATGCAAGGTGCAGAGATGTTGAATCTGCAATTCTGAGCTCACACTTTTCTAAGTGACTACCAGTCTCTAAAATAGGAAGCTGTCCAATAGGAAGGCTGGGGAGAGGGTTGGGGCGGGCGGGATGCATTGCTAAGCAGCAGTCAAGCTACCTATGGCTCATATGGAAGAAGAGGCGTCAGTCACTGAGTTCAGCAGGTGATGGAGGACTCAGCATGTACATCTCCATATTCCCCACTTGCAAAAAGCATTAGGACTGGTGGTAGAGCGTATCTGCGCATGTGCAAAAACTTGCCCTCTTCCCCAACCCCCCAACAAGGCCCTCTCTCAGATTGAGTCTCACAATTGAATGAAAACTAGAACCTGTGGGCATGGGTACAGGGGTGCATGGGAGAGAGCGCCCAAATATCGGAGGGAAAACCAGGTCAGTGTAGATTCCTATCTCCCAACCCCACTTCTGGTTTGAAGCCATAGAAACGGCATTTCTATGGCTTTTTGGGGGGGGGGGGTCGGGGGAGGCTTGGAGGCCGTGGTGCTTGGGGGTAACTCCTGACTCTGCACTCAGAAATTGCTCCTGGCAGTCTCGGGGACCATATGGGATGCTGGGGATCAAACTCGGGTCCGTCCCAGGTGGGCCACATGCAATGCAAGTGCCCTATTGCTGTGCTATCTCTCCGGCCCCTTCTACAAGGGCTTTTTCATGGACTCTTTGTCAACAGACAAGTAGTCGCTGCAAGTCAGTTGCAAAAACAAACAAACAAACAAACAAACAAAAGCAAAGAAAAAGGTCTGAAGTCATCGAATTCATTTCCTGGAGATGCCTGGGCTAGGTACTTGTTTCACTTCCTTCCAGAGCTGTGGGTATTCACAGTACTTGGAATAAATGGCCTTTCTACCTGAACCGAGGCATCTGGCTTGCAAAAACACCAGATAGGTGTGAACATTGCAACAGCTGAATAAAGGCAAAGAGCAGCTGCAAGACTCCAAAAAATCATGATTCTTGTGAATAGCCTGCTTGAAGCAGGAGCATGAGAAATAATTGTCTGTCGGAAGCACCGGCGCTTCTTTCCTTCAGGAGAGGACATTATCTGACTTGCAAAACTGCCCACTGTTTCTGAAGCAGGATTTTAGGATCTGTTACAAGTCACCAGCGGCAAATGAAGTGGCTTCCACTTGGGCTGAAGCTTTCAACGCAGACTAGTTTTATTCTTGTTCTGATCTCTTTGGACCTTCCAGGCTTGGCATAGTAACATCGGCTGTCATTTTGCCCGAACCTAGTATTTGAAAAGAGATGGCTTCATTCCAGATCTTAGGGAAAAGACATAAACTCTCCAGGGTCTGTTTAAGTGAAGCCTAACTGGGTCAAGTACCCTGCGTCCCTCACACACGTTCGCTGCCTTTTCTGCCTTTAATTTCTCATCTATCACATGGAAAATGTGATAATTAGGAAGAGTCCTGCAGAATGCCCTGGAGAGCTGGAGCCTGATGATAGGAGAGATTCTGCACATGCAACGGTGCTATTGTGAACTCTTAGGGACACATGTAGATGCAATGCCCTCCCACTGTATTTCCGCACCCCTGGGGTGCAACCATTATTGTAAATGCCTCTGGATTCTCACAAGACACAATTAATTCCATTACTTCCACATCCTCTTTCTCTTCGGAGGCTGTGGCACTTGGGTATGGCTGGCCCACTTGCTCTCCAGCCATCCTGATGTGTGCAGATGTTAGGAAGACTGTTTAAGGAGATTTACCCCCTTGCCCCCCCACACATCAAGACCACTTCCCTGAGCCCACAGATGTTCCCTGAGTGAGCCCACACCCACAATTCTCACCTAGGTGGCACCATCCACACCTAGGGTGCAAACTGACTTTGCACTGCAGAGCAGAATAACATTCGGATCTGTAAAAAATTAACCCAAGCAGCACCGGGTAAAAAATTAACCCAACACCCACGGATTGGAAATGAGAGCTTCTGGCCACTGTGCCAATGAGTCAAATGTGAAGAATATTGTAACAGGAAGAGGCCAGTAAGTGGAAATGAGAGAGAACTTTCTAGTAAAAAAAAAAAAAAGGAGGGGGGAAGCAGAGAGGAATCTTCCCTACCTCCCACCCTGAATTTTTTAAGATGAAAGATGATCTTTGGGATTTTACAAGTATCTGTTCAGGCATTCTTAGCAGCCTCCCACCCTACCCCTGCCACCAGTGGTCAGCTCTGCAGGCAGCCCAGGGCTTGTTTATCTCATTACCTGCTCAGAATTCAAGAGAGGGTGAGGAGAGGCACCCCTTTGAGTTTGAGGGGAGTAGGTTTGGGTACTCCTCCTCCCAGTTGACTGTCCATGGAAGACAACAAGCCTAGCTGACAGAGAAATTCAAATAGAATTTAGGGCCAGAGCAGTGGGAGCCAGGCATCAAAATAGTGTGAGCCTAGAGAACCCATCCAGGAAGACTTCCTAGAGGTATATTTGCAGAACAGAACCCAGAAGTATGAAAAGGTCAAGCAATAGAAACAGAGAATGCCACTGAAAAGGATCTTACTTAGAGGTGCCCCCATTTTTCCACTGGAAAAAAAAAAGGAGGAATGTTTAAAAGATCTTAAAATGACCAGAGCAAACCACTAGCCTCTTAGGCACCAACCACAAGTATGCCTGGTCCCCAGAAGGACTCTGGGCTGGTGCCAGGGGTAGCCCCATGCCTGTTTGCAGAAAGTGCAATTCTCACTTTGTCCTCTATTTTCACTTTGTCAGCAGAACCCATTAGGCTCAGAAGGCCCTATAGGGTGCTGGAAATTGAATGAGGGTCAGTCACAAGCAACTCAAGTGCCCACCCACTGTCATATTGTATGAGACTTCCTTCCTGCCCAGAGCCTGGGAAACTGGATCCCTTCTGTACCTTGAGGAAAGAATCTGAAGACCATGTAAGGTAGATAGGATCAGCATTTATCCCAGCATGGAAGCACACAGCTCTTGGAACAGGTGGGTTTAGAAAGTTACCCCCTTCCTTGTGGCCTCCCTTTTATATTCTTTTGAGCTCCTAGTTTCCAGATCTTGAAAAAAGGTCAAGTTTTCTAGGAATTCAGAAAGTTGTCCCTGAGTGTGCTCAGTATCCACAGTTCTCCTTGATCAGAATGTGTGTGTGTGCGCGCACACATAACAACATGGTGATTGTTATGCACATTTATTATAATGATCTTATAATAAGTTTGAGGTCTCCATGGAGTCATGCCAGGTCCCAGGGAGCCCACACTGCTAGTTTGAACCAGTTCTTCTGGAGACTTCAAAAGAGGAACTTGGGGACCACAAGCAGAGCTGGGCTTTGGAGGACTATGGTTTGAAGTGCTTCCTTCTCCCTGCTCAGCCCAGAGCATCTGTGAAAACTGTCACAGATTCTAGAAATAATCTCCCTTCACTCACCCATCCCTGAAAAGGTTGGTCTTCCTAACACCATGTGATGTTATCAATAATGCCATAAAACTACAGTGATCAAGGACAAGAGATTTGAACTGAGTCTCTGGTGGAACCAAAGATTCTGAACAGTGAAATATAAATGACACCTGTCAGCAGGCTGAGAAGCTGGGGTGGGGGTTCTCCTTCCACAGCAAACCTTTGCCCCCCCTCCTCACAGGAAGAGCTGGGGTGCTGAGATTACCTGCAGTGGCAATGGACACTCCACAGCTGAGTGATCACTCTGGGCACCTTGCAGAGACAGTGCTGGACAAGAGGTCTCTGGGGGGCCATCAATCCTGGACCCTGCTGTCTGACTTGTTCCTGGAGACCCCCCCCCCCCATGAAGAATCTGTGCTGTTCAATCAGGAGAAAATTGCCTTGTCCTTAAGTAGATGGGGGCAGGTGGTACAGCTTTAGCTGCCTGTGAAAATCACTTCCTTGGGGGCCAGGGTCAGGGTCACTAGAAACCTGACAGCTCCATCTGGTCTTCCACTCTCCAGCACAGTGGGACAGACCAATTTTAAGTCACTCCATGTCGACCCTTTGTGAGGACAAAGCTGCGTGAGATCTTCACTTCTGTGAGTTCTGGAACTTCTTCCCCAACTGCGTGATGGGTGGGAGGGGCCGAGCAGATAAGACAGGAGGCGTGCAAGGGGGTTCTACTCTGGAATGCTGGGACATGTCCCCTCCACCACCCAGGTGTGCCAGCATTGCCCTGCTCCTGAAAACCTCAGAGTTGAAGTCATTCTCCCGGGAGGGGGGGCACTATACAATAACCCCACTTCTCTCCACCACTCCCAGAAGGGCTGGTGCCTCTCACCCTCCACTCAAATCTTTCTGCACAGCTCACAGTGCCCTGAGCACAGGGAGACAGGGTCATGAGACTTACTGGCTGGCACTGTCATGTGTTCCCGGGGCAGCCCCATCCAGCCCTATGGGTCAGGGGGAATGGTGTGACCTTCCAATGGAAGGCAGACAGACCTGCCCATCCTGCCAGCCAGGGTCCACTGTTCTAGGCAGAAACTAGAGTTCATTTTTGTTGTATCTCTGGTGTGGAGTGGGGATGCAGAAACACATGCACGCGCACACGCACATACCACCCACTGACAGGTTAAAATATCCACATAAAATTTACTGCAACGTTCGTAGTAGAATTTAATTTGTGCTACAAGACAGGTTGCATAGGAAACGATTTCAAGCCCCTGAGGAAAAACATCTCCATGGTTTAAGGTGCGATTGGTTTGGTTTCTTCTTTGGGGAGAAGGTGAGATGGTCCCTGGGTGGATGGTGTGAGTGGGGAGAGAGGGAGGTCAGGCTGCCTGGTGGGAGCATCTGGCTTCCTGCAGCATAAAATAGTGTTTTTTGTGGTTGTCTAGATAGCGCCTGAACCGATGATAGGTGATAGGTGATAGGTGGTAGGTGAAGGAGATGGTGCCATAAAGCCCACTAGGTCAAGGGCAGTTTGTAGAATGCCCACCTAGGGCATGAGGTCAGGGATTGCAATGACCTTACGAAATTGGTACAGTGAGACTGGCCTTCTCCCTGCCCCCTCCTGAGTCTCCACTGCAGCTCTATAAGGAACAGCAAGGCAGCAGGGCAGGGTATCAGGCCCAAGACCTTGTAGCCCTGTGCAAGATCCCTGAATTATAGGGGAGACAACTTCACCTTCGGAAAAGGTTTATCCTGCTCACAAACCTTTACAGAGGTTGCACCCAACAATGGATTCCCCAGCACTGCCTGTTTCCTAGGCAACGTGTGCACGCCGGGAGGGTGGAAACTGAGGTGTACAGTTTGGCACCTGGCAGCCAGATCTCTGCACCTATCAAACGTTTCCTCTGAGCCACAGGGCAATGGCAGGATGCACTGGCCGACCAGGGAAGTGGTGTCTAAGGCAGTGGGGACCCGCCTACACCAATGTGCCCCTCTTCTCAGGATGTCTGGTACAAGACTGGTCCCAGCTACCTCTGCTCACTTGGCCTCCTTTCTACCCCATTTATGAAGAGCCATCCCCCACTCCCCATACATAGGGTGCTGTGGCTTATTCGATATGGCTACCTGCAGGGAAGAACAGAAAACTCTAGTGGAGAGGACTGGGGACATTCTCAAAGGGAAAGGGCATAAGCTGTGCTCGTTGGCTGAATTAAACCCATTTCCTCCTGGACTTCTTTACAAATCGGCGTGTGAAGGTCCAACACTCGGACATGCATGTCCTTTCAGGCTGAGAGCTGAAATGCAACGTCCTGCGGGAATCAGAAATGCTCCCACGACCTTTAAATACATATATACATCTGTGACATAATTTAAAAAGGTTTTTTTATAGAACATAAAAACCTCAACAGCCTCTCTGCCCCCTATGAAGTGGGGTGTTTGTTTCTCCCAATCTTTATGATCCATTAAAAAAAAAATTAGGTACCAATCTTTCTCACAGGTCATCTCCACATACTTTTTGGAGAAAAAAAAAAAGGATTGGAATTTCTTAACAAATAGAAAGCTATTTTGATTGGCAATGCCCTGCAGAAGAGGGTCCCTTCTGCCCTCCCTGTAGATGAGAAGGCTAGGGAGCAAGTGTGTGCTTGGTCCCCAGGGTCAGCCCAGTTTAGGGGAACCCACATCTATCTAAATAGCCCACCCTTCTGGGGGCTCATACACCACAACCCCCAACTTTGAACATCTGCAGCAGTCTCCCAGACTGAGAGAACTAGAAAGTGGAGCAGGAGGTATGGCCCAATGGGGCGTGGCTCAGGATGTAGGTGTGGCCCGAGCCAGAGGTGTAGCTCCTGGGTAGGCGTGGCCTGGGAGGCAGGCGTGGACTGAGTAGGCGTGGCCCAATCGGGAGGCGGGCCCTTTCAGATCACGAAGTCATCATGGTCAACAGGGCTAAAGGCTGCAGCCCGCAGTACGTCCAGAGAGTTTACTAGGATCAGTGTCCCTGTGAGGTGTTTCCAGCGCCTGGTGATGGGGTTTTTCATCTTGTCCAGGCCTAAGTGCAACTCCTGGATGACATCCCGGTAGCTGTCTCCAATCTGGTGGCTCCAGGTGAGGAGAAAGTCATAGGCGGGCTTCCACATGGCCTGCAGTGGGCATGAGGAAGAACATCATGAGAGACCTAAGCCATCACCAATCCGAACACAGGTGGTTGCCCCTTGCTGTACAGGGCCAGTTCACAGGAAGGGATGCAGAAAGGCAGGTCATGAACCAGAACTGGAACAAAGCTCGCCCTGCCTGCATCCTCCCTGTAGTATTTTCTGATGCCCAGGACTGATTCCTTTGCTTCTGGGCCCTTCTGTTTCCAGGCTGGGCTCTCATCAGCTGGAACTGTCTCCAGAAGATCCATGCCCACAAAGCAAGCATGGAAACAGAATCTTGGGAAACACCAGACCATGTGTGGCAACCTCTAGGTATGGGGTACTGGTACCTGGGGAAAGCCACCCCCCAACTCCATCCCACTTCCTGTTCATGCCCTCTCTGCACCCTCTTTAGGCCCACTGAAGGGAACTATGATTCTGGGAAGAATCATAGGAAAAGAGCAGGTTCTGCCCTGGAGCTATCCCATCTTGCATCATATCTCTCTTTTTTTTTTTTTTTTTTTTTGGTTTTTGGTTCACACCCAGCGGTGCTCAGGGGTTACTCCTGGCTGTCTGCTCAGAAATAGCTCCTGGCAGACATGGGGGACCATATGGGATACCGGGATTCAAACCAACCACCTTTGGTCCTGGATTGGCTGCTTGCAAGGCAAACGCTGCTGTGCTATCTCTCCGGGCCCGCATCATATCTCTTGACAAACTGGACAAGGTTTCCGTCTCTGCCCACACCTCGATCTCTGCCATGTGAATGTGGCTCTCACCTCACTGTCCACCACCCCATTCCGGTCACGGTGCGGAGACTCATAGGCATCCATCTGTTGCTTGGAGACTTTGGCCAGCTTCTCGGCCAGCTCCCGCCAGCGCTGCGCCACTTCCACAGCTGTGGTCAGTAACACAAAGTCCTGAATAAGCCTGACCACCAGGCCCTGGCAGTCCATCTTCAGCAAGGCCTGTGAGAGGGCAGAGTTAGCAGAGCCAAGAGTACCCAGGGTGTTCTGTAGAAAGGGTACATGCCTCCCCTCTTCCACCATGATTATCTGTGGCCCGACCCTGAATTTGGGTTCCATTTCTATTGTGTGGGGATAGCCCGTGGGGTGTCTGAGTTTGTGTTCCCTGTACCCCATTCCTGTCTCCTTGAATGCTGGAGCTACATAGGAAGAAGGGGTTCTGTGAAGGCCCTCCTTGGTGATGGCTCCCTGCCCCCCCAGTCATTACTTCCCCAAGAAGGAAGGAAAGGGGCTCAAAGGAAAGGTGTCAAATGGAGAGGACACAGATGGCTGAGATGTGGGGTTGAGATGTGGCAGACTGACCAACCGGCCAGGAGGGCAGTGAGCAAAGAGGGTTGGCAGAGATCTGGGCCTCAGATGGGGCACAAGGAGCAGAGACACTATTCCAAGTGCCTGGAAGGTGATGCCAGGCAGGGGTGGATCTTGCTGCAACCTGGGAAGGGATTCCCTGCCCTTGCCTACCCAACACAGCCAGACAGAAGGCCTCATCCAGTGGACCTGTTTTTGCCAGGCACTTACAAGGCACCCAATGTCCCTGGATGGGGTGCCCCTGAGGTTTGCAGCTGAAATGCAAACTGTGTTTAGTGATAAAGACTTTGAGATTATGGGAACTGGAAACAGAATCCAATAATAGAAGTGAGAAGTGAGGTCTAAGCCATTGCTCAGATCCTAGGCCAGGGAGGTCTGTATCCCCATTATCCACCTATTCTTCAACTCTCCCTCATCTTTTCATCCACCCATTCTTTAATCTACCTATCCATTCACCCATTTATCCATTTCTGCACCCGGTAAGGGATGCCCTGCCCTTGCTCCCCAACAGTCAGCCAGATAGAAGGCCCCACTCAGTGACCAGTCCTGCTTAACCAGGCATCCACAGAGTACCCAATGTCCTCTATCCACCCATTCACACACCCATCTACCCATTCATCCATCTATCTAATCTACCCACTCATCTACCCCATCCATCTTTCCATCTTTTTATTCATCCATCATCTTTCACTCATCTATCCTTTGTGCACGCACCATCAATCTCATCCCTTCATTCATAAATCCATCCTTCCCTCCCCTACCCACACATCTAATCATCATTCATTCATTCATTCATCTGCCTACTCACTATTCACTTAACCTTCATCCATCCATCCATCCATCCATCCATCCATCCATCCATCCATCCATCCATCCATCTTCTATCAATTATCTGAATATTTCTAGCATAACAGCCTTTCTCTCACGTAGCTAATAGTTAATCAGGGCAGGTAATAAGAAAGCATATAAATATGACTATTTCTTTTTTTTTTTTTTTTTTGGTTTTTGGGCCACACCCTGTGACGCTCAGGGGTCACTCCTGGCTATGCGCTCAGAAGTTGCTCCTGGCTTCTTGGGGGACCATATGGGACACCGGGGATCGAACCGCGGTCCGTCCTAGGCTAGCGCAGGCAAGGCAGGCACCTTACCTCCAGCGCTACCGCCCGGCCCCAAATATGACTATTTCTGACTCAAGAAAGCACTGAGAAGGTAAATCCAAGGTGACAAGGTTCAGTGTCTGAGGAAATGCCTTGGGATGACACCTGAGCTGGCAGCTGCTCAAACCAACCACATGGAATAAAGATGGCTGTGGGGTTCAGGCAAAGAAACTACCCTGTGTGAGTGAGCTTTGAATGTGGAGACAGAGAATGTGGGAATGGCGAGCTGGAACCTCATGGAGAGATGGCCAATAGGTGGGCCTGGACTCCAGTAATGCTGGTGGCAAGATAAACAACTCAGTTCTACCGTAATCCTTTCTTTTGACTCTTCTTGCTTATGTTCTGCCAATCCTTCATCATGACAGAGCTATTGATCCACTGCTGAGGGTCTGTTCAGCCTCTTGAGGGAACTGTGGACTTCTCAAACTATTAAGAACAGAGTTTCTATGGGCTGCAACCCATTCCCAAAACAGACGCCAAACTCCCTAAAAAGGCAGGACTATTCACAATAGCCATGATCTGGAGACATGTATCCAGTAACTGATGAGTGGATAAATAATTATCTGGGCCAGAGCAATAGCACAGTGGAGAGTTCTTGCCTTGCATGTGGCCAACTCAGGTTTGATCCTGGGCATCCCATATGATCTACCAAATGCACCAGGAGTAATCCCTGAGAGCCAGGGTAAGCCTTAAGTATCGGTGGGTGTGGCCCCCCCAAAATAAGCAAACAAAAAAAAATTGTAGGACAAGAGCAATAGCACAGTGGGTAGGATGTTTGCCTTGCATGCTGTAGACCCAGGCTCAATCTCCAGCATCCCAGTAGGATGCCTGAATGCCACTGGTTGTAGTCCAAACCCTCCATGTCCCCCCCAAAGAATTGTGATCCCTGCTACACAGGGAACATAACTCAACTTTGAGCAAAGAAGAACCCTGAGCCTTTTGCTATAATGTGGCTGGAACAGTGGTGCTGGTGGTGAGTGAAGTGAGTCAGAAGGAAAAAAACAAACACCAGTTGGTTTCTGGTTGGCATGGAACAGACAAAGCAAGGAAATGGTATGTCCCTTGGACTGTTAGCAGAACTGGGAACTGAGGTGCTACTGGGGGGTGGAGGTGGTGACGTGGGATGGGTCTTGCATGGGGGCTACATGGCACATATGAAGCTGTAGAATTGTACAAGTGTGGGAAAATCTCAAACCAATAAACGCTGTTCCTGTGTGCGTCAGAATCAGGACTAAAAGGGTGGGAGGGGCCGATCACAGCCAGCTAAGGCCACAGGAAACTGGATCAGCCCCGTGACACCCGATTCAGGGAAATAAAACACCTGGTTTCCAGCAACAACTACCTCGGGGCTTTCTCTGTCCCTGGGGTTGCTGGACTTCTGGATAGGAGGAGAGAACGAAGAGAGCAGAGCAGACATGCTGCAGAACCAGTCCCCCCTTTTCCAGGGGGGGCCATCTGGTCTCCAAGGACAAGTACTATTTCCTCATCCTCTCCGGTCAGGAGAAGGTTCCCTTACACCCCACCCTCATACCAAGGACGCCACAGAGCATGATACCTAGGAGGAAATCCCCTAAGTAGGAGTCCCCTGAGCTCTGAAAGAGGGAGATGAAGGACTGGAAGTCCCTTCATTGCAGTGAGGCTTCAAGAGTTTATGTTTCCTGTGGGCCTCAGAGAAAATGGGGACCCTAGGAGGGGAGAGATCCTAGTTCTGAGGTCTCAAACAAGCCTTCCAGGTCTTATACAGCAGGATCTGAAGTCCCTGATGAGCCACACCTGGGCCAGGGGAAGAAAGCTCTAGGGCCTAGAGTCTAGGCTATCCCTCACAACAAACTGGGTGGTCCTGACAGCACTCTCAACCTCTTATACCCTGCAAACCCCTAGCCAGAAAGCCTATCTGTCCACTTCCTGGGCACTGTTTCATGCTCAGGGCCTCGGTGGGTGCTAAGGCCCTTGGGAGTAACCCAAGTTCCTCTATAGCAGACTCCCCACTAGGAGGCTTCTCCCATTTTGGTGGTCGCCCTGTGTGTGCTGTCTCCATGACACCTCACAGGGTGCAGGGGGAGCCTAAGCCAAACATGAGACCTTCGAGGAACAGATGCAGGCAGGCTAGGCAGAAGAACAATGTGAAACCAGGTGGGAGGCAAGCACTGAAGTCAGACTCTGCCCCCAGGGGATCCCCTGGAGTCCCTCAGGGGCCATGGGCCTCGTCTTCCCATGGAGGGGCTTCCAACATGCATTATACCAGCCCCTATTGCCCATACTTAGATACAGGAGGAACAGGAAACACATGGGGAGCATCAAACACCCCCAATCTGTCAAAAGTGCTCCCCAGAATCTCAGGCTCAGAGAGTCGAGCAACTCTGATGGCATTTTGGGGCATTGCCAAAAGAGAAAAATAAAGGCAGTTGGGGGTATAGACCTCAGGTGCTTGCTGCCCCCTCAAGCCCCCGTGGTGGCTCTAGGGCAGTCTGGGGGGTTCCGCCAGCACTGGCAACACTCACCATCATGAGTTCCTTCTGGAAGGACTTGCGTTCCTTGCTCTCGGCGTTGTTACAGTCCTCCTTCAGCTTTTCCAGCACCGACGCAACTCGCTCGGGCTCGCTGTCCAGCTCGGCACGGCAGAAGGCGGTGAGTGGCAGGTGGCTGTAGCCCAGAGCGTCGGCAAAGGCCCGCCAACTGCCCACGTTTTCCATGAGCAGTGTGCGCACCGAAGCATAGATGTAGGTGAGGAACTTACACGGCCGCAGGATCTGCTCGAGCAGCATCGACGTGCTGAGTTCGGGCCCCGGCAGCAGAGAGGGCCGGGCCCGGCCCAGCAGCAGCACATTCTTGGCATGTACCAGCCCCACACGGCCCTGGTGGTAGGCGATGTACCACTCCTTGGTCCAGAGCTGGCCCCGCAGCCGGATCTTCTCCTCGCTGAGCAACGCCACCACCTCGCCCTTGCGGTACTCCAGCAGGTAATGGCTCTTGCTCTGCCGGACCACGGTCTTGAGCAGCTTCCCGAACTTGAGGCTGCCCACGGGCCGGTCCTGGAAAGTAGGGTATTTTGTAGTGGCAGCAAAGGGTGATAGGATGATCTTGCCCACCTCGTTCTTCTTGAGGAAGCGCCGAGGCCCAGCGGGCTTGACAGCGCTCTTGGGTGGCGGTGGTGGTGTCCTCACGCAGAACTGGGCCAGCACGGCCTGGTGCTCGTCCTTGATCTGCACACAGAGCGTAAAGTCAGCCAACTCGGTTGTGCCTCGGCACGCGATGGGGAAGAGGAGGCGGCTCGCCTTGCCCAGCTTCAGCTGGAAGCCACGCACCACGCGGGCTGGTGCAGCGCCTGCCTGTACCTCGTAGCTGCTTACGCTGGGGAAGACACACACCTGCAGGTCCTGTGGCCTCGCCAGCGGGAACTGGTGCTTCCCCCAGAGCTGCAGGGCGACGGGGGCCGGGCCAGGCACCTGCCGTGCTACCTCGCTCACCAGCAGCGTCTTGGGGGCACAGTCATGCCCAAACAGTGTCACCACGGTCTTGAAGGATGGATGAATGTGCTTAGGGCCGTACACCCCCACAGTCACCTTCTTGTGGATAAAGTCCCAGACGGTGGCGGGGTACAGAATGTCAGGGCCATGTGCCACCAGGGCCAGGTACATGCAAGGCTCCAGGTTGTCCAGCTGCACCTGCACCGTGTCCCCTTGACTATAGCTCAGAGGTGCCGGCACATAGGGTCCCTCCTTGGCATCGCTGCGCA
Organism: Suncus etruscus; assembly: GCF_024139225.1. Classification (NCBI taxonomy): domain Eukaryota; kingdom Metazoa; phylum Chordata; class Mammalia; order Eulipotyphla; family Soricidae; genus Suncus; species Suncus etruscus. The sequence continues at coordinate 23,208,363 of NC_064852.1, forward strand.
GACACTGCAGGCCCACAGTGCTCTGGCTGAATGCATCAGCCTTGACCTCAGCGGATACCTTCACCTCTAGCACCAGGCCCGTCCTCACCTCCAGCGTGCTCACCTTCAGCTCCACCACAGGACTCACACTGCTGCAGCGGTCGCTGTTGAGTTCCAACGGGGGGTCAGGGAGGGCCCGCAGGGACACCTGCTGTGTCTCCCCAGGGCCCACATGGCCCTCGGGCACGTGCAGGCTGATCCCCGTGTCAGGGAGCCGCACAGCACCCCCAGCACTGCCCAGCTTGCATACCACGCTGGTTTCCATGGCCTGTGTCTGGCCCCAGCCGGGATTCTGGCCCAGCAAGTCCAGGTCGTGGCAGGAGCGGGCGAGCTTGCGGTGGCTGAGCCAGGCGGCCCGAAAGTCCTCGCGGCTCTGGAACTGCTCAGGTGCCGGGGACTGGAGGCCCGATGAGAAACCCGAGGTAGTGGGGGCATCTGACCTGGCCTGCAGCACCGACAGCTCCGACAGGCTGTAGGAACGTTTGCTACGGAAGAAGGGGTTGTCCCGCCTGGCAGCGGGCGGCTCTGGGGCTCCAAGGCAGGCAGCGAGCTCAGCAGAAGGGGCGGTGGTGGAGTCGAAGAGCAGGAGATCCACAGCATTAGGGGGCTCTGGTGCACTGGACGGGGCAGGGGTGGGGGCAGCTGGCCCGTGGCCATTTAGAAAGGGGTTTGTCTGTACCCCATTCCAGAAGGGATTGTTGCTGGTGGGCCGGCGGGGCGCCCGCTCTTCAGGCCAGCCCCCCAGCAGGTCCAGCTCACGGGCTGCCTCATCTGGGCTGTCGGCTACGGGCTCGATCACGCCGCTGTCACTGAGCGTGGAGAGGCGGCAGTCGAGGGGCTGCACGTGGGATGCGGGGATGTAGCCCATCTCGGTGGTGTTGTGTGCGTACCACCACTCGCCGCCTGACGCGTCCAGCACGTACAGGTGGTCTCCCCGAGAGAACTTGAGCGTGGTGAAGTTGGTGGGGCAGTGGTCCCGGATGGCCACCACCTCCTTGGCGCTGCCAAACGGCGTGGGGCTGTCGGTGAGCAAGGCACTGGGGGAAGGCACTAGGGACAGAAAGAGGGACAAGAGGTGAGGGCTGGGGGAAGATGTAGGGGGCCAAAAGGAGTGGGGAGAGGGGTGAGGAAGGCCTTGGGGCACAGGAAGGAGTGAGGAATGAGGGTTGAAGGAGGCACAGGGCCCTAGGAAGTATGAGGGTTGGGAGGCTCTGTAGGACTCTGGGCAGGTGGGCGTGGGATGTGACACATTGATGCTTCCATCAATGACCCATTTCCAAGGTATTGATCACTAGGAGGTGAAGCTCAAGCACTTTTTAGGGAGCTCTGGTGTTTGGGGCAGAGGAGGAGCTGCATGCAGACGCGTCTGCTCATAGGAGGTCCAAGGATCAGGTCGGGCCCCCAAACAGGCCTGAAACCCCTTGTGTGAACATGGCAAGGGGCACAGCAGTGCTGGGATCTGGGAACACCTCCCTGGTGGGCCTTGCTTCTGGGAAACTTCATTAGACAGAGATCTCTGAGCTAGCCAAGCATGGGAAGGAGGGAAATTGGCAGGCTGGGGTCAACAGGGGTCAGGGGTCAGAGAAGAGCATCTTTCACGAGGCTTCTGATTCCTCCTCTCCTTGTGTCCCGCTGGGGCCCATCCTCAGAGTGGGGGAAATTCTGAGGCATCAGAAATCAGAGATCAGACCAATAGAGATGGTGAAGGGGACGGCAATAATCATGGAGATGTAGATTGTGATTAGGTAGTGCTGATGGTGGCAATGATGATTGTGAGGGAGACAGTCATTGTGATTCATGATACTGTCATGGACCATGACAGTGATAATGGGTGGTAGTGAAAGTGATGACGGTGATAGAGTAATTTTGATGTAGTGGTTAGTGGTAACTGTGACAGTAATGATGGTGCTAAAGATACTAATTGTGTTGTAACAGCACTGGTGATGGTGACAATGAAGATGGTGAGATTAACTGTGATGGAGAGACAATGATGGTTATGGTGATGGTGTGAGTGCTAGAGATGGTGTCAGCGATGGCAATAGGGATGGTGATGGGAATAAGGTGATGATAGTAAAGGTGATGTGACAGTAACAGTAGTGATGAGAACAACGACAAGGGAGAAGGCAGCACATGCACCAGATCAATTCACAGGGGACACTAGATGTCCAGTGAGATCAGGGAAGTGTCCATGATGAAGTACCCCTAGTCTGACCTCAGTGCTCTAGAATTTTCATTTTATGCAGGTGTCAGAGAACCACAAACACAACCAGTAATGCAGGGGCTGCTCTATTCCTGGGCCACAGCCATTATGGAGACCTACACATTGAGTGTGACAGGGACACCACCGTGCTCTGGGTTCTGAAAAGACCTGGATCTTTGACAGGAAGGACAGCATCAAGCAGGCTGCTGAGATCTGGCCATGGTCCTAGAAGCCTCCCGTCACTCACCTTTGACATCATCGAAGCTGCTCTCGAACCCTTCGCTCACGTCGATCAGGGCCCCCTCGGACTTGCACCGGGGGAGCCCGTTGGCGTTGGCCGCGCGGATCCGCTGAGCGGCCATCACGTCAGGCTTGGTCAGCCACTCTAAGGCTGCATATCTGTCTGAAGCTCACTCAGGCGACCACTGTCACTGCGGTCCATGCTGCCGTGCCCTGTGGTGCCCTGGCTTCCTCCTGCAGAGGGTGAGGAGAATGGCACTGAGCACAATGACTGTGCGGCCCCTTGAGCCACAGAGAGCAGCACCTAGACCCCATCCCTGTACAAAGGTCTCCCCCATCCCACACACAGTGCCCGTGCTTCCTGGCCTGCTCTAGCACCTGATGCAGCAGGATTGGCCCTGTCCACACAGGGCAGGATTTCTATTTGTCTGCACTCACAGAAGTGTACAAAGGCCCCTTTGTTCACATGGTGAGTGAGGTACCAATGGCTAGTCTTATCTGCAGCCCAACCTGGCCCACTCCCAGGGCCTGCCAGCTGCATGGGTGAGGAGAGACCTCTGTGGCCTGCCAGGCTGTGCTCTGGAAGGCACCTACCCCAACTCCTTTTCCTATGCTCCATGTCTTTGCACACCAGAGATCAACAGACTCAATCTTGTGTTGTGCCCCTTCCCTCCCAACCCAGCACCAGCACCCTATACACTATCATTCAATCACCCAACCTTGGTTCTTATAGGTCAAGCCCCTTACTGCACATGTCTTCACATACATACATACATAGTACATACACAGCCCTGTGAACACACACACACAGGCATACACACACCTTTAATCCTGATGCGAACTTAGGAAGGCAGGTGATTAATGTTTCCTGCTCAGATATTTCTCATTTTTTTAAACCATTTTTTTTTGTTGTTGTTTTATTTTGGAGCTACACCTGGTGATGCTCAGGGGTTTTCTCCTAGCTCTGCACTCAAAATCACTCTCACTCCTGGTGGTACTCAGGGGACCATATGGGGGGCTGGGAATCGAACCCAGGTCTGTCACATGGAAGGCAATTACTATACTATCTCTCTGGCCCTATTTTTCATTTCTTCTCACTCTGATGGGATGACTGCTATGTTGTTTGCTTTGTTAACATTTACTGATCCCTCAGGCCCTCCCTGGCATGTCACTATAACCATCATCATTGTCATAGTCACTACCACTGTCACAGCATTATCAGTATCTTCAGCCCTACTCACTACTACTGCTCCATCCTGTGTCCAGGAATTACTAATGGAGAGATCTCAGACAACATATAATCACACACTAGCCATCACACAACCACACACCACATATCATAAAACTATACACCAAGCACAAAACCTCAAATCAACCAAACACATTGCAACCAACCACATCAACCACACACCAACCATAACCAACAACCTATCAACCACACGAGTCACACATCAACCATACAACCACACATCAACCACAGCCATCAGTGACACACCAATCACATGTGAATCAGATATCAACCTCGCATCAACTAGATATCAATGACACCACATATACCAACCTCACAACTGCACATCATGCATCAACCACAACTACACACCGATCAATGACATCCCACCAACCATACATCCAAGTACATTCAATGTACATACAACATATGTACAAGCAATCATACATCAATGATATCTACCGCACACCACCATATCCCATCACACTTATCAAGCACATCACACAACCATCCATCCATTATGTACCAACCACACATCAGTATTAGGGGAACCCAGAGGCACACCCTAACACCATACTCTTAGGTACTCCTCCAGGAAGACTTGACAGCAACTGAAGACTTAGTCATAGCACTGTTACAGAGAAGTAAAGAAGGGAGTACCTGCAGGGGTGAGACCCCCCCTCACACACACAAAGAAATCCAATATCAGGCTCAGGGTTTCTATTTCCATAAAGTATGTAGCCACTGCAACACATTTTCTAATCCCTACCAGAATGAGAAAGAGACCCACATAATACGGCATGGTCCGAGAAGAGCCACATTCAGCAAAATCACAGCTGCACTCCACATTGATTGCAACCTGTTGACTCAATAGAGAAAGGCGTAGGTGCAGCCATCTGACCTGTCAAGGAGCTGAGTGTGAGGATAACTGGGTTCCTCATCTTGATTTCCTCATTTTCTAGTCTTGGCAACAAAGCAAAAAAATTTCATAAAGCCCCTCACAAGCCAATTCCATCAGGTTCTCATAAAATCCTTTTTTGAACAAGGATGGACATGAGCCCAGCCTGAGGTTAGATTCTGGGCCCCTGTCAAACCCCCACTGAGTGCCTGTACCTGTAAAGGTCAACCCCAGGTGTGTGTATGCTTGCCTGTGTGTATCCCAGGTTAAGCTTTGTAGGCTTAGCTGCAGATGGAAAGATGTAATGAGAAAGTGTTTCCCGCCATCCCCAGAAGCATCAAAGTCCTGACGATATTGTGAATTATAACAAGAAATGAATCTGGCCTCTGCCCTCCTTGCAGACTCCCCAGAGCCGAGGTATGTGCCAAGCAGACCTCAGCTGGTGCCTGGCAGGTGTGAGTGAGGTGATGCTTGAATTTCCCCACACAGATGTTTGTGGGCACATCACAACCACAGGATTAGAGGGCCAGAACTTCAGGGTTCCAAGATGGGAGTTGGGGAGGGCTTCTCCCTGACCTGCCTACCCTGATTCTGAAGTCATTCTTTTTTTTTTTTTTTTTTTTTTTTTTTTGTGGTTTTTGGGTCACACCCGGCAGTGCTCAGGGGTTATTCCTGGCTCCAGGCTCAGAAATTGCTCCTGGCAGGCACGGGGGACCATATGGGATGCCGGGATTCGAACCGATGACCTCCTGCATGAAAGGCAAACGCTTTACCCCCATGCTATCTCTCCGGCCCCCTGAAGTCATTCTTTTGGGGGAAGCAGACCCCAGAGATGGCTGCAGTCCTGATATCTGCAGCAAACTGAGGGAACTCATGGGAGTAGGGCCAGACCATCCAGGCTGAGCATTTCTCAGGTGGATATAGCAGCCCAAGGAGACCCCTTGGGGGCTGAGCCCAACACAGGCAGGAACCATCTGATCCCAGAGGGTCCGCATACTTTGCCTGGCCTCTCCCCCTCATTCTTCAACCTCTCTCCTCTCACCTCTCTCAGGCTCCAGAGCTGCAGGGCCTCTATGGCCTCAATCTCCAAACACCATCTGGTCCCCCACCCCCACTTCTGGAACATTCTTTCCTTGGACCCTTGGAGACACATTTTTGAACCATGAGTCACTGGCCTCAAGTGGGGTGCAGATATCCCTGCTGAGGTATCCCAGAGCTTTGGGGGAAGATTCTGAGTCACACAAGTGTTTTGAAGAAGATTTAGGGCATCCCTAGATAACGGAACATGAGAAACACTCAGGCTGGCAGATCCATTGTCGAAGGAATGTGCCCCCCTTCTCCCTATTTTCCTGTGTGCCTCCCACATAGGTGGGGTACAGGATGAACAGCTCAGCTCACTTCAGGTCACTCACAGCTAGCCCCCAACTGGACCCAGTTGTTCACATCTCAGAGTCAGGCACTAGTCAGAGACCTTGGGGAATCCACTCTGAATCTTATCAGGCAGCAGTGAAACAGAAGCAGCCTGGGGTGCAAAAAGCTGCTCACAGAAAGTTCTAGAATTCAGGCCCATGGCCTTGCTTTTCTGTTTTTCTTATGGTTCTGGGAGAGGCACAGAGAGTGGGTTTGGAGGTGCCTCCCTTCACTTCCTGCTGAGTACCTGAGCCTGAGGACTAATGATGGGGAGAAGAAGGGAGGTCCTAAGGTCAGGTGGTCCATTGTGGCTAGTTCCCCCAGTACACCAAGGGATACTCTTGCTAAGACAGAGTGTCAGAGGGCATTGAGGGTTTGGGAATGAGAATGCGCAAAGGCCAGGTCTCCTGGGTCCATGCAACTTCCGGCCGGCGGACAGCAAGCTGGGCAGACAAAGGGATGTGCAGCTCTGGGGACCCCACAGCTGTCCTTACACCCTCTGTAGCAGCCTCACAGGTCCCTGGCCTGGCTGGGCTGTACCATTCTGAATGCTGGTGGGAGGCGAAAACCACAAGGTTCTATCCCCCTTCATCCCACTGCTTTGTCTCTGGAGCTTTTGTAGCACAGCTGAAGCCTTACAGTGAATGAGATGCAGGGTTGGGGAGATGCCTAAGTGTCTCTCCCTAAATCTAGGAAGATTTGGCACCTGCAACCCCACCCCCAGCCCCAGCACCTCTTTGAGAGAGGATGAACAGGCACAGTTCCAAGGGGAAAGAGAAGGAAAAGGGGGAACTGAGTTGACAGTCACCTAAGTTAAGGAGATGCAAATCAAAACAACACAGATATCATTGCATGACAGTGAAAATGTCAGAGTCTGGAGATCTAGTGTGGGCTGTGGTGAGGGTCCCTCATCCACGGTTGAAGGCAATGTTGTCAGGGTTAGCCTGGATAAGAAGCAATATGGAGACAGATCCAGAAATATAGGATGAGAATGTCTATATTACACTGTGATACCACTTCTTGGCATCTACATCCCATACAGGAAAAATAGGAATATGAAAGGGCATATGCGCATCTATGTTCTTTGCCATACTTGGTACAATAGTCAAGATACAGAAGCAACCCAAATGCCCAGCTACAGATGATTAGGTCAAGAAGCAGTGGTACAGGGGCAGAGAAGTAGCACAGTAGGGAGTGAGTTTGTCTTGCATGTGGCTGGCCTGGGTTCCATTCCTGAATGGAGAGCCAGGTATAACTCCTGAACTCTGCAGGGTGTAGCCCCCAAACAAACAAGAACAACAACAAAATAAATTGTGGTGTGCACATACAATGGAATGCAGCCTTTAAAAAGTAAAAACTCCTGCACAACAAAGAATTATGCTGAGTGAAGTCAGTGAGGAGGAGGAGACAGATACAGAATAATTTTTCTTCTAAGCATGATATAAAGGTATGCAGTAAGGTAGCAACAAGGGCCAAAGGAAACAGAATGGGAGAAATGAGCCTCACAACTGAGTTTGAGGGTGTGGTAGGGAGAGGCACTGGAGGTCCTTTGGGGAGGGAGGGTATACTAGTGATAGAGTGTTAGGATTACATATACAGGGAATCATTAACACTACTATAATTGAAGTTTGGTGGCTAATAGTACAGTAAATCATGAGATCACAATTAAAATATTTTTGGTTTTGAGGCCACACCCAATGCTCAGGGGTCACTCCTGGCTCTGTGCTCAGAAGTCGCTCCTGGCAGACTCTGGGGACCATATGCAATGCTGGGGAACAAACCCGGGTCCATCCCAGGTCTGCCGCATGCAAGGCGAATGCCTTACGATTGTGCTATCACTTCAGCCCATCAATTAATTTTTAATAGTTATGAGAAAACATAAAGCTAGAGGCACTGTGGACCTGGGGGTGAATGGTGAGAGGTTGCAGGCAGAAGGCCCCACAGTGATAACTCCCATCTATGGTGCGACACTTGAAATTCACTGCCAGAACCGTGATGGTGCATACGGGACTCTAACAGGTGGCTGACCTTAGACCCTTGTTCAAACCCTCACAGTGTTTTGGACCCCTGAGCACTGCCAGAGCCACTCCTGAGCACAGAATATGAACACCCCAGGGTTAAGCCTGAAAAAAAGAGAAAGAAAAAAATTCTCACTAGGACCAGATTCCCTGAGGACACCAGGCTGCATGTCTACAACATGGAAATGCTGGATGTGGAAGGATTAGATCAGGGGTCTCAAACTCAATTTACCTGGGGCCGCAGGAGGCAAAGTTGGGGTGATCCTTGAGTGCAAAGTCAGTAGTAAGCCTTGAACATTGGGGGGTGTGACCCAAACAACTAAAACAAACAAAAAAAAAGATTCCTCTAGGACAGGGCCACAAAATGTTGTAAGGAGGGCCGTTTGCGGCCCTCGGGACACAAGTTTGAGACCCCTGGATTAGATGATCTGTGGCTGGGACCCTTCTTCAGGTGTGACTCCCCTCTGACCTCATCTACAAGTGCCGAGGTGGGTGTGTAGAAGTAGGGACCCCTATTTCATTCAGGAGAAGCAAACCGTAAGGTGTGTCAGGAGCAGAGCGGGTCAGTCAAGACCTGACTGGAGAAAGGTTCACTGTGAGCTGGACCACAGATGCTCTGAGCAAGAGGAAAGTTGTGGGGGACAGCTACGAAGGTTGCGCCACTGTGCTCACCACTCTGTACTGCATGCACAAAGGTGCCAATAGCAAACATGATATAGACATGACAGGGAAGGCGAGGATGTGTCCTACCACACAGACTTGTGGTTTTCTCCCCAAAACGAGATCTTATTTTGGGAAAAGCATTGTTCCTCCTTACTGAACCACCACGTTTCCAGTCTGTCACCAGACTGATGGTCCCCAAGGGAAGCACACAGATGAGGTTGGTGGAGCTACATCAAAGGAGAAGTTCTGCAGTGGGTGAGGTGCATGGAGGAGGCTCTGGGGTGGCTGGCCCTCATCAGGCTGTCCCCCACCCTCACTCTCTAGCCCAGCTCCATTTGCAAAGTCTCCCACATGCAGCCTGCCCAGTGCCCCAAAGATGCCCCCACAAGTCTGCTCTCACAAGTCTTCTCCCAAAACACGAGACACACACTTGGCCTAGATGAGCTACCAGACCTCCAGCCCCAGAGCTGCTGGGCCCCCAAGGTCTTTCACCCTAAACTTTCAGCCAGACAGAACACGTGTGTTCTCTGGGGCAGGGACATTGCCAAATTTCTTTGTGACAGGGGTCCAGGTGGGGTATGGAGCCCCACTCCAGTCAGACATGTGCCCACAGTTGCTCGGATGCCTTGAGATGAGGCAAGAAGCAGGCTGCAGAAAGCCAGGCTGGGTAGGGGTGTGTGGGGCTTTGAACCCCAGATCCTTCCTCCCATCACCCTTGTCCACCCTAGGATGCTAATGTGGGGACCCTCACCCACAGCCCTGGAGTCAGGTTCTCAGAAAGCTCTGCTGGTCCCTTTCCATCTGCCCTGTCCAGGTATAAGTGATAAGGTTCCACTAGGGCTGCTGAGAAGACCCCTCATTACCTTGTCCTCTCACTCCCCCTACCATTTCCTAGTTCTTCTCTCATCGGCTACACCCTGGCTCCCCATGACCCTCAGATGCACACAGCTCATTTTAAACTGGTCTCCCAATCTCCAGTTGGGCCTTGTCCAGGGGAGACCCCACCCCGCTTATCTTATCTCCAGGAGGCTGTCTCCAAGTCTCCAAGCGCATTCCTGTGAGCCAGAGGGGGTTCCTGTGTTTGCTGCACAAAAATCCCGGGAATCTGAAGCTGGCTCTGGTTCCCTCTGGATCGAGTAGCTGGGCAGACAGTCAGGGGTACCTAAAGAGGCCCCAAAGACCACCTTAAGGCCCTAGCTCAGCAGCGCTGCTCCATCCCCTGCCTATGCTCCCTGTGCAGACTCTTGGGTCCTCCGTAGCAGCATTTCCTTGGCTCCTTCCCAACCTTGTTTCCTTCCTGCCCCCCCCCCCCATCCCCTTGTCCTGCAACTGGGCCCTAATCTGGCGCCCAAACTGACGGCCCTGGAATGTTCCTGGCTGGTTCAATGCACCAATGTTGGGTTGATTTATTTCCCTGGAGCCCCCTCCCCCATTCAAGCAGCCCCATCCACATGCCTAGGAATGCCACTGGGTATTGACTGAGCAAAGTCTAGGGCTACAGGGGGCGGGGTGGAGGGAGGGTGCCCACAATACAGCCAGCTAGGCTGGGGAGTGGGGTTTGCACATGTGGGGTACCCTAACTCCTCACAATTCCTGCCTCTCTCTGTCCCCCACAAACACAGCCAGGGTTAACATAGCTCTGATCTGGAAGATGGATGGGAGATGGGGGGGGGTTCACATATGCACCCAGGACTCATCAGACAACTCATCTCCTCCTTCTGCCTATTGGGGATCCTGAGCTGATTTAATTGCAGAAATTGAGGAGAGGCGTGGAGGGGGGGCAGAGTTAGGGGACACATGTTTAAGGGCTCTCGATAAAGGCACTTGGGTAAGAGGGCCTGGAGATAACCCAGGTTGCTAGAAAGAGAGGGAGAAGGAAGGTTGGGAAACACAGACGCCTGCCCTTCCCGCTCCTGACTGCATCCTGGGGTGTCAGCACAAGCACAAACTAGGGGTCCACATCCATTGCTTGGCCTGACTAGCACTGGAGGAACCAGCAGGGAGATGGGGACCAGGGCAAGAAATATCTGAAAAGCAACCCCCATCTCTCTGAGAAGTCCCCACATTCCCCTCTTTGTTGGGGTGCACCTGCGACTCTGTCTTATCCTAGAAGCTCCTGACAGGCACCAGGAAGTAAGTTTATGCCAGGGGTTGCTGTGTGGCTGAGAAGGCCACTAGCTCATGGAGAAAGGGGTTCACTGCACTCGCCATGCCCTCTAACTGAGGAAGGAGGGTTTCAGAGGATTCTGGAGAGTTCTGGAGCTTTGTCTTCTGGCACAAGCTCTGAAGGGTATAATCAGGGCTCAGGCCCAGAGGGAGCCCCAGGAACAAAGGTGGACTCTTCCCGCCTCTTCCCTTCCATTCATCTCAAATATGTGAAGTATTTCTCCATTCAGACAATGCTGCACTGCTCTAGCTTTTCTGTCTTCTAGACACTGGGAAGGCAGCTCGGCTCTGAGGACCACTTCGAGCTGCTGATCTGGGGAGTCAGTGTCCTGTGGGGGTCCAGAGCGGGGGGGGGGTACTCTGCAGTTAGCTTAGGAAACACCAGCAGGTCCCCACAGCAAGGTCAGACAGTCCCCCCCACCCCAACCTGGGGAGAAGGTGCAGGACCCAAGTTTCCACCCCCTGAACAGACTGGGCAGCCTCCAGCCCACCTGCCAGTCATCTGGGGCAACAGGGTAAGGGTGATACCATGAGGGTTGAGGGGATCAATACTTTATGAGGTGGGGGGGTGTTGATATCATTGGGGGGGCTCAATACCATGCAGATGGTAGTGCCTGATTATGCATTTAGCATCACTGTTGAACTTGAGAAAGTATAAAGAAACCCCACCCACCCTCAAATTCCCTACCCCCCCCCCCAGAAGAATCTGTCAAGGCGTCTATGTGAAGACTGTTGCCTTGCTTCATTGTACCCTCAGTTCCCTGCTGTCCTGGCCCTGAAAAGCTCATTCTGAGGCTTATTGTTACCCCAAACAGCAGCTGTGTGACTCGCCTGGAGCCAGAACTGACCCTGGTAGCCAGTGCCATGGGCAGGTGCACCCCAGGCTCAGGTACCTTCCTGGGTGCAGGCAGGTGAGCAAGGAAGGGGGCTGGGGCAGGGCCCTGGGGAAGTCTCTTTGTACCACATTCTCACCATTAGCAAGAAGCCCCCTCAGATACATCCACAAAGGTTCTGGGGTACCGGCGGTGGGATGAGGGACAGGTTCAGAACCAGACCCCATGTAGCTGTTATTTCTTATGAATCACTGAACTGGATCCTCATCAGGACATTGAGGTGCAGAGACAGAAGCAGTTGGGGGTTGCTGTCTCACAGGCAGAGAAAAACCTGGAGCTTCAGCAGTAAGACAGAGAAATCAGACATTTGTGTCTCCATGAAAGCCAAGAAGGTACCAAAGAAGGACCAAAGCAGCCAGAGACCCCATTTTTGTCCCAGTCAGTTTTGTGCACCCCACTATCCTTCCCCCAGAAACCCACCTGAGGGTATACCTGGTGTGACTAGCCCCCAGGACTCCCCCGACCTCCCAAAAATATATGCAGTATCTATGACACCAGGGGCTACTGGAACTGGCCGGGGTCCTAAAGGCACTTGCACTGGCCATGTGGGATCCTCAATTCCAAACCCCAAGGTGGGACCCTCATTGTATCATCAGAGGATCCCACCCACTCTCAGGCAGGCTCACAGATCTATGGCCAATCACAGCTCTGGCCCAGGAACCAGAAACCCCAACCTGTGCCAGGGTCAGGACAGGCCCTGGGAATGCAAGGAATGTGAGTGCTCAGAGGGCACTGTGGTCCAGGGTTGGGCTCAGAGAGCATGGTGTGGTGGAGTGGAGCTGGCTCCTGAACCTCAGGCATTCCTTCCTCCCTCAGCTCTGGATGGACAGACAAGAGATACCGGTGTTCCATCATCCTCGGACTAGGTAAGGGCTCCCAGGCACTCACATGTGACCCCAAGTCAGAACCACGTATTTGTGTCCAGGATGGCCCCCCTGATTATTTTCTTTCCCTGTGCTACTTAGAGACTCTGAGACACTTTGAATAGTCAGAGCACTTCAGGGGCTGGCCTAGCAAGATTACTGTGCCCCCAGGTCCTTTACTCCCTTCTCACCTGTCCCTTAGTCCCTGCTACAGTTCTCAGGACCCTTTGTCCCCTGTACCATTGGTCAATTCAGCTGTGGAAACTCAGGCTTGCGGCAGCACCATCATCCCCATGCACACAGACACTGCACAGCTGACATGTGTCTGGCTTCTGCAGCCTCCCAGGTGACAGGCCTGTTGCTAGCCTGGAGCGGAAGGACTCAGAGCAGCAAGGCCAGAGTGTGTTTGGGGAGGGTGGTTGGGAGTCAGAGCAGGAGCAGCCACTCCCGGGAGCCCTGCGTGTGCCTAGGGGATGCCACCGTCAAGTGGGCTGGGCACAGTTGTCTCCTCCCTGGCGCCCATAGTCGGCCAACTCCAGCCCAACTCCAGTCGACCCTGAGAGGTAAGAATCGCTTCCTTTGTACTAAGGCAGCAGGTCTGCCCCTGGGCTCTGGCCCTGCCCCCAGGCACTGGGGTGGAGAAAAACAGGTCGTGCCCTGTCTAGTTTCTGGGAGTGCAAGAACTGGAGGTGACAAAAGGGGATATTACCACAAATACCAGACAGTGCTGGGAAGGTGTTGGGCTAGGCCTGAGGGGTGGCTGAAACTTCTTTATCATTGAGTACTTCCACAGTGCGCACCACTGAAGGTAGATAAGGAAGAGAGATATCTGGGAAAGGCCAACAACTGTTTCTGCAAGCTTCTGGAAGATTCCAGAATTTCCTAGAAGCTTCTTCCTGAGGACTGGCTTTGCACACATCTGGACTATCTCACTGTATCAGCCTGCCCATACTGGCCACCATAGTCAGGCCCAGGACTTACAAACAGTGGCTACCAGTTCCTGTGGTCAGAAGAATCATCCCAGGATGTGGCGGTCTGTGCAGAGAATCAAGATATAGAAAAGGAAAGCATAACTCAGAGAGAGAGGCCGTCTTCCCTGGGGCTACACTTCCCTCAAAGCTACCCAGTGGTCACACCATTCTGTGACCACAGCAGAACAGTGAGTAAGGGAGGGCTGGCCTCTCCATCTTGACACTGGCTCTGGAGACCTTGCTGGGACAGCCATGCAGGGACTCTGATTCCTTCAAAGAACCCTATCAGCTTACAAGGTCCTGTGTCACAGTTGCTTTTGGGAAGCATACCCTGAGGGCCCCAAATGCTGTATTCCCAGAGGTGGTGTCAGTTGGGCCCTGGGATGTGATCTGGATGAACCACATCCATCATAGGGGGCTGTGAGGTGTACCCCACCTCTGCCAGCTGGTCACTCAGGATGTAGTCTGGGCACTAAGTTCCTACAAAGATGCGGTGACCTTCACCAAGGATGAGGTCCTTGCTCCTGACCCCAGCATAGGCCATGGGCAGCTGACTCCATGCTGGAGCTTTACAGGAACTGGAGAGCCCTGGTGGGTGGAGGGCAGGTCTAACATGAGACCAGTGCTGGTGGGTGCTCTCACAGGGAGGTACCGGTTTGTTATGTTCAAATGTTATCATGGGATAACGCTGGGAAGGGCATCTGTGGGGACACCAGGCAAGAGAAGTTGCACCCCAGGAAAGTCAAACTCCTCAAGGATGTTTGGGTGCCAGCACCCAGGAGGCACATTAGATATCTCTGCTTTCTTGGGAATTTCTAAGGGCTACTTCTGCCTGGAAGAAGATTCCAGGAGGCTGGTGCTGACCCGCTCTGACAGCTGTTTGGATCTCAGAAGCTGCGTTTGCAAAGGGACACAAGCTCTAGTATCACTGCCAGATGCACCAGCTCCAGGGTCTCGCTCAGTCCCTGAGATGAGGCCACTGAGATCACAGCCACACCTCCAGATCACAGCCATCCCCAGAATCATTGTCACCAACCAGATAACAGCCACCCCTGGGATCATGGTCACCCTCCAGAGCAAGCCACCCGCCAAAATCATAGCAATTCCAGGATCACGGTCACCCTCCAGATCATAGATACCCCCTAAAATCAGTCACCCAAGGATCAAGATCACATGCCAGATGACAGCCCTCCCCTCAAAAAAATCACAACTCCCTGGACACTGATCACCCCCCTCAAATCATAGCAACCCCTAGGATCTTAGTCACCTACCAGATGACAGTTACCTCCCCAAATTAGAGGTACTCTCAAGATCATGGTCACTAGATCATAGACACCTCCTAAAATTACAGTCAACCCTGGAATCAAGGTCATATTCCAGAACATTCACTTCCCCAAATCACAGCCACCCCCCCAAAAAAAATAACAGCCACTGCCAGGGTCACAGTCACCACTGGATGACAGCCCCCCCCCCCCAAATTACAACCACTTCCTGGATCATGGTCAGAGCTACCTCCCAGGGTCACGGTCACCCCCCAAAATCACAGCCACCCAAAGGATCATGGTCACCTTCCAGATGACAATCACTGCCCAGATGACATCCACCCTTAGCATCATAGTTACCCTCCCAAATGAGAGCCACCTCCAAGACCAGTCACCCACCAGATGATTATAGCCATCCCCAGAATCATGGTCATCCTGTAGATCACAGTCATCCTCCCAAATCACAGGTGGCCCCCGAGATCATAGCCTCCCCTGGAGATCACAACCACCCCACACACAGGGATTACAGTAGCTTCCCCAGCCCATTGCTCAATTCCTACCCTGCAGATGTACTCTAGAAGCTACGAGGGAGGTCCCAAGCATTGTCTAAGACCCCCAAATCTGTTTCTGCTAGGAAGAGTAAGTAATCCTGTGAAGAATGGCCTGGAAATGACTTGCTTCCACTCATCAGACACATTGAGACGCAACTCAATCCAGGCCACGCAAAGGGCGCCCTGACGGCCATGACATTTGTCCCTTAAAAATAGATCATCTCAGGGCTCAGAGCCAGTCTGGCACGAGCTCCTGCTGCAGTTCCTGTCTCCCACTGCACCGCACCAGGATCTAGGTGCATGGCTGAGATTGTTGTTCCCTAGACACTAGAACCCTGCCCCCACAACCCCAGCCCCAAAATACTGTGCTCTTGGCTTTAGTGCCAAGCCCCAGGACTCTGTGCTGCCTCCACACACTCCCAGCTTCTCAATTCAAGCTCAAAACTTGGAGGTTGAAATATGAGCTTCTCGGATCTAGCCCTGGGCAGTGAGATCCTCAAGGCCCTAGAGAAACTGCCCCTGATTTATTCCCTGGTACATTCATCATCGTATCTCAGCTGTTGCTCTCCTGATCACCGTGTTTGAACCTGTGCCCCTCCTGGTCACTTTTCCCACCTGGTGCCCCCCATTCTTCCATCTCGCCTCCAATACCCCCCCCTTGCAAGTCTGCTCCTACCTCCCTCAAGGCTGCTGATTCCCTTTGATGTCCTAGGTCAGGGGTTGGGGGGGGGCAGTGACAGCTGGTGCAGTCTGGGGACTGGCCTCCCTGCTGTTTCCCAGTGCCTGAAGCTCGCCAGGCCCCAGGGCCTCCCTGGAGCCTTCTGTGCCACTTGCCCTGGACAGTTACCTGCCATTCTGGACTGACCCTGCCTCTGCCACTCATAAAGGCTCTACCCCTGCCACCACACTTCACGTCCACACCCCCTCACTGCTGATCACTATCTCTCCAGTCTCCTGAAAGCACCTGTTCCAGGTGCAGTGGAGGTGGGCAGATGAGTTTTGGGGATAGAAGGGTTCACCAGCATGCCCTGTCCCCACCCCAGCTCAACAGCAGTTCTGCTGGAGGGACAAAAGCATATTCCCCTGGGGTGGGTGGGTGGGTGTTATTATTTCTGGCTGTTTGAGGTCACCAAGGCTCACTACTGAGGGGCTTACCCACAGTTCAGGCAGAGACTGGAAAGCACCCCCATCCACCCCCCCACCCCCACCCCCCCCCACCCCGCTCCTTCCACCTACCTTGAATCAGGACTCTGAAGCCTGAGTCCTTTGCAACTCCTCACTCAGCATCCTACCCCAAGCACCCCCAGCATCCTGCATCTCAACAGCCCCGCCCTCCAAAGCTGCAACGACCCGCCTCCAAACACACACAGGCAGGTGAGCTCATGGGTGAGCTCATGCTCCAGGGAGGGGACATACTAAGGACAGGTGATATCATCATCCCTAGGGCTTTTCCGACATCACACCTTGGTAAGTGGCATCTGAGCCCAGGGCTAGCTGGCTGTCCTCCCTGGAGCAGGCCATGTGGTAGGGTATCTGCTGAAACAGAGATGCCCCAAGTGTGGTAGTATGTGTCGCCTCACCCCTCTATGGTCCCCATTGGAGAGGCCCAGTAGCGTGATACCTGGACCTCAGTATAGAGCAGGGATAGGGGATATTCGGGGGGGCCCCAATTCTATCTGCATCTTGGACACACCAGAAGGAACTTTCCAGCTTGGCTCATTTACACTGGCATAGACAGATCAGGTGACTGATCTCTGACCCTCCCAATGCCCCTGCATCCAAGAGATTTCCAGCCTCAGGGCAGAAGGGGGCCTGCCAGGGAGGGTGAGGAGGTGTCTGGAGCATTAAGTTTCCTCCCCATGGGGGACAGCAGGTTCTATGTGGAGTCCCTAACCCAAGTCCATGTGTCTTCCATGCTGAAATTTCCAGACAGAGTGGAGAAATTGGACAAAGCTCGCCGTGGAAACAGGTGGGCCCACCCTGTGTCCAGATCCCCCATCCCAGCCCCCATATTTTCCAGAAGAATCCTTGTGCAAACAAACACAAGTCCAACTGCTGTTGAATGGCAGGAAATGGCCAAAGCTAATTTTAACTTTCTCGAGGAATGCAGCAGGGCCCCAGGACCTCAGGCAGCCTCCTAGTCCCTGAACCCTGATTCCTTCTGGGGTGAGGGGTAGGGCTACTCTAGAATGACCTTATGCTTTTCTGTGTAGAGACCAACAGAAAAGAGGAGGGGACTTAATGACTCAGGTGAGTCCTGGGTCAGAGACCATCTCCTCATTTCCTGGCAGGAATAGAAACCATATTTCTGTGGGGGCCCCCAAGTAGGGTTCAAAATGTGCCTGTTTCAGGGCTGAGGGCCATGTGGGCAGGGAGGCACTCTGCCAAGGAAAGGTATTTATTTATTTCTGTTTCTTCTGGTATTTGAGTCACACCCATGGCACTCCAGGGCTACTACGCCCCACAAGTTTCTGGGGGAGGAGTTATATACCTCTGGTGGTGCTGGGTACTGGGAATTCAAACCCGAGGCTCAACTCCCCACATCACATCTTTCTGCTACCACTACATTGGGCCCCTTTTTTTTTTCTTAAAGAAATTCCTATGATTTGGTCTGCAAAAAAAATGGACAGAAACTGCAATAAGGGAGTTCCCTGAGAGGCTGCCTCTGGGGAACAGGAGCTTTTGGTGGACAACAGGAAAAGCAAGGCAGTGTCCACAGTCCCTCCAGGAAAGCTCATGCTTGTGACAAAGGGGCAGAAGTAGGGGCAGTCAGTCTCTTCCCCAGGACTGACCCCTGGTCTGAGAGGGGCCAGCTCAGTCTAGACAGTGGCTCCAGAGGGCAGAGCTCAGCAGGCTGCACACAGCAGACCTCAAGAACAGTAGGGGGATCCACAAACAGGGTTCCCTGCAGAGGAGACCCATGCCAGCCCCTCAAGCCTCACAACACAGATGCTGCTCCTCTAGCAGCCCATGTGAAGGCAGAGCCAGGGCTAGTCTGCTTCTGTGCATGAGGGTGGCACTCCGGTGGATGTGGGAGGGCCTAGGGCCCCCCCCCCAAACCATACATTCCGTCTAGAGCTGCTTGCCTCAGAGCTAGCTTGAGCAGCTCGTGTGCCGGAACCTGAGTCCTAGGCTAGCACTCCTTTAGCAGGCGGCCAATGAGGGGATAGTGAGCATAGGATGTGATCATGGTGTTGAGGGGGCACATGCAGGGGACAGAGGGTCGAGGCCAGCACTGGGTAAATGCATGACACCATTTCTACATTTGCTTGGGGCCACTGCCAGTTAAACCATAAATACATGTTGAATGGACTCGAAACTCAGGCCAGGGAAGTCCTTAAAATGCTAATTAAACACACTGTGGGGAAGGAATTGGGGACATAAAGAAACACAAAGTTAGGGGTTCCCTCCATTACTAGCCTGAGGCACAGGCTGGCTGTATTAGTGATATTTTATTACCCCTAATATTGCTGTGTGTCACTGACATCTAACTCAGGGTTTAGGGAGTCACATAGTTTGGCTCCAGTCACCTCAGACCAGATGCCCAGCCATGATAAGAGCTTGGAAAGATTCCGGGGTTCACTTTGCTCCTGGTGCAGAGAATCACACCAGCTCTAACCTCACAACCCATTCCAACTCCCAGCACAGCCCAATCTGCAAACTGATTTCAGTATCTCCAACTCAATGGGGAAGCTCCTCCAGGACGAATGGTGATGTTCAGGTCTCCCCTGTGCTTTCCTGCTTTGTCCGGGTAATTAAAAGTACAGCGTATAAACACTGCAGAGCCTAACTCCCTGGATAATGGAGAGGTCTAAGGTCAAGGCAATGGAGAAGCCTAAGGTAAAGGGCAATGGAGAAGTTAGGCTCTGCCAGAGTCGGCTCTCCTCCTGTGCTAGGGCCTTTGTCCCTCTGGGGAGATCGGACACAAGCACCCTGGCTTTTTGGGCGTTGGGAGGCACCCAGACCACATCCTGTTTGGCTTCTCATTCAATCCTGCCAGTAACACAAACAAAAGCACTTTCTATGCAGCTCCAGGTGAGACCTGTCACTGGTGCAGGAAGGAGCTGGGCCAGTGGCAGTTACACTGCTCAGGGAGCTGAAAAGTCCCTACGCAGCAGCCAGATCAGCCATGGGGCACAGGAGAGGGTTTGGGGTCTGCCAAGGTGCTGTGAGCAGCAGGAGAGGCTCGCTGATTGGAGTTCAAGCAGAGAAGCAACGGGGCAAGAGAAATAGGCCCCAACCCACTGGGGCCACAAAGCTAGGGCCAACTGAAGCCAAAGATGAATTCGGGCAGCATGGAGGCTGCTGAGGGCAGGGACAGGTTTGAGTCACCAGTGTCTTCTCCAAGGTCTCGGGCCTGATGTGGCCACTACAGCAGGAGATAACGCTGATATAGCAGCATGTAATAAATAACCCCGACAGAAAATGCAGGGAGGGATATACAGACACAGGAACAAATGGCAGTCTGATATGGGAGTAGGATATTCTGATACAGTGGCAGATAATGAATGAAACAGACAGCATGGGTTAGTCTGATACCGCTGAAGGTAATATCCTGAGCAGTGGGCAATAATCTGATGCAAAGCATAAGGAGGGTTTAAACAAAAACCAACACACCCTGTCTCAGGAGCTGGTCTAGACACCAGTTCACTCTGGCAGGGGACTTGCAGAAAGGGCTGGGAGAGCCCTTCAGGATGAGGTGCTGGTCATGCTCAGGATTCTTTCTTTGGGGGGGTGTGGGTGACATGATTCTATTTTCTATATATTTGTTTTGTTTTGTTTTAGTGGGTTATCACACCCAGCAATACTGAGGCATTAATCCTTGCTTTGTGCTCAGGGGTCATTCCTAGTAGTAGTCAAGGAATCATATGGGGTACCAGGAACAGAACATGGATTGGCTGCATGCAAGGCATGTGCTTTTGCCGCTGTTCTGTTACTCTGGTCCCCACACATGCTTCTGCTGCAAGAGACATTAGGTAAATGACCAGGTGAAGACTTTTCCCCTCAAGCTGGGAAAAGCAAGGATACTGAGGTACCAAAGGTGTGGGGCTAGCACAGGAGACTGGGTGGTTGGGGAGATGGTGGGTCCCCAAGTTCTCCAGAACAAAGCACACATCAACCATAGCAGCAGAAGTGCCAGATCCTGAAGCTGTGTTTCCCATAGTGTGGGGGAACCCCTGGGGAGATCCAGGGTCACATCCTTGCACCAAAGATTAAACTTCAATCCACCCACCTTGCACCGAGATGGGGTGGGGCAGCTATAGGCACTCCCAGACACCCCTGCTCTGGTTCCGACTGATGAACTGAAACTCTTGCTCATGACTAGCTAGCAGCCAGGTAGACGAGGTCTCTAGCAGGTCCAGAGCAGCTTTGACGGCACGCCTGGAGCACCCACAGAAAACCTGCAACACCTACGGCACACCTGGAGCACACTCACCTACCCAGTGCCCCCCAAGCCCTGGGCTGTCCCCCAATTTCTAGCCTGCTTATTCCTGCTGGTGCGGTCTTGGGAAGCCTGTGACTTGTCACCTTCTTGGGCATTCTGATACCTATTCATTGGGGGCCCACCTGGAGCAGAGGCCAAGGGTGTCACCCTAGACTGTCTGGCACTCCATGGGCTCAGAGCAGATGGGGGAGAGAAGGTGGAGGGAGAAGACTAGGCCTGGGACCCCCCAGAATGAGCAAAGGGCCCCCAAGAATGACCAAAAGACAGAGGCTTGATCAGAGGGGCCTCTCTCCTAGACCCTCCCAATAACCAGCAGGGCAAATATCATCTTCCCGCCTTTGGGCTTTGCCAGGGCCCCAAAAGAGCACA